>NC_135784.1:5239124-5539124 GCF_051106095.1 Pogona vitticeps
TGGAGCCCAGGAAATTTGCCTTCCGCTCCGGAAGCCCGCCTCACCCCTGGCGTCCTGCACGTTAACCTTTGTCCCACGAGCCTGTTTGAACCTGGCTCGACGGTTTAAGGGTTTAGGTCTCTGGCTGCAGATCCTGAGGTTGGGAGTTCGATTCCCCCACCGGGTCTCCTGCAAAGAAGAACCAGCCTGGGTAGCCTTGGGGGGGCCAGCGGCACTATCCCCCAGTGCCCCCCCCCCAGGGGAAGGGAAGGGGAGAACCACTTCTGAGTATATTCTCTACCTGGGAAATGCTAAAAAGAGTCTCCCCTAAGTCAGAATTGGCTTGATGGCAATAGGGTGAACAATCCCCTCCCTTCTCCAAACAGAAACCCTTGTGCGAGGGTCAACCCACTGGGATCACTGGACCCCAGTCCTTCCACCCACCCCATAACCTTGATCAGTAGGGGAAGCAAACTGTGCCTTCGCCCCCATGGTTCCAGCTGCCCCCCACCCCAGCTAGGGCTACCTGTGTTTCTAAGGTTTGAAAAGGGGCTTTTGATTTGTGACATGTGGAAATCTCTCTCTCTCTTACACACACACACACACACACACACACACACACACACACACACACACACACACACAAACACACACACACACACACACACAGAGGTCTTCCTGAAAATAGGGTGTCAGAGTTACTTCCCGGGAGGAGGGAATAGAGGAGGGGTGGGGGCTTTCCTCAGCGCTGACACCTAACCCCTCCCTCCCTCCCTCCCTCCCTCCCTCTTCTCTCCTCATGGGCAAGATTCACCCCCTGCTCCTGCGCGAACGCCAGCGGGACCCCGGCCGGACCAAGCTTCTGCGGAGAACGGTCAGCGTCCCGGTGGAGGGCCGGCCCCACCCTGAGCACGGTAGGGACCCTGCGGCGGTGGCACGGTGGGAGGAGGAGGAGGAGGGAAGGGAGGGGAGGGTCCTGATCCCCAGAGGGTCCTCTTGGGCATGTGGGGCTGCTTTGCTGGGACTCCCAAGCAGGATGGGGGGGGCGCACCAGGCACAGCACTGGGGGCGGGCGGGCAGGCGAACCTAGGCCTTCTCCCCACCCTTGCTGAGCTGAAGTCCCCAAAACACACAGCGCTGCCTTTGCTGGTCCTCTAAGCGGAGGGTGCTAGAAAGGGGGGGGGCTCCCTTGGCAATTTGAGGAATGGGGACAGAGGGGTGGGGTGGTGGGTTGGGGCTGAACCGTGACGTTCCTCTGTGTGCTGCTTCCCACAGACAGTTTCTATGGTGGGATGGCAGGCAGGGGTCAGAGTGTCTTCTGCGCGTCGAAAGCACCCCAAACCTATGAAGGCTGCGGGGTGTGGGTGTGTACCTGTGTGTGCGAGAGGGGAGAGAGAGATGGGAAGGACACTCGGTCCACCCACCATGAAGACTCTTATGAGTGGCACTTTGCCCTTTTAGCCCCCCCCCCCCCGAGGACATCTCTGTGGGCCCCACATCCTTTCTCAAAGGGCTCCACTTTATTTTAATTTATTCCTAGAGAAATGTTACCCGGACCCCCAAAAGACATCCTGTGTGCGCTCGCAGGCGCGCGTGCGCGTGCACTGTATTCAGAGGAAGAGGTACCCCTTTTGGGGCCTGCAGGCAGAGAGTGGGGAAAAGCTCACAAGCCCATCTGGAGTCCTAGACAAGCTTGTAGAGAAGGCGAGCATGTGCAGAGTGCCCATCGCAAATGGGCCTTCCAGTCGGAGCATCGGCACCCATCTGCTGGGAAAAGAGATGCTTCCCCCCCAAAAAAAGACCTTGGGCCCTTTCTGTCTTTTGCTGCGGGAGCTCCTCAGTCCTCCTTTGGGGTCACCCGCCCAGAGGCCGCTCCATCCCAGAGCATCGTGGCGGCAGGGCGGGAGAGAGCTTAGCCGGGGGGGGGGGGGGGCAAGGTTTGCCTTGTGGGGGGGGCGCGAGCACCACATGCTGCCCTCCCTCCTCCCTCAAAGGAAAGAGTGACCCGGTCACCTCCTGGTCAGCTGGAGGGGCCTTGGGGTCGTCCCAGTCCTTGCTCCTTCCCCCCCCCCCCCCGGCCAATGCCTCCAGACCTTCCTGGGGGAAAGGAGGAGGATGGGCTTTCTCTGTCCAGGTGGGGAGGGAATCCTTCTGTTGTGCTTCCTCCCCCCCCCCCCCCCTGCAGGCATCTGTCCTGATGCCCTGGGGATTGGAGACCCCCTGCCAGCAGCTTCTCAACCATTCATCTATGTGCTTCCCCCCCCCCCTCAAGCTCTGGTACTATCCCATAATTGTAAGTTCAATTGAAAGGTAGGACTCAGGGGTGCTTGACAACTGTTGCTATAGGAACCCTCTGTGTGTGTGTGTGTGTGTGTGAAGCCTTCTCAGGCACCAGCCTTCTTCAGCGCCTGGCCATTCCGTGGGTGTTTTGTGCGTGTGGTGTGTGTGTGTGTGGGGGGGGGGGTTGAGGGTACCTGATTTCTCTCCCCCCACAAGAAGCCTGGAGCAGCTGCCAGCCTGTGCTTGTTTGGGGGGGGCAGCTGTCCACTGCAGGGGGTGTCGTGCACACAACATCTCCTCCACCCCCCACCCCTGATGCTCCCCCCCCAAGTCCCTTCCCTGAGAACCCAGGAGTTCTGGTTCTCACCCAACTCTCTCCACCCCCAATCTTGAGGGCCAACCTGTGTTATCCCCCCCAGCCCTGCCCTGTGCACCTGTTCTCTCTGTAAGGTGTGGAGGGTGATGTTTTCTTGGGGGGGGGCATTTGGTTTCCCCCCCCTTCCCTCTTCCTGGGGAATCCAGAGGCAGAGCCCCTGCACCCGATCCACAACTCCTCAAAGCTTCCTCCCCCCCACCACCATGACCGCTGGCCTGCCTGTTCTTCCTCTCTTCCCCCCCCCCCAAATATCTTTTTCTCCCTTTTTCTGCTTAGGGTTTAAAAAAAGATTTTTGTCTCCCGGAGAAGTTGGCTTAAAAGGTTTCCATGGAAACCCCCCCAAGAAGAGATGAAGGGAAAAAGCGGAGAGAGAGAGAGAGGCGGGATCCGGGCAACGCGGCGCCCCCCCTAACTCCCCCCCCCCCCGCCAGCCAAGACACCCGGGCCCGGCTGTCGCTGCCTCGTGGCGCCCCCTGCTGGCCTCTCGGCCCCCTCCCAGGAAGCGCTGCCCCCTCCCCACCCGGGCCTCCCGCCTTCGGCCCCCCCCCCACGAACGCCAGGTGCTCTCTCCGGAAGCCGCGGTGACCCCGGGTGACCTTCCTGGAGGGCAGCCTGCGAGGGGAAGACGGGCGGGAGGGGGGGGCAAGCCTGGGATGACCCCCACCCCCCCTACCCCACCCCCCCCCTCCGCAGGCGCCTTCCCGCCGCTGCCCCCGCACCGGACCCGCGGGGTCCTCTGGAACGGGCTGCGACCGGCTGGCCTGCCGGGGCGGCTGTCACCCGCCCGGCCACTTTCCCTCGTGGGCCCGGATCGTAAGTGTCGACCTCTTTCTCTCCCCCCCCCCCCCGCAGTCGTCGTCGTCGTCCCCCCCCCCCCGCATTGGGCACTATTGGGAGCTCCGGGAAGGCTTTGGGTTCCCCTCGGGGCGGAGCGCGGGTTGGAGCCAGCTGGGGAGAGGGCGGCGTGGGAGGGGGGGAGGAAAGGGTTAGGGTTAGGGGTCCGCTCCGGAGAGAGGCTGGGGGGGGGGAAATCCGTTTTGGAGAGGGAAGTCCCCCCTCCTCCAGGGATTGGGGGGTATCCCAGGCTGGGCTGCCGGGGGGGGGGGGGAGAGCGGCAGGGTGCCCCTCTTCCCCACGGAGGTGCCTCCGCCTCTCCCCCCCTCCACTATCCAACTCCCCCCCCCATTGCTGCTTTTGCGCCCCTCCGCCGGTTCTCCGGCCTTGCGTGCGCGTCCCGATGGGGAGAGGGCTGGGATCGGGGCCCGGGGCCACCACAAGCGGCGGGATGCGCTCCGTGCCGTGAGGGGGGGAGCGACGGGGGGGGGGAACAGGGCAGCCTTCCTTTCCTGGGCTTAGGAGGAGGGGGGGCTCTGACCCCCGGCCCCGCTCCAAAGAGCGAGCGGGGCGCGCGCTTGTGTGTGTGTGCGTGCGCGCGCGTGCTCCTGATGACAGCCGAGAGCGCGTCGCCTAGCAACAGCTCGGCATGCTGCGCGGCGCGGGGGGGGGGGCGGCGGCGGCGGCGAGCAAGGCGTGCACCGAGCGAGGAGGGAGCCGCGGACCAGCTCCCGGCGGCGGCGGCCCCGTCTTGGCTGCTGCACCGCCGGCAGCCGCCGCCCCGCCAGCGGCATGGAGCCTTAGGATCGGGGCTGCGCGGCCCCCTCCCCCACCGCCGCCGCCGCCTCCACCCACGCCAGGCCTTCGGGATGCGCCCCGCTCGGCAACCGAGAGAGCCGTAGCGGCGGCGGCGGCGGCGGAGGCCTTGGCGGCGGCGGGAAGGGGAGGGCTCTCCTCGCAGGTAAGGGAACCGGTGGCCGGGAGTGGCGGGGGGAGGAGGAAGGGGGAGGTAGAGGCTGGGGGGGACGCGCGCTCTC
This sequence comes from Pogona vitticeps, assembly GCF_051106095.1. NCBI lineage: Eukaryota > Metazoa > Chordata > Lepidosauria > Squamata > Agamidae > Pogona > Pogona vitticeps. The sequence goes on from NC_135784.1 coordinate 5,243,631, forward strand.
CTCGGGATCGCCCTGAGGGTCCCGCTGCCTCGCCGGTCCCGGTGCCGGGAGGGGGGGAGGGAAAGGGAGCAGCTTCCTCGACCAGGCGCGCCTCCGGGTGAGACCGGCGCGGTGGGGGTGGGGGGGATGCGGGGGCGCGCCGCCGAGAGGGCACGCAAGGTTGCGCCCGGACGGACGGATGGAGGGAGCGGGCGGAGGCTGGCGGGGGGGGGGGGAAGGGCGCAACCGGGGCCTCCCCCCCCCCCCGCTCGGCCTGCGCGAGAGCGGCTTTCCCCCCTTTCCTGCTGAGCCCCGGGGCAGGGAGGCCTGGGAAGTGGCCAGGATTCCTCCCTCCCGGTCTCTCTGTTTGTGTGTGTGTATATGTGTGTGTGGGGATCTGGGCGCGCTCCGCGCATGCGCACGATTCCTAGCGCGCGCGCCCCTTTCTCCATCCATGCGCAGGTGTGGAAGGTTCGCCCGTTGTGCGCGCGCTTTTATGGAACTGGAGGGAGGGGGGGAGGGAGAGTGAGTGAGTGAGGGAGGGGGGACGCGTTGCCGTGGGGCGGCGGGGAGGACGAGTCCTTGGGGTTGGTTGGTTGGCAAGGCGCGCGTGGAAGGCGGGCTGGCAATGCTGCCCTGCCAGGGTGGGGGGTGGGGGTCGGGGGTGGGGGTTAGGGAACCAGCCTGGGGATAGGGAAGAACCCTTGGAGGGGGGGGAAGGATGCCGGCCCCACTTCCCAGCACATGGCTGGGAGCCCTGCAAGGGGTGGCCCCTCCGGAGGGACACCCCCTCCACAGAGTGTCCTGGGCTACTCTGGCCAGCTCAGTGGGGGGGCACGAAGGGGCATCCCTTGGCGCTGAGGCCGGTGTTTGAGACTGTGGGTCGCGCCTCCAGCACCTCAGGGTGCCAAACCAGTGCACCCCTGAATTCTCCTCCTCCCCACGGGGATGGAGAAAGGGTACCTGCTGAGAAGGAGGGGGAGGCGGAAACAGCTCCCCCCCCCCACGACCAGAAAGGGCTTCCTTGGGTTGAGTCACCACCAACCAACCCCCCCCCGGTTGCTAATGTGTGGGTCTCCCCTCCCCTGAGTGGCAACACCCTCCTCCCTGGGGCAGCCGCTCAAGATCCTCGAAGGCGGCTCCCGGATCCCCTCTTCGCTGCCTCTTCTTCCCGGGGCGACGCCGGCCGAGCCCCCTCCTCCAACGCTCCTGGTCAGGTTCGGGGGGGGGTGTCCGAAGAACCGCTTCCTGTTCTGGTCTGGCTCCTCTAGAGTAGACCCAGGCAGAGCAGGAGAGGCTGATCCCCCCCTCTCCCCGGCCTGCCACCCCCCCCCAGGGAGTGCTGACAAGACCCACTGGTGTGGGCAGGGTAGAGGAAACCCCCCCTCGGGGAGGTACAAACAGGAGGAGGTCCGTGTTGCGGCCACTGGCCTCTCTCAGGGGCCTTCCATTTCCCACCACCACCACCCCCCCACGCCCAGCCCAGCCCCAGTGATCAGGCAGGGCCAGGGCAGGGCAGAGGGGCTGACTGGCGGTGGCGGGGAGCAAGAGTGGAGGGATCCCTGGCAAGGCTGGCAGGCCGCCTTCCTGGGGGTGGCAGAGAAAGACAGATGGCGCCCAGGCTCCTGCTGGCTGGTGGTTCGATTCCCTCTTGTGCTTGCGTGCGTGGGGGTGGGGATACTGGGGGAGAGGGTTGGCCTTCAAGAAGAGAGGAACAGTTCTGGTCAACCTTCAGGAAGGGGTCAAAGGGTGCCCTTGGGGTGGGGGGTTAGCACACACTCAATGCCAGAGACTGCCCTTCTGGTGCCCACTGGTAGCCAAGCCTCTGCAGAAGCTTGTTTTTTTTTGGGGGGGAGAAGTGTTTGGGTTGGTTGAACCCCGGCAGTAGCTCTTCTAAAAGCCTTTGCCTGCCCTTCTGTCCCACCACGGGGGCAGCTGCTCTAGAGCCTTCTGGATCACGAGGAGGATGGAAGATGGAGGCTGAGCCGGGCAAGGGATGCCTAGCCTGAGAGACCGCGTTTGCTCCCCTGTTTCCGTATTTATATGCTTAAAACTGCAGAGCTGGCAGGGACCCTTAAGGATCATCCAGTCCAGCCCCCCCCGGTCAATGAGGCCCAGTGGGAGGGGTGGGGGAATTGGACCCCCAACCTCTGGTTCCACAGCCAGAAGCCTTTCAAGCCACGGAGCGATCCAGCTGTTTCAACATGTGGAGTCCTGGGCACGATGCCCGTTATGGCCTTCCCCTCGTGCGGGCAGAAGGGCTCGAGGGGAAGCCCCTTCCCCCAGCCTGGGTCCAGCTGTCCTTCCGGCTGAGCGGGTCAGCCATGAGCCTTGGTAAATGGGGGGGGGGAAGGCCTCTTCCTCCCCCAGGCCCTGGACCTGAGGGGCTTCTGACATCCAGTCTCGGCATGCGTGCGTGCATCCCTCCCCACCCCAATCGCCCAGCATATTCTCTCTCTCTTTTCCCGAAAGTCCAGGCGGGAGATGCTTAACCCTCTTTAATTAGCCCTCCTGTCACTCACCCCTGGCTGGCCTGCCCATCACTTTGTCAGCCGGCATTTTCCGACCAGAACAAACACCGTCCCCCCCTCCCCATCATAAAGACGACGGAAGGAGTCTTGCATTCTTGAGTAGGGGCTGCAGCTTCCTGCTGTCTGCTCCCCCACCCAGGTCTCTCTCTCTGCCCCCTTGCTGTAGTTGCATGGGGAGATATCGACACACACCCCCATGGCCTCTGCCTCCAGTGGGGCCCTGCTGAGCCCCCAGTTCTTCCCCCTCCCGCCGCTTGGGCACCCTTGCCAGCCTCCCCCACCTCCCCCCCATTCGAGGCCCTCCCTGTCCTCCGGCTGGGCCCCTTGTGGGCAAGCCCTTCCAGGGTGCTTCTGCCCCTCCGAGGTGGGGTGGCGTGGGGTGGGGTGGGGTCAAGGGAGGCCAGACAGGGGCGAGCCTCCTGTCAACCGGAGCTGCTGTGCCGTCTCCGAAAAACTCCCCACCCGGTTGGGGAGGGCGCCGGCGGCCTTCCTGGAAAGGTTTGGGGCCTCCCGGGAGGACAGGCTCTCGACCCTCAGGTGGGGGGGGGCCCTCCTTCGGCCCGGCTGTTCTTCCTGTTTCCTGGCACGCCGGGTGACGCGGAAGGGCTCGGGGCCCCTTCCTGAGCAGAACATGAGGCATCGGCGTGGGGGCGGCAGCAGCATTCACGGGCACAGCGGGGGCCCTTCTCAGCGCACAGAACAGCCCCCCCCCCGCTGGCCTCTTCTTTGGCATTCCTCTCCCAGGAGTGCCAGCGCAACCTTGCCTGCCCCCCCCAGGGCAGCCAAGCGCTGAAAGAGTGGGTCCAGGCCCTACTGCCTGGGGGGGGAACGTTTCCCCTTCTCTGCGTCCCTGACCCCCATTATCTCAGCATCCCACGTCTCCCTCCCTCCCTCCTTGTTCGGTGGCCCATCAGACAGGTGGCTTGGTCTCCATCCTCAGGGGCCAGCACTTTGTACATGCTCCGTGGCTAACGACGCTGCAGAGATTTTGGGTCTGGCGGCCCCCAGGGAGGGGAGAAACGGTTGGCTGGGATTGTAACTATTTCCTCCAGCGCCTTAAAATATAGCCATACTTTCTCCTCTGGAGTTGGAAGAAGGGGCTCATCGGGCACGATGACGGCCTGCTTTCTCTCCTGCCTCCCTGAGGGTTCTGCGGCGGCTGCGCGACAGGCGGAAATCCAACAGGGGCCACAATCCCCGGAGCAGAAGGGGGAGACCCTGCTTCCGTGTTCAGGCGAGGAGATGCCAGCCACCCTAACACAGCCAGGCGGGGAGGGGGTGGAAGGGCAGCTGTGCTGGCACATCTGGAGGGGTGTAAAGTCTTTGGACCTCTGGGCTCTCAGCCGGAGGAAAGGGGCTAGTGGACTGGGGCAAGGGGGAGAGGGGAACCAGGGTCAGCCTCTGGGGGGAGGAGGGGTGTGATGGTTATTTCCACCTTCGGCGCCAGTCAGTGGGCAACGGTGGAAGTACTGGTAGTTTCGAGGTACTTTCGGGGGGGGCTTGAGGGTCCCCCCCCCGTCTCTGGTGCCATTCACAAGCAAAAGGCAGGATTGCACGAACACACAGAGAGAGAATGCACTCGTGCATGTCTCTGTGTGTACATGTGTGTGGGAGTCTCTTGAATGAAACAATGAACCGAGAGACTAAGGCTGATGCTTCTTCTTGGTCTCTCTCTCTCTCTCTCTCTCTCTTCCCCACCGAGGGCTGCTAAGGTAGTTCGTCAAGGGACCAATGGCCTGGGTGTGCATGGCCTGCCGGGCTCTGCTCCTACCCTAGATAAGCTTGCATGCTCTCTCGCTCTCGCTCTCGCTCTCGCTCTCTCTCACACACACATAAACACACACACGCACGCACGCACGCACGCACTTCTCTGCTTTACCGGCAGTCCTTGGCTTTTTTCAGCCGCCCGGATGACCTCCTCCTCCCTCCCTCTCTCTCTCTCTGTGTGCTGCTTGGCCTCATTCTGCTGCGCGTCCCTTCCCTGTCTTCTTTCCGTCCCTTCCCCCAGTGTGGCTCTCTGGATTGGAGGAAGAAGAGGTGGTGGTGGTGGTGGTGGTGGTGGTGATGGGAAAGGCACCGGGGAATGGAGGGTCTCCATTCCGGAAAGGTGCAACGACTTCCGGCTCCCACCTCTCGACGAAACCCAGTTCCGTCTCGCTCTTTGCTGGTCAACCCAGCCTTTGGCCGTGAAAGGGCTCCCAAGCTGCCTCCACCCATGCCAAATCCCCCCCCTCCCGCCTTCTTCCTTGGTTCTTGGCCCCCTTTTCTTTGTTCTTGGCCACCCACCGTGGCACCTTGTCTCCTGAAACCACAGACGATCCCAGGGGCCACCGAGGGTCATCTAGCCCATCCCTCAGTCGGCGCAGAGGCCCTTGGCTACAAGAATCCCTTATGCCAGACGCTCTCTCTCTCTCTCTCTCTCTCTCTCTCTGTGTGTGTGTGTGTGTGTGTGAGCCGTGGGACCTGCCTGCTCCTGCTGCGTCGGCTGCCTGAGTGGCCGGTGGCTGGAAGAATTGTACCTTCCCATCTTTCTTTCCAGACTACCACGCCAGTCGCTCCCGGCGGAAAAGCGTTCCTGGAGGGAAGCAGTACAGCATCAACATGGATGCCCCGCCGGCGCCCCCCTTCCGGCCCTCGGTGAGCAGCCTCCTCCCTCTTCCTCCCTCGGTCTTGTCTCTGCCCCCTTCTGCCCCACCCGTGGCCCTAAAATTAAGGATCGTCCTGGGACAGGCGGGCAGGCAGGCAAGGGGGCCCTCCTGCGTCAGGGCCCTGGGGGTGCTGGGAGGGGGCAGCAGCCTATGGAGGGAGCCTGACGGGGTGGAGGAGCTGGACCCCGTCAGAGAATAGGCCCGGAAAGGCAGGTGCCCCCCTCTTCGCCTCCTTGCCCCCACCCTCCAGTCAAGTGGGCAAGGAGCCAGGGGGCGCCCCTTTTCGGAGTCAGGTCTTAGTTCACCTCTCCTGGTCTGGTAGAGCCCATATCCACAGGATCGGTATCCACAGTTTCAATTATCTATTTATTTATTTATTTATTAAATAAATAAATAAATATTGCCATCTGTGATGAACAACAGGTTTTTCTCCAGGATTTTGGGGTGTGTGGGGTAGACAGTGTCACAATTAGAGATATTTCTTGTATCCCCTGGTCGTCCCAGTAGTATGTGTGTATGTTGCCTGACTTTAGGCTGGGCCCTAAAGTGGCTTAGCATGTAGTTAAAAAGAGCAAAACTCTAAAAACACAGTGGCTGAAATCCGCTTGCGCCACTACGCAAAAAGCGTAACATTTAGTGGCAAACTGTCCTAGGCCAAGTAATTTCCATAGGCGCTGTCTGGTGCGTACACACTTCTGTGGCTTGGCGTGCAACCAAAAATGCTTATGGAGAATTCTTAATTTATGTTAATGTGCTGCTAAAAGTTATGCCTTTTACGTAACTGCACAAGAGGAGTTTGGCCATTAAGTGACCAACGCTGAAATACAACTTAGCTGGCGATTGTGTTAAAACACACTTAGAATTCAGAGGGGGGAAAAACAACACAAAGATATAGCCAGGTAGCAGCTGGAAGACCATCACTGTGAGCGTCCATGGACTGCCGATCAGTTTTTTTTTTTCATACACGGAGAGCAAAATCTGGGCCACCGGTTTATATATAGTGTCTGTGATGGTATAGGGGATAGAAGTGGAACCACAGTGGAATGGGAGGTAGGGAACGACAGACGCACATCAGCAGCTGGGTCTCTTATCCTGCTGGCTTAATGCAGAGCAGAAGGAAAACTCCACGTGTTCCCTGAGCTCTGGCTAGTTTGCTGGATCGATCTCACAGCTGGAGTGAGAACGGGCACGCCAGATCAGCAGGAGATGCTCACGCAATCCCGTTCAACTCCATGTTTAGGCAACACGGTATGAGCCTTGACAATGAGTTGCCCAGGTGACCATGCCATTGTTTCCATAGGCTATTAAACAGTCATGGAGTTGAGAATGTAGTTTCTGGGCGATAGGTAGATAAAAAAAAGAATGCAAGCTTTCCAGGCTTGAGAATCAGACTTGATTTTAAGAAAAGGTACGTTGGACAAGGTTTTGCCAGTGACAATAGTTTGGCTGTACACAGATCGGTGGAGAAAGCCAACTAGTTGCTCTCTATATAGTAAACTTCAAAAAGCCCTGATCTTGGTGTAGACCTTTAGATGCACACTGGAATTTATGAATGTAGCCCTCTTCAGCGGACTCCTTTCCATATCCTTTTGTAATCCATTTTTACCTGGGATAACCCCTTTCTTCTCCCTCCTCCATTCTGTTAGACTAGACGGTGCTTTAGAGCAGTGGTCTCCAACCTTGGGCCTCCAGATGTTCTTGGACTTCAACTCCCAGAAATCCTGGCCAGCCAAGGTGGTGGTGAAGGCTTCTGGGAGTGGTAGTCCAAGAACATCTGGAGGCCCAAGGTTGGAGACCACTGCTAGAGTAAAAGGCAAGAATGGGAAGGACCGGCAGTCGGAATAAGCAGCGACCAATGAACTGTGGCGTGGATGGGAGCAAAAAAGGAATGAAAGGGGAAGTAACTGGGAAAGCTGAAAGGATGGCAGTGCTGACCCGTTGCGTGTGGGGCCCTGTTGTGATGCCGCTGCCTGTGAGACTGAGGCCGTTTGAGCCCGTTTGGCTCAGGGCAGCTGCAGCACCCCAGATGTGGAAGGACATGGAGGTGGGCCAGATGTTTATACAGTCTGGTGTGGTCCGCAGAGCCCAGCTGTCCCTTCCAGAGCTGAGTTCAGGTTGACCAGAAGAGCTTGACCAGAAACCCCAGTCCCTTGCCTTGCCTCCCCACCCCATTCCCGGTGTGTGTGTGTTCTGTACTGGGAACGTGGTCTCAGCATCACCTGTCGCCCTGGGGGCCCACCTCTCTCTCTTTCTCTCTCTCCCTCCCTCTCTTTTGCTGTCCCCCACTTTTAGCAACAGGGATTCCTCAGCCGTCGCCTGAAGAGCTCCATCAAACGGGCGAAAAGTCAGCCCAAGCTGGACCGCACCAGCAGCTTCCGCCAGATGCTGCCCCGGTTCCGGAGCGCCGACCATGACAGGTGAGGGCGTCGGGTCGACAGTCCCCATTCCAGGCGGGGTGGGCTGGCTGAGGTGGTGCGAGCCGGGCTGTGCGGGGCTGGCGTCGAGGCAGCAGCCTCCTCCCCTGCTTGGCTCCCCAGTCTGGCTCACCCACCCCGCTTCTGCCCGTGATCTCTTTTGGCTCTTCAGCCGTGGCGCTGGACTTGCCTGCTTCTCTCTCTCTCTCTCCCCCCAAACCTCTGGTTCCTTCTCCCTCTGTTTCCACCTGGGAGCGAAGCCACCAAGCCTCACCCCCCCTTATCCTTCCCGCCCCCCGTTGCCTCCCTGCCTTCTCCCGGGCTTTTCTCCTCCTGCCGGTGGCTGGTCTTGGGCTGATGCATCCTTGCCTCCGAGGCTCATCCTTGGGTGCCCTGAGTATTTTTAGCCGCTGCCTGCCTCCTGCTACCCCCCACCCCTGCTGACGGCAGCCCCGACACGCATGGGCTCTCTCCACTTACGCCGCTTGGCTAAAAATATCCTCCTGGGGGCGGCAGCTCTGAGCAGAAATGCCACACGGGGTGTGGGGGGGCCACTTTGCAGCGGTTTCCTCCCTTTGCCTTCACCGCTTGCTCTGCCGTGGCATGGCTGGCCGCCACCGCTGCCAGCAGCAGCACCCCGGTGTGTGTGTGTGTGTGTGTGTGTGTGTGTGTGTGTGTGTGTGTGTGTGTGTGTGGGCAGACAGCACCTCGAGGGGCCAAGGGGAGGAGAGTTTCAAGGGGGCCATGCCGTGATCTTGGAGCCAAGCGGGCACCAGGATTTTGACCAGGGTTGGAGGAGGGAGAACGGTCAGACAGAGCAAGGAGTGTGGCCGCCACAGGGAGATGTGGGAATGTCCCCCCCCTTCCACCAGGTGGTGCTGCATCCCTTGGACAATGACCAAAGGGGGGCTCCCAACCCCCCCCAACCACACCCTCCCACCCCTGACCACTTTCTGGCCAGGGTTGATGGTGCTTGCCTTTCCTCTGACGCCGCTCTTTCCATCTCTCTCTCTCTTTCTCTCTCTCTCTCTCCTCTGTCTTGATCCCGTTCTCCAGGCCGGGACCCCCCCCTGGCCGCTGCAGAAATGACCCCCTTGGGGGGGAGCAGACGCCAGGTACCCCGCCGGAGTGTGGCTTTTGTGGAAGCCACAAACGGCGCCCCACCCACCCAATGCCTTGCGCACTCTTTCCTTCCCCTGCCCCCCTCCAGGAGCAGCCTCACCCCCCCAATGCCCCGTTAACTTGGTGCCCCCCAAACCCACCCACACCCACCACCTACGTTACCCTTGCCCTGTCCTGCCCACCTGCTCGTGCTTGTGTTGTGATGTTGGTAACACACCGGCTGTGCGCCTTGGCTCCCACGTTCCACTCCGGCTGTGCGGTGGCACCCTCCCCCTTCCAGCCCGCCGGTCCCGGCTCATTCACTGACCGACCCTCACCCTCCCTCTCCCTCTCCCTTTCCCCTAACCCTCCCTCCCTCCCTCCCTCCAGGCACCTCACCTTTCCCTTTCCCTCCCCAGGGCCCGCCTTATGCAGAGCTTCAAGGAGTCCCACTCGCACGAATCCCTGCTCAGCCCCAGCAGCGCCGCCGAAGCCTTGGAGCTCAACCTGGACGAGGACTCCATCATCAAGCCCGTCCACAGCAGCATTTTGGGCCAGGAGTTCTGCTTCGAGGTACCAGGTGGCGCCCTGGCACATCGGGGGGGCTCTCTGGCAAGGGGGGGGGGCGGGCGGGCAGGTGTGGCCGCCGGTGGCTAACCCTCTCCTCATCTCTCCCTTTCCTCTTAGGTGACCACCTCTTCCGGCACCAAGTGCTTCGCCTGCCGCTCAGCGGCTGAGCGGGACAAATGGATCGAGAACCTGCAGCGCGCCGTCAAGCCCAACAAGGTAGAAACCTCCTCCTCCCACCCCACCTCACCCCCCCAGCAACTTTTCTCTGCCTCCCCCGCCGCATTTTCAGCTGGGATGGGTTGTGCCATGCCATCATTCCCTGCAGGCGGTTGCAAAAAGTTTTGAATTTCTGGTAACATTCCTTGTGCTACGTAGTAGAAGAACAACGTTTCACGGAGGAGAGACCAGCCACAAGTGGTATAGTCCACTCCCTTCTCATTAAGTGGCACTTAAATTCTTATTTATTTATTTGTTTGTTTGTTTGTTTGTTTGTTTGTTTATAACCCTCCTATCTGGTCATTGCGACCACTCTAGGCGGCTAAATTAAATTCTTAATAATTCACTCTGAGGCATTTGTAGGAGGAGACAAAAGTAAAACTCATTTCGTTACTTACGCTTGTGAAACAGATCAACAGCGAAATTAACGCAGGCAGCTGACTTCAACAGGCTGAAGACAGAGAAAGGAGGAAGACTCAGCAGAGAGAGGCAGGGCTCTCTGAATTCTGAGGCGGGAGGGAACGATTGGTTTGTGCTGGACAGATTGACAGTCACCCAGCCCATAAAAAGCCTCTTCCACTCACTCAAACCGCAGACAGAAGTTGTAAAAAAAATTGCAACACAGATCACGTCCTGGGTGGAGCAGAGACCCAGCTGGCCAGCCCTGGTTTCTGTGAGCCACTGAGCTAGTCTTTGGTGGACTGGCAACTTTATAGGATCACTGGAAAGTTAGAAATAAGACGAGCTTCTGAGTTCTCCAGAATGCTTCCTCAGGCCAAGATGGTATCAAACTTGAATCGTTCAAATGTTGGGCCCGGTATAATGCCCAAGGGTCAAACGAGAAGGCAAACAATGGGATTTGAGGACAGAGGTGGAAAACACTGTCCTTTCATGGTGTCTCTCTTCCTCCCGCCCCCCCCCCCACTACTTCAGCCCACACCTCCCCACAGAGGTTTCGGGGAAGGTGAGGGAAAGCCTGTTTGGGCAGACAGGGCTAGACCAGTGAGAGGTTGGGGATTCAGCTTCCCACCATCTTCCACCTGGAGAAGAGCCAGCCTATGTAGCCTTGGGCAAGCTGGCTGGTGGTCCCAGGGCACCCATGGAAGGAAGGAGGGAAGGAAGAAAGGAGGGAGGGAGGGAGGGAGGGAAAGAAGACAGACAGAAGGAAGGAAGACAGACAGACAAAAAGAAAAACAGAAGGAAGGAAGACAGAAGGAAGCAAGACAGAAAGAAAGACAGAAGGAAGGAAGACAGAAGGAAGGAAGACAGACAGACAAAAAGAAAGACGGACGGAGGGACGGAGGGAAGGAAGAAAGGAAGGAGGGAGGGAGGGAGGGAGGAAGGAAGGAAGGAAGGAAGGAAGGAAGGAAGGAAGGAAGGAAGGAAGGAAGGAAGGAAGGAAGGAAGGAAGGAAGGAAGGAAGGAAGGAAGGAAGGAAGGAAGGAAGGAAGGGGAAACCAGTTGCCAGTATTCTGTAACTCAATCCTGGAAAAGGGTTGCCGTAAGATAGAACTGATTTGATTGCACATGATGATGATAATGATGATGATGATGATATCCTTCTTAAGGCCCCTTTGTGGTTTTGGAGCAACGAAACAGGAAGCAAGGTTTCAGTTTTCAAACCAGTGGAACCAAGGGCACACCGTATGATATCACACATTCAGTTTCAGACAAATGGTTCGTTCGGCCGACTGGGATCGCCCTGAGGCTGAGTCTCATTGAGGGCTATTCTCACAACAGCAAGATTTTCTCCCGAGTAGCAGCTGGCTGTGGTGTTTTAAACAGGAAAGGCAAAGTGGCAGGAGAAATTCTGCGCCTCCCCTTTCTTCCCTGGTAGGACCTCCCCACCAACAGAAGAGGTCCTCTGTGGCTAGGGGCAGTCTACATCACTGAACACTGAATAGCTGGGGATGAGTAACGGGAGGAGGAGGAGGACACAGAAGCCACTCTGCCAGAGAATGTTCCCGAGACATGTGGGAGGGGGGTCACTGGAGGTGGTCAACCACCTCCTGCCCCCTTTTTCCTGAATCTCAGAAAGAATGTTTCAAAGGACCCCTTGCTCTTCCAGTACCTCTCCAGCAGGGCAACATAACACCAATGCTCATCATCATCATTATCATATTTATTTACAGTGGTGCCTCACTTAGCGATTGCCTCGTTTAATGATGTATTCGCTTAGCGATGAGGTTTTTGGCGCGGTTTTGGGCCCTGTTTAGCGATGTTTCCTATGGGGAAATTTCGCATAGCGATGTTCGGGACCTTGCCTCGCTTAGCGATGACAGTTTTAGGTCCCCTGTTTCGCTTAGCGATGTTACGTTTTTGCTATTTTTAAAGTGTCTTCAAAGGTTCAAAAAGCAGTTCAGTGCTTCCGAATGGGGGAGAAATAAATTCACCAGAAATTAACAAAGAGTCAGATCAAAGCCAAATTAAGTTTGCACAGGTTTCAGAAGGTGCACTAACGATCCCAACCATTTAAAACAGGTTTCAAACCTTTTAAGACACTTTAAAAATAGCTTTTGACAGGTCCATTTTTGCAATTTTAAGTGTGTCATAAAAGGTTCAAAAACGGTTTTGAATGCTTGGGATCGTTAGTGCACCTTCTAAAACGTACGCAAACTTAATTTGGCTTTGATCTGAGTCTTCGTTAATTTTTGGTGATTTTTTTCTCTCCCATTGGAAAGCATTGGACCCGATTTTGACAGCTGTCAAACGGGCACTTCAATCCTTTCCACTGGGGGAAAATAAAAAATTCACCAAAAATTAACGAAGACTCAGATCAAAGCCAAATTAAGTTTGCACACATTTTAGAAGGTGCACTAACGATCCCACGCATTTAAAACCATTTTTGAACCTTTTAAGACACACTTAAAATTGCAAAAACGGACATCACAAAACCATTGAAATGCATTGAATGCATTCCAGTGAGGGAAACATTGTATCGCTTAGCGATGTTTCCTATGGGGATTTTTGCTTAAGGACAGCAATTCGTTCCTATTGGAACGGATTAACCGGTTTTCAATGCATTCCTATGGGAAATGGTTTTTCGCTTAACAATGTTTTCCCATAGCGATGTTTTTTTTTTGAACCAACTAACATCGTTAAGCGAGGCACCACTGTATTGTATTTATTTATTCTATTTATATCCAGCCTATCTGGTCTTGCGACCACTCTAGAACTGCAGAGCTGGGAGGGACCCTAGGGAGGAATGAGTCCAGCCCCATTCAAGGAGGCACAGAGTGGGAATCAAACTCCCAACCTCTGGGTCTGCAGCCAGAGACTTAAACCATTTAGGGCCTCAATGGCCATGCCCTGTCGTCTGCCGGGGACCTCCCTCCTCCACTCCCCCCCACAACAGCTCCGCCATTTGGGTCCGAGTGTGCCAGCTTTCTTGGTTGTGCACTGCTTAGAGCAGGGGTCCCCAACTTTTTTCACCCCGTGGACCAGCTGGGGAAGGCGGGGCACCCCCCCTCTGCAGCCTGGTTGTGTGGACATGCACGCTCATGCACAAACAGTGGCGCAGCGCTCGCACAGGCGCACTGGAGAGGGCATGCATGCATAAATCAGCTGTGGGGGGGTGAGTGCGTGCAGGGTGGTGGGGCGGGGGGGGGGTCTGTCTCCGCAGCCCAGTCCGGCTCAGGACACGAACCGGCACTGGGCCACAGACCAGGGGTTGGCAACCTCTGGCTTAGAGACATTTTCCCTAAGTCAACGCGCATTTCGTTACCAGGCGAAGGGGGTTCCTGTTCTCTTGGTTGTCGTCTAAATCGTAGGATTTCTGCTCCCCCATGTTGATGTTGCACGGATTTTCCAGGCTTCTGGTTCATTTCCATTCACTTAATTATCATCCTCTACCGTCAGAGCTAAAAAAAAACTGACAATATTGGGAGCGGCACACATATTGTACCGATAATTAACAGATACTTAGATTTTAGGTTAAAACTATAATGCCAGTCAATATTTTGTAATTTTGATGGGCTGTGTTTGGTATTTTGAATTATTATTGCTGTTGTTGCTGTTAGCTATCAAGTCAGTTTCGACTTATGGCAAACCTTTTCAGTGTTCCCAACTGTGTATCCCTGGATGTTCTCGGACCACAACTCCCAGAAATCCTGGCCAGCACAACTTGTGGCAAAGGCTTTTGGGAGTTGTAGTCCAAGAACATCTGGGGACTCAAACATGGGCACCGCTTGAGGAGAGAATACTCAGAACAGCAATGAAAACTGGTTATCCAGTTGGTTTGGGCCCAAGTCACGAGAAGCACGATAAATGAATTGTTAAAATGTGACGGAGAAACTAAAGCCAGCAGGCTCCTTTCTCCCGGGCCAGCCGGGACCCATCTTTGCTGTCCTTTCATTAAGCAGGCAAAGCCCTTTCTCTTCAGGAAGACTTTGCTTTTCCGACTGGCTGTTCGAGAGGGTTTTTTTTTAAATTATTGTGTCTTGTTGCTTTGTATATGTTTTTCTGTTGGTTTTGTTTACTCTTTTAGTGTGGTATTTGTTTGATTCTGTTGTAATATTTGTATACCTGCTGTTTTTAGCTTTTAAACATTGCCTTCCGCTGATGTAACCTGACTTGGGCCCTTTTTTTTAAAAAAAGGAGAAAGATGGGCTAAAAAATATTTCAAATAAATAAATAAAAGATGAAAGAAGAGAGTTCTGTGTTTAGGGGAAAAAAATCTAATGCCCAGGAATCGTACAACGGTCTCTAGCTGGGCCGGAGTGCTTGTGGACAGGATCCGGGGTTCTTCAGCAGACTGCTGGTGAAACCGGAGTCAAGGTTGTAACCGCAATTCTAGGCAGCGTCCACAGAAGTGGAGAGTGCGAATCAAGGGACGTCAAGAGGCCCCTGTATACTGTTTTAGTCAGGCTTTTCTCTGGAGTCCTCCATCCAGCCTTTTGCGCTGTTTTTAAAGAAGGCATATCGGGGAGCTGCCAGAGAAGGGCCATCCAGATGAGGAAAGGGCCTGGAAACCAAGCCCTGAGGGGGAAGCAGGGCCTAGCTTCCTGTTCGGAAAAGACCCTCCCAGCGAGGAGGGCGATGCTAGGGCTTTCCTCCAGGTGAGCCGCCCTCGAGTGCTGGGGAGTGTGGGTCTGTCGGGTGGAACTCCAAGAATGGAGTTTGCGGGGACGACATTCTTAATGGGGTTTGTAGTTAAAAAACAACAACAACAACCCCAAAACTTGAAAACCTTTTGCCTGGAAAAATACAAAAAGGTTCAGAAGCCTCTGCCTTCCGTATTACTTTCTTCATCTACTTGTTAGTTGCTTGTGTGAGTTATCAGGGTGCACCTGACTCATAGTGACACTAACATCATTTTCAAGGTATGTGAGATATTTAAGGAATGGTTTATGACTAGCACCCTCTCCTTTCCTCACTTGAGTTTCCACACCCTGGAGGGATTTGAACCCAGTTCTCTGGAGTCCCAGTCCATCACTCTGTCTATCACACTACAGTGGTTGTTTATTTTTTTTTTCATATTTATACTCTGCTGGTTTAAGAAGATCCCAAGGGAACAGAGACTCTGCCCCTGTGGATCTGGTGAGATAGAATCCATGGAGCATATGATGCTCAGATGTAACCGGCATAACAAGATTCGAGGAAAATATATTACATCTCTCTTAAAAGACATGACAGGCCAATCAGACTCGGAATACTATAACCAATTGTTAATTGATCAAAATCGGACTACTACAGAACTGGTAGCGAAATTTTGGGTGGCATGCCATAGTAGCCAGAATAGATAGCCAAACCCATAGACATTGGTCTTACATTGTCATATTTGTAGTTTTATTGCTTTTTTTTTTATTTGTCTTTTTTGCAGTATATGTCAGTACTTGAAGCTCTGCATTTAATTTTGTTTTATATGTGGCTTGATGATGTAACAATAAAGTACGTATGTACGTACTCTGCTTTCCGTCACCAAAATCTCAAGACGAGCTTACAGTACTTAATGTGTTACAACCACCAAGCACAATAAAATCAAGAAATAATACAATAAAATTTTTAAACATTTCATTAAAATGGATTAGGGGTTCTTGGTCAAGAAAATGTCTGCTTTAAGAAATTATGAGACCAACATCTTTATGTTGGGCACCTGATCTCCATAAGGGAGGTTACACGTTTTAAAATACAGTGGTGCCTCGCTTAACGAGCGCACTGCATAACGACGAAATCGCATAGTGATCCGTTTTTTTGGATCGCTAATGCGATCGCTCAACATCGTTTAGATAGGGCGAAAATCGCTTTACGAAGATCGGTAAGCGTTTCGCTTACCGATCTTCACAAAACGAAGCCCCGACGATCAGCTGTTCAGCGGACAAAATGGCCGCCGGAAGCTCCGTAATGGCCACGCGCAGCGTTTTCGCGCCCTCCCCTCGCTTAACGAGGGCGCGAAAATGGCTGCCGGCCATAGGAAACCTCGCTGAATGGTGAGTAAAGGAGCCTTTTGGAACGCATTAAACGATGTTTAATGTGTTGCAATGGCTTTCCCTGTCCCGTTCAGCAATGTTTCGCTATAGCGAAGGTTAATCTGGAACGGATTAACCTCGCTATGCGAGGCACCACTGTATTTAAATATTCTAAGCAGCCCTTCTTTGTTCTCTGCTCGTCCTTTAAAATTTTGAGAGACAGGAGTCCCTGATTTGTCCCAAACAAGAAAGGAAGAGCAGCAATTTGTGCATAAGGTTTAAAATATTTTACATAAATTTTTTAAAATCTTTTAAAAATTAGATATGAGGCATTTCAGTATGAACAAAGTTCTCTCATAAGGACGCTTGTAGCTGAAGCTGCCATTGGTCACCCAAATGTCTCATATTTTGTATTTTTTCAGTAGTATAAATATTGTATCTAATCTTAGAGCCTGGGGAAGTACATGCTGGAGAAAAACAGCCCTTTGGAGAGGCTGAACCCTCATGGCAAAACGATTAACGAGTCATAGTTAGCAAATGATTTTTAGTCTAGAAACATACTGATAACAAGTGAAGTAACCACAACCAGGGAGTTGTGTGGTCACCTCGCCCTGGTAAAGAGTGTGTCTGAGGAAGTTCTTGAACATTTCTCAGGGTGCAATTACGTTGGGAAAGAAACTTGAATTCATGCACTGTGCAGTTGCACCAGGAAATGTCTATTTCCCAGATCTGTATGCATTACCTGGCTACATAGGGAGGACAGGCTTGTCTGCAGCTTCTTAAGTTAGCTCTCTTGGAGCCCTGCAGGAAGTGCAGTTACAAGGGAATTGCCTGACAAGCTGTAAACAAGGATCATGGGGCCGTTTCCTTCTCTCATTAACTTTTAAATTTTTTTTTGAGGGCTGTGTGTTTGCAACAGCACTGGCACCAAGCTGTTGGAAGGAAGGAAGGAAGGAAGGAAGGAAGGAAGGAAGGAAGGAAGGAAGGAAGGAAGGAAGGAAGGAAGGAAGGAAGGAAGGAAGGAAGGAGGGAAGGAGGGAAGGAGGGAAGGAGGGAAGGAGGGAAGGAGGGAAGGAGTGTATGTGTATAGACAAGAGAGAGATCTTGCTGGTGGAGAAAAGGTCTCTTAATATACTTTTTCACAGATATAACCAACATGCATGCTTTCTCAGCAACTTTTTTTGCCTGTGTTTTACTTTTCCGAAATTAATAGCTTATTTGATCGGTGGTTAACTTTGTTTACCATTCCTAGCATTTTACATGCAAAGTCTGTGCTAGTGCAGCGGCTTTTCAATGTGGATTTACGCAACCCCACTGCCTGAAATCATGTGAATGAATCTGTATTTTTTTTTAAAAAAAGTAGAAGCCCCAGTGGCAGAGGTGAAGAATTAATGATTTTTTTAAAAAAAATGTTTATTTTTTTAATGGGGAGGAACTCTAGGCGGATTCATATTTCCTTTTGCATCATGGGGGGGAATGCAAATCAGCCCATCTGAAGCCTGTAGCATTTCCTACATATTTTTTTTTTAGCCCATGTGGTCACACCATCAGAGGCAGCCCTCACCTGGCGTGGGATGTTTTAAAGTGAATTGGGATTTAACTCAGGCCCGCATGTCAGTACAGTGGTGCCTCGCTTAGCGAGCGCTTCGCTATGCGATGAATTCGCATAGCGAGGGGGTCCGGGCCATCGCTGGAGCGTTCGCTCAGCGATGGCCCCTATAGCGTTTTTTCGCTTTGTGATGATTGCTAAGCAATTCGCTTAGCGATTTTCGCAGAACGAAGCGGGGGAGAACAGCTGATCGGCGGTTCCAAAATGGCCGCCGGAAGGTCCGCGCCGCATTTTCGCGCCCTGCCCTCGCTTACCGAGGGCGCGAAAATGGCGGCGCTATGGAGGAACATCGCTTAACGGTGAGTTTTAAAGCCATAGGAACTCATTGAACAAAGTTCAATGCTCTCTGTGGCTTTTTAATTTCCGTTTAGCGATGTTTTCGCATAGCGAAGGTTAATCCGGAACGGATTAACCTCGCTATGCGAGGCACCACTGTATATAGCTAGATGAGGCATCTACAGAAATATGGTTGGGTAGCACTCTGCCTTTAACTGTGCCGATCCACTCTTCTGAAATTCCAGCTGTGATCCTGTGCCAGCCACCTTCTCATTCCCCCATGCCCGTATCTAACTGGTCAGCCTGCACTGATGCTTGCCGTGTCTGGTCTGTGCCATGAAGGTTGACTGTGGTGCCAATCCTCCCCCCCCACTCCCACTCCCTCCCCCGTACCCATCTTCCTGAATGGCTGCCCTCCTTCCGCTTAGGATAACAGCCGGCGTGTGGACAACGTGCTGAAGCTGTGGATCATCGAGGCGCGGGACCTGCCCCCAAAGAAGCGCTACTACTGCGAGCTGTGCCTGGATGACATGCTCTACGCCCGCACCACCAGTAAGATGCGGACGGACAACGTCTTCTGGGGGGAGCACTTTGAGTTCAACAACCTGCCGGCCGTGCGCACGATCCGCCTGCACCTCTACAAGGACACGGACAAGAAGCGGAAGAAAGACAAGAGCAACTACATGGGGATGGTCAGCATCCCCATCGCCAGCGTGACCGGGCGCCACTTTGCCGAGCAGTGGTACCCGCTCAGCCAGCCCAGCGCCAGCAAGAGCAAGTCCGGCTGCCCGGCCATCCGGGTCAAGAGCCGCTTCCAGACCATGAGCATCCTTCCCATGGAGCTGTACAAGGAGTTTGCTGAGTATGTCACCAACAACTACCGCATGCTCTGTGCGGTGCTGGAGCCGGTCCTGAGCGTGAAGAGCAAGGAAGAGGTGGCCTGCGCTCTGGTGCACATCCTGCAGAGTACAGGCAAAGCCAAGGTACCTTTTTTGGGGTTTGGGGTGGGCCGGGAGGGGAGAGGAGAGAGCTGGGAGGGAGGCCAGGACAGGGCTGAGTGAGGGGAGCGGGTTCAGGTTTCTCCGCCTCTCCCGGCAGGACTTCCTCTCGGACATGGCCATGACCGAAGTCGACCGTTTCATGGACCGGGAGCACCTGATCTTTCGGGAAAACACGCTGGCCACTAAAGCCATAGAGGAGTATCTCAAGCTGATTGGACAAAAATACCTCAAAGACGCTATAGGTGAGGAGCCGGGTTGGGGGGGGTAAGAAAAAAGATAGGCAGGCGCCTTCTCCCACCCGTTTGCCCATCAACGCCCCCCCCCAGTGGCCTTGGGGTGAGGAATGGAAGAGAGGAGCATGCTGGTGACCGCTCAGGTTGCACATTGCACCAGAGAAGGAAGCTTGGGGGAGAGTTTCAGGAGCATGATGGGGGCAGCCTCTCGCAGGTGGCAAAGCCAGAAGGTTTTCTCCTTAAGGGGCCCCTCCCGGGCATTTAGGGTTCAGGTCAGGTGGAGAAAACAGTGGGGAGAGATCAGGCCAGAGAACTTGATCTGACATCACCCCCTTTCAGAGCTCACTTGAACCCAAATTTCAAGTGAAATTCGGAATTTTTAGCATGCATACATTACTGAATGTCATTTAGGAATTTTTAGCCATGCATACATTACTGAATCAGCAATGTCTATGTTGGCTTGGGAATGTAGTGAGAATGGCTGATGGTCGGATTCCAAAAGATCTCCTGTATGGAGAATTAGTGCAGGGAAATCACCCCAGAGGGAGACCACAGCTGCGATACAAGGATATCTCCAAGTGGGATCTGAAGGCCTTAGGAATAGACCTCAACAGATGGGAAACCCTGACATCTGAGTGTTCAGCCTGGAGGCATGGTCTCTGCCCAGCAGGATGAGGCAAAGAGGCAGCCCCGAAACCAGCAAAAGCAGGGAGCTGGACAGGGGACAGATTGTATTTGTCTTCAATGTGGAAAGGATGGTCACTCTCAAATTGGCCTTCTCAGCCACACTAGACGCTGTTCCAAGTCCTCCATACAGAGCACGTTACCATAGTCTCTCGAGACTGAAGGATGCTTAATCAGAAGGCACGCATGCTCTAGGTGGCTGGGGGGGGAGTCAAGGTGGGGCCCAGGCCCCCTCAGACCCATATGCACCTCCTCCCACGACCCACCCCTTCCCTTGTGTTGCTCCCCTCCCCCTGGTTCTGCCTGCAGGTGAGTTTATCCGGGCTTTGTATGAGTCGGAGGAGAACTGCGAGGTGGACCCCATGAAGTGCTCGGCGTCCACCTTGGCTGACCACCAGGCCAACCTTCGCATGTGCTGTGAACTGGCCCTCTGCAAGGTCGTGAACTCCCACTGGTCAGTACCAGACGTCCCTTCGGGTGGATGGTTAATTTTTGGAGGGGGGCTCTGTGTGTGTGTGTGTGTGAAAGGTTTCACACTAGGAATAGGGATGCTCCTGGGGAAACCCCAACGGCACAAAAGCGTAAAAGGCAGATTTGCCCCCCCCCCCCCCATCTTCGCAGCTCTCCCTGAGCACGCAAGCCTAGATCTTCCTTTAATAAGAATCCACTCCAGTGGCACTTTTAGGGAGAAAGAAAGAGCTTGAATCCCGGTTATGCGCTTGTACTTAAAATCAGAGGACAAAAAAAGAAAGAAAGAAAGATAAAACGAAGTCTCCCTTTTTTGGAGGATGGTTCGGGGGGGGAGAAGGAGGACTCCCAGGAAGATAGGAAAAATTTGTGGCAAAGGACAGTCCCTATAGACTGCAAATCTTTCCCCCACCCATAACCAGTGGGGCTCAGAAAAGGGATCAAAAAGACACACACCCCTGGGATTGCAGGAACATTGGGGAGCAGGGATGTGTGGGGAGGCTTATAGGAGATCTGGTGTTCTTTGGGGGAGGGGGGTCTCCCATAGCTGCCGACTCACTCCTTTCCCTTCCCTCTCCCCCAGCGTGTTCCCTCGGGAGCTGAAGGAAGTTTTCGCCTCCTGGAGGCTGCGCTGTGGCGAGCGGGGACGAGAAGACATCGCCGACCGGCTGATCAGTGCCTCCCTCTTCCTGCGCTTCTTGTGCCCGGCAGTCATGTCGCCCAGCCTCTTCGGGCTCATGCAAGAGTACCCCGACGAGCAGACGTCCCGCACCCTCACCCTCATCGCCAAGGTCATCCAGAACCTGGCCAACTTCACCAAGTGAGTCTCACCGGGCGTGCCACAGAAAGGGCCAGAGGTTGGGTGTTCGATTCCCCCCACGGTGCCTCACGGACAGCAGTTGGACTGGATGATCTCGAGGGTCCTTGCCATTTCTGCAGTTCTAAGATGATGATGGTGTAGACCCTGGAGTGAGCTCAACGGGTAAAGACAGGGTGCTGGGGCAGACCCTCGGCTTCCCTCTTGCCCTCTTCTGCTCGCCCCCGGGGGGGGCTTTCCTGTCCCCCTGCAGCGGAGGTGGGCGCCGCCTGATGTGTTTGCTTCTCCGAGAGGCTCTACCCCAGAGAGCACTCAAAGAACCATAGATTTACGTATAGAACAGTGAGGTTGGAAGGGGCCTGTAAGGTCATCAAGTCCAACCCCCTGCTCGATGCAGGAATCAAAATCAAAGGGTATCTGCCAGGTGGTCGTCTTAAGTTTCTCTCGAAGGCCTCCAGTGTTGGAGCGCTCGCCACCTCTCGAGGTCGCAGGTTCCATTGTCGTACTGCTGTAACAGCTGGGAAGTCTTCCCTGATATTCAGCCGAAATCCGGCTCTCTGCAACTGGAGCCCCTTGTTGCATGTCCTGAATGCTGGGATCCTGCCACTCCTCTGTATGACAGCCTTTTCAAAGTGCTCCCACGAGTCTTCCTTTCTCAAGGCTAAACATGCCCAGTTCTTAGGATCTTTCCTCCTAGGGCTTGATTTCCACTCCCTTAATCATCCTTGTTTCCCTCCTCTGAACTTCTTCCAGTTTGCTGGCATCCTTCTTGAAATGTGTCTTGAAATGTCTGTGAACGGAATCCATCCCCCGATGGGAGTCCCAGCCCTTACAGAGAACCACAGCCGCCTCTCCTCTCCGGTGTAGGTCCAGCCATGGGCTTTGGTGCCTCCACGGCACCAGCCGTTCAGTTCACATACATTTTGGCCCTTTGTTTTCAAGAGCTGAGAATGGCTTTTGGCTGCTCGGGCAGGCGTTTCACCCAGTATACAGCCCGCACTTTGGTCCTCCTGTTACTCCAGAAAGTGCACAACAGTTTGGGGTGAGAATTTGGAAAAAAAAAATACGAATTCCTCCAGCAAATCTGACAGGTCCAGAGATGGGTTTTCTCTTTACTCTCTCCCGTGCTGTGCCCTACGTGGTCAAGAGGGAACTCAGGGTGCGGCTACACTGCCCATATAAACCAAGAGTTGTGTTGGGGTATTATTTTATCGGTTCCGGTTGTGTGGTTTTTATGCCCCTGCCCCGATTCTCATGGGGCAGCCTCAGTTTCACTGGCTTGTAGGGAACTACACTGCTCTTTAAAGGTAAAGATTCCCCTTGACATTTAGTCCAGTCATATCCGACTCTAGGGTGCGGTGCTCATCCCCGTCTCCAAGGTGTAGAGCCAGCGTTTGTCCATAGACAGTTTCCATGGTCACGTGGCCAGCGCGACTAGACACGGAATGCTGTTACCTTCCCACTGAGGTGATACCTATTTGTCTAAACACATTTTTACATGCTTTCGAACGGCTAGGTTGGCAGGAGCTGGGATAAGCGACGGGAGCTCACTCCATCATGTGGATTCAATCTTATGATGGCTGGTCTTCTAACCCTGCAGCACAGAGGCTTCTGCGGTTTAACCCGCAGCGCTACCACGTCCCAACACAGCTCTTTAAATAGACCCAAGATTGGCAGTTAGCTCTGCCATCAGTCTATCCTGACTCCACCTGCATGCTGTCCTTGTCCATAATCATCTTGTTCCAGTTAACGTTTTCCAATTTTATTCTAAGTGGCATAGCGCTTCATCAGTGTTGCAGACAGAAAAACTCTGGAGCCTATGTGATGCCGGGCTAAAGTCAAACGGTTTATTTACATAAAAAGAGTTTGGGTAGTAAGCATGACTTCCTGATAGGGAAATCTTACACCACCCCAAACACAACACAGCATCAAAGCGTCGACACAGGGAACACCCCCGCACACAGAATACAATGACACAGCCATTCACACAAGCAAAAATGGGTCAGACAACATTGTGATGTTGAGCAATTTAAAATAAACAATCTCCCGGCAGGTGTTAAAAAAAAAAGATTCCTCAGAGAAAAGTCTGAGTGTTCCCAGCGCTTACAATAACATCATGTAGTCGGGAAATTTTGAATCGATTTGCATTATGTTAAACCCGGAGTAACTGGAGGAGCAATATGGCAACCACACCCTCAATGATTTTACCTTTATCCAGTTTCAGAGGCAGCTCCTTGTGTTACTTTGAAATTATACTTTTGTTTACCTTTGCTTCTTTTAAGGTGGAAAAGGTGCCACCCTGGTCAGTTAGTTGTTGACTGGAAAATCCAGTTCATTGCCCACTTAAGAGTTGCCTGAGATTCAGTGTAGAGAATGTTGGAGGGCAGCAGCTCATCCTTCAAGTGCCTTGTTCTGTTGCTGAGATGCTCTAGATGAGGGTGTGCCGTGGGCAACCCCCCCAACTCACCCACTGTTTTTGCAGCCCCACCCCACTTGCCTCTGTATTTCACAAGAAAGAGAATGGTCACTTCCTGAACCTTCAGGGAGCAACAAGCCATTTTTAAGGAAGGTGGGAGGACTGCCCTGCACCATTCCACAACCAGAGCTGCCCATTTTACACAACTGAAGTGCTTACCCCTGTACCAGGCACTCGGTGGCCTTATTGGCCCCTTCCAAGTCCATTATTCCACGATTCTGCAATAAAATATGGAACAAGATACAGTGGTGCCTCGCATAGCGATTGCATTGTATAACGATGAAATCGCTTTGCGATGAAGATTTTGCGATCGCTTTTGCGATCGCTTTCCGATGTTCCCTATGGGGAAATTTCGCTTTGCGATGATCGGTTCCCTGCTTGGGGAACAGATCATGGCAAAGCAAACAGCTGATCGGCGCCTCGGGAGGAGGGAGGGAAGGAGGGGTGAAGGGCCTGGCCCCATTCCCGGCGCGCAGCAACCCCTGGGGCGCCGAGCCAGAGAGCAGTTGCGGCGGGCGGCGCTGCAAAGGAGGAGGCGCCTGCCGGGGACCGGGATCAGGGTGGCAGTGGCTGGATGGGGGCGGCAGTGCACCAGAGACCCCCTCCTTGCCCGCCAAGGAGACCAGGAGTGCGGGGT
Organism: Pogona vitticeps; assembly: GCF_051106095.1. Classification (NCBI taxonomy): domain Eukaryota; kingdom Metazoa; phylum Chordata; class Lepidosauria; order Squamata; family Agamidae; genus Pogona; species Pogona vitticeps. The sequence continues at coordinate 5,267,698 of NC_135784.1, forward strand.
TGGCTCACTGACGGTGGCTGGCGCGCCCCTTCCCTCTCCTCCTCCGCACCCACGCCTTCTTCCAGCCCGGGCTAGCTGACTGGCTGGCGAGTGATGGATTGCTGGCACGTCTATTCCCACCCACCCCTTCCCCACCCCCGGCGGCTGCATCCCTTTAACCCCTCGCTCGCCTGCCTTAGCCGGTTGTCTCCTGGGCTAGCTGGCGAGCGAGGGGTGGCCGGCGCGTCCCTTCCCACCCACCCCTTCCCCACCCCTGGCGGCTGCATCGCTTTAACCCCTCGCTCGCCTCCCTTAGCCGGGTGTCTCCTGGGCTAGCTGGCGAGCGAGGGGTGGCCGGCGCGTCCCTTCCCACCCACCCCTTCCCCACCCCTGGCGGCTGCATCGCTTTAACCCCTCGCTCGCCTCCCTTAGCCGGGTGTCTCCTGGGCTAGCTGGCGAGCGAGGGATGGCCGGCGCGTCCCTTCCCACCCACCCCTTCCCCACCCCTGGCGGCTGCATCGCTTTAACCCCTCGCTCGCCTCCCTTAGCCGGGTGTCTCCTGGGCTAGCTGGCGAGCGAGGGGTGGCCGGCGCGTCCCTTCCCACCCACCCCTTCCCCACCCCTGGCGGCTGCATCGCTTTAACCCCTCGCTCGCCTCCCTTAGCCGGGTGTCTCCTGGGCTAGCTGGCGAGCGAGGGATGGCCGGCGCGTCCCTTCCCACCCACCCCTTCCCCACCCCTGGCGGCTGCATCGCTTTAACCCCTCGCTCGCCTGCCTTAGCCGGTTGTCTCCTGGGCTAGCTGGCGAGCGAGGGGTGGCCGGCGCGTCCCTTCCCACCCACCCCTTCCCCACCCCTGGCGGCTGCATCGCTTTAACCCCTCGCTCGCCTCCCTTAGCCGGGTGTCTCCTGGGCTAGCTGGCGAGCGAGGGATGGCCGGCGCGTCCCTTCCCCACTCCCACCCCCCGGCGGCTGCATCCCTTTAACCCCTCGCTCGCCTGCCTTAGCCGGGTGTCTCCTGGGCTAGTTGGCGAGAGAGGGGTGCCCGGCGCGCCCCTTCCCACCCACCCCTTCCCCACCCCCGGTGGCTGCATCCCTCCAGCCCGCTGCTCACCAGAGAAGGACCCTCCGGCCCACCTGTTTGTGCCCCGGGAGAGCCCCGGCAAGGAGGCCGGGCGTCCTCCAGGGCTGGCTGGCAGTGGAACTTGGCTTTGCTATGATCGGTTCAGATCATAGCAATGCTTTTATAACAGCTGACTGGCGGTTTCAAAATGGCCGCCCCCTGTTTCTGGGACATATTCCTGCCTTAACGAACAGCGAAAATGGCCGCGCTATGGAGGATCTTCACTGAACTGTGAGTTTCAAGCCCATAGGAACACATTAATTAGGTTTTAATGTGTTTCTATGGGCTTTTTTGCCCCGTATAGCGACGAATCCGTATAGTGACGATTTTTCCGGAACGGATTATCGTCGCTATGCGGGGCACCACTGTATAGTAGAACTCCCCCCCCCCCCGTATTTGTGAGGGATTGGTTCCAAGCCGCAATTGCATATGCCAAAAACCATGAATAATAGTGAACTCTAGACATAACATGGTAAAGAAAAAAAATCCAGATTTTAAAAAATGTGTATTACTAGAAGTGGCCACTAGACGGCACCAGAATACAATGTATTCTTCAACAAAAAGAATTCATAGCATAGTCTCTGGCTTCCTGTAGTGGCTGGTTCTGGTAATACAAGTGAAAATAGTTTTTCCTTTTAGTATTTTTAATATTTTCAAACTGCGGATAAATGAAACTGTGAATACTAGTCCCATATGCGGTTCCTACTGTACCTCGACTGCCTTACGTGATGAAAAGATAACCACATCATTCACACTACAGCAGCATCTCTCAAGATGCTAAAACATGTGAAGCTTCTGTTGATATGGAGGGGAAAAAATCAAAGTCATCATTATTTATTGCTCACAAAACTAATGGGAGACAGTCATACTTGCCTGATTCTTTTTTATTATTATTGTAATCATTTTTTTCTCTTTTTAGTTTTTAATATTGTTTCTTACAGTGGAAACCTTTTTTATCTGCAGGATCCGTATCTGCAGTTTCACTTACGACGGCTCCCTTGCGGCCTTTGTGCCTCCCCATTGTATGTGACTCATGGGGGGGGGGAGGTTCCCTTGTATCCACGGTTTCAGGTATTCACAGTAGATCCTGGAACCAATTCCCTGCTGATACCGGGGGATCCTACTGTATGGTCAAGCTGTCTTGGGTCCTTTCTTTAGGAGAAAGGTGAGATAGGAACATTTCAAATCAATAAAACCTACAGGTTTGGGAGCAAGGAGGAATACATGGCCTTCATGAACGAGTTCCTGGAGATGGAGTGGACCAGCATGCAGCAGTTCCTCTACGAGATCTCCAACCTGGATACCCTCACCAACAGCAGCAGCTTCGAGGGCTACATCGATCTGGGCCGGGAGCTCTCCACCCTCCACGCCTTGCTCTGGGAGGTCATGCCGCAGCTCAGCAAGGTACCTGTAGCCCCCCCCCAAAAAAGGGGGGAGGATGAGGAGGGGCTGAGCTGTCCAGGTAGGGTCCCCGAGCAGGGCCCTGGAGCCACCCTGCGGCGGCCTTTGGAGAGAGGCGAGGGGGGCTCAGGGCTCCCGGCTGGTGGCTCATGGGGGGGGAACCCACGGTGCATCGCTTTGCTTGCCTCTCCTCTCAGGAAGCCCTGATCAAGCTGGGGCCCCTGCCCAGGCTCCTCAATGACATCAGCCTCGCTCTCAGGAATCCCCACATCCAGCGGCAACCCAGCCACCAGGGTGAGCGGCTACAGCCCAAGCCGGTCATCCTTCGCGGGCCGTCCACCGACCTGCAGTCCTCCTACATGATGCGCGACCTCAACAGGTGAGGCTCTTTTGCACTAGCCCCTCCCCTCCCCTTGCCCCGGGGGGGGGAAAGGACAGATAAAAGGCCCCGAGGGAGTGTCCCCCCCCCTCGAGAAAGATCCTTGGGCATGTGGCTTCTTTTGCAAGGGAAGGCTGCCTTCAGATTTCCCAGGAAGGCAGCATCCATATATATATATACACACACACACACACACACACACACACACACACACACACACACACACACACACACACACACACACACACACACACCCATAGGCGCCCACCCTTTCCCCCCGCCCTTGGGCTTAATAATTTAATAAGTGTATTAAATGTTTTACATGTGCAAAGTAAAAAAAAGTTTAAATTAACCAAAAAAAAGAGTGATCATTGAATATATGCAGGTAGACTATATAAAAGGAATATATGTGTATGTAATTAATTAATGGGGTTAATTAAAGTTTGCCGTTGCTATTGCGTTGTTCATGAGGTAGACAAGAAGGTTTCCCCCAGGAAACAAACTTTTCCAAGGGGGGGGGAGGTATGTGGTGGATGCCCGGGTCACTCACTCCTGTCAATCACCTTGGAACCTCATTTGCATGAGCCAATGGGAGGGCAGGAGGGGCGGAGGCAGAGTCTGGCGAGGGAGTCAGTTGTGTCAGTTAGGCTGTTAGGGCAACTCTCCAACTGACTAACTGACAAACCTCTGCCTCTCCTGTCCTCTCATTGGCTGATCCACATGAGGTTCCGCTGTGACTGACAGGAGAGACTTGGGCATCCCTCACATCCTTGGAAAAGTTCGTTTCCTGGGGGAATCCTTATTGTTGACCGTCATGAACAACGCCATAGCAAACTTTTAACACATTTTCTCTCTTTTATGTTAAATATTACATCTATCTATCTGTCTGTCTGTCTGTCTGTCTGTCTGTCTGTCTACCTACCTACCTACCTACCTACCTACCTACCTACCTACCTATCTATCTATCTATCTATCTATCTATCTATCTATCTATCTATCTATCTATCTATCTATCTATCTATCTATCTATCTATCTATCTATCTAATCTATCTATCTATCTATCTATCTATCTATCTACGTATATAGTACTGTATATAGCCATATATTCTGTTATCAAAATTTTACATACATATATATTTCTTTTATATAGCATATATTCATATATTCTGTTATCAATTTCTCTTTTGATTATATCAAACTTATTACTTCACACACTTAAAACCTTTATTTAAACGTGTTCAAATAGCAGGATGGGTGTGGGGAGCGGTCTGCAGGGAGACCCTTGCCCGGATCAAATAGGGATCAGGCTGAGGCGCCCCCCCCTCTGTCTCTGGGATCCTCGCTTGATCTCTCCTCTCTCTCTCTCTCTCTCTCCAACAGTTCTGTGGACATGCAGCCCTACATGATGCGAGGCATCAACAGGTGAGTCCTGCCATGGGCCAGGAGGGGCCCGGGGTGGGGTGGGGCTCCTTTTCCATGGCGCCACCATTCCTGCCAGTTCCCCCCCCCTTGACGGGCCAGACCCACAGAGCAAGGGCAGGGATCCTGACTCCTGCAGGAGGGCTCAAGACCCACAGGTGGACTTTTGTGGAGAGAAAAAGCTCTTTCTGGGTAGGTGGCGGCTGCTGTTGGTGGGTGCAATTCGTCACAGACGATTATGGGCTGCCCCGTGTTCCCTTCTGCTCGGCTCCTCTCTCCCATGTTCCCCCTTGCTGTGTGAGGAAGGAATGAGAGGGCTGTTCACACGGAGGAGGACGGTTCTGGGTGGCCACCAGCCGGTCGTCCAGAGAGCTCCTTTTTACCGCCGTTCACCAGGACCTGGGGAACCAGAGGAAGGGGGGATGTCCCCCCCCGTGCCCTGCTTCTGGGTCTCCCTTGGCGCCAGCTGTTTGGCCACCACGGGAAGGAACCGTTGCCCGTGAGAAGCCCTTGGTCTCACACACGTCTCGGGATTTTCAGCCCCCTGAAACGCAGGTCGAGAGTTGGTTCTTCCCCCCCCCCAAACACCCCTCGACAGAAAGGCAGCATCGTGGCAGCTGCTGGGCTCAGAGGAGGAGGATCCGGAGGCTCTGGCCCTTTCCTCACCCCGTGCCCTGTGCCGGCCGCCCCCTCCCCCACTTTCCCCACAGCTCCATGGACATGACCCGGTTGCCTTCGCCCACCAAGGAGAAGGGCTCGAAAGACATCTTCTTTGTGGCCCGGCCCCCGCTGGCCCGCTCCTCGCCCGCCTACTGCACCAGCAGCTCGGACATCACGGAGCCGGACCAGAAGGTGTTGAGCGTCAACAAGAGCGTCTCCATGCTGGACCTGCAGGACAGCCGCATGAACAGCATCTCCAACCTCCACAGTGTGGGCGACATGCTCAACAGCAGCCAGGCCTCCATCACGGCCGGCCTCGGGCTCCGGCCCAGCCGCCTCTCCCAGGGCAGCGGCTCCAGCATCGCCGCTGGCCTCCGGCTCAGCCAGATGGGTGTCACCACCGACGGGGGGCCCGGAGGCCCCGGAGGCGGAGGCACCTCCTCGGCCCAGCAGCTCAGGATCCCCCTGTCCTTCCAGAACCCCCTCTTCCACATGGCCTCCGACGGACCGGCCCCCGGCGGCCCCCTCCACGCGCACCCGCACCGGCCAGCCGAGGGCAACCCGGACGCCTTCGCCCCTTTCCACGGCTACAGCAAGAGTGAGGACCTCTCCACCAGCAAGCACATCATCCACAGCCACAGCTACAGCGACGAGTTCACCCGCCAGGGCTCTGAGTTCACCAAGCGCCAGCTCTCCCTGCAGGAGAACCTCCAGAACATGCTCTCCCCGCCCCAGATCACCATCGGGCCCCAGCCCCAGCGCACCAGCGCCCCGCCGCCCCCGCAGCCCCAGCCCCCGCTCCAGCGGGGCAAATCCCAGCAACTCACTGTCTCGGCCGCCCAGAAACCCCGGCCCTCCAGCGGCAACCTCCTCCAGCCAGAGGCCCCGTACGGCCCGCCCCGCAGCCGCCAGCAGTCCATCAACAAGGAGACCCCCTCCGCTCTCAAGCCATCAATCACCAAGCAGGTGGGTGGAAGCCGGCAGGGGTGATAGGGGTGGGGAGGTGGGTGGGGAGAAGAGGGGCCCTCCCGGAGAAGGGCTAGAGCGTCTGTGGAAGTCCGCCGGCTGGTGTGGACACGCTCCAAGAGGACTGTGGCCCACGGACTCTGGAGCTCTTGATCTCCAGTGGCCCAACTGCAGTACTGCAGTCACAACTCTGCTCCAAACCTGAGTTTGATCCTGCCAGGCTCAGGTCGCCCGCTGAAGGTTCACTCAGCCTTCCATTGAGTACCCAGCTTGCTGGGCGTGTGGGTGCGCAAGGTGTAGCCTGCATAACTGAATTGTAAACTGACTAGAGAGTGGTTGAAGTGCTATGGGATGGGACATAAGCAGCACACCATTTCCTTTCCTTTGCTGCTCGCTCTGGGCTCGAGCCGGCGGACCTCCACAACCACTCTAGGTAGATCTTTTTATTAACGATAGATCTGTTTATTCACGATCTGTTCTGGGATCTGGATTCCACTTTTATACAGAACCTGGGTGTGCATTCTGAATTTAATTAAATTACACTGACAATAAGGCACAATTGTTCCACGAATCAGTGAGTGAGACGGAGCGAAGTGTTAACAGTAGAAGGAAAGCAGCTGAGGCCGAAACTTTGACCGAAATCCCAGGGGCAAGTCGCTATGCAAGTAAGCTCCTTGAATCCATGAGGATTGGCTGAGTCGGCTCCACTGTTAAGTGCCACCGATTCAATGGGCCTGCTTGCGTTCTGACGGGCTACAGGGTTCAGCCATTAAAACAATAGACCAATTAAAAGAGTGAAGTAGAGATTTCAGGGCTCTGATCAAACACCATAAAACGACCCAACAGAACAGGGAAGGCTTGGCCAAGCTGGTAAGCACCACCCTTTACTCACGCTTGCCGGAGGCCCACCTCGGAGGAAGACCTTTGTGACCACGCAGGCTGGTGTTGAAGAAGTCACCGCTGAGTGCTCAAGGGATGCAGAAACCATCTGGACCTGAAGTGAGAAGCAAGAGAAGGAGAGAGGAGCTGGCAGACCCCTGCAACGGCCCTCTGAGTTTGCCTTCTTCCTTCGCCCGGCCACCTCCAACTTAGGGCGGCCTGAGGTTTTCCATCTCTTCTTTTCATCTTCCTCCTTTCCTGCTGTCTTTTACCTTGCAGTAAAAGACATTTCCCGCAGTAGGGCTCCTCCTCTCCATGACCCAGTCTCTCCCCTCTGAGGAGGAAGACCCAACTGGCTTTGTCCGGCGACTGAGGGGGCACATCGGGCACCCTGACCAAGGAGGATCGGAGTCGGTGCCCGAGGGTGGCTTCATGCATTCACCAGAGACTTGCGTTAGCCCTGTTTGTTCCACCAGCTGTTTCTGGACCAGCTTGATCGAATCCAAGACCAGGCTGCCCTCAGACAAGCAGTCCTCGATGGGCAGTGCAGGGCTTGAGGCTCTGGCCACAGCCAGAAGAAACCACGAGGCCGCAGCTCTCCTCAGGGGTCACCGAAGGTCTCTGCTGAATTCTTTCCTTCAATGACGGCATCAGCAACAGCAGGTGGATTCAAGATGGGACAGACCTTTGCTGATGGATGGAGTCCTCGCTTCCTCTCCTTCCTTCCCTCCTTCCTTCTCTCCCCAGTCCCTCCTCTCCTTCCTTCTTTCTCTCCCTCCCTCCACTCCTTCCTTCTCTCCTTCCTTCCTTCTCTCCCTCCCTCCACTCCTTCCTTCCTTCTTCCTCCTCTCCTTCCTTCCACTCCTTCCTTCCTTCTCTCCTTCCTTCCACTCCTTCCGTCCTTCTCTCCCTCCCTCCACTCCTTCTTTCCTTCTCTCCCTCCCTCCACTCCTTCTTTCCTTCTCTCCCTCCCTCCAATCCTTCCTTCTCTCCTTCCTTCTCTTCCTTCCTTCTCTTCCTCCCTCCTTCCTCTTCTCCTTCCTTCTCTCCTTCCTTCTTCTCTCCCTCCCTCCCTCCCTCCCTTCCTCCTTCCTTCTCTTCCTCCTTCCTTTCTTCTCTCCCTCCCTCCCTTCCCTTGGCCCACGTAACTCAAGCCAACCTTAGAAAGGAACTAAACCTCACCTAGAGGATGAAGGAACACTTCCTACGTCCACAGCCCAGCACTGCTGTCACAGCAGAACTGCCACAGATTAGCTGGGGACCACGGAGGAAGGGCAGCGGCTGTCCAGCCACGATGGATGAGGCCAGGAGGTCGTAGCCATCAAAGTCTGTCAGAGCAGCCTCACGCGTCCCTGTGACAGGCCAGGACACGCTCCTTGCGTGAACTTCGGAGAACTCTGTTCTTTGAGGTGGTGCCTGGAGAGGTCATTAAAGGCCTCTGCTGTGCTTTTAGCAGGGAAACAGAAAAGATTCACACAGACAGCTTCCTCCACATCAAGTGGGCACAAAACCGGACTGCCTTGGCTAGCCCCCCCCCTCAAAGACATGGCAGGAACCAGCCACCCACCCACCCCCATGCACCCTAGATCCTGCCAGAAGGAGAGGATGTGGAAGGAGCACCAGAAGCAGGGGTGGGGAGAAATCTCATTCCCGTCTCTTTCCGCCCCCTCCCAGGCCGGATCCAGAGGGTGGTGCGCTCTGCCCCAGTACAGTTCTTGGGTCCCCCAAGATTCTTGGATTAAAACTCCCAGAGGAAGCCTTTGCCACCAGCTGTGCCGGCCTGGATCTCTGGGACTTGTAGTCCAAGAACCTCTGGGGACTCTAGGTTGGAAACCACGGGTTCATAGCAAACGAGTGTTGGAGGACTTCCGGTACGGCCGCTCGGTCTTTGTTTTTGGCTATCAAGTGAATGATCCGATTTGAGAGCCAGATTGACTTTGGGTGAAATTAGAAAGCCAGGTGAGCTCCCACCAACGGAGAGGTTTCTAGCTGCTACCCAGAAGGTCTCAGGGAATCTGCTCTAGGGAAAGAAATCCAGGCTTTGGAATGGAAGAGGGGACCTGCTATAGGTATGGCCCTCTCTGGCAGATCTCAAGACCCAGGAAGGTTCATCTGGGCACCCGAAGACTTTCAGCTTCCTCCCAAGTTATTTACGGAACGTGCTGGACAACAGAAAAATAGTTGCCAATATGTAATTTGTTTCTAAGCTTGAGCTCCTCAGTTAAGAATGGAGTTGCTGTACTCTGTTAAAGTGTCACCCAGCCAGTCTCCTGGGGCAGACCCATGTGTAATGTTTTGCTGTAGTCTAAGCTACGTGTCCCCAGACCACAGTGAACTTTGGCTCAGCCGGCCTGTCTCCAAAGGGATGCCTTCTCCCGACACATATGCCAGCCTTCGCCACAGAGAGACACGGACAGCCACGGGGGATTTGGGGAAACGCATGGGGTTAGAAGGAAGGAGAAATGAATTTCCCAGGAAAGGCAGGGCTTCTTTCAATAACCAGTCCTGGGCAGGGCGTGGAGAGAAGGTGGAAGAGGAGCCATTTGGGGCCAAATGCACGGGGGGGGGGGGAGAATCACAGAGGCACCTCAACCTGAGGCAAACCCGATGGGGGTGGAAAGAGAGCCACCCTCGGGACTGACAGGCGGTGGGAGACCTTGGACTATCCCTGCCCCATGGCTTATAGGCTGCGTGTGGTGGACCAGATGAAAGGCAGTGCTGCCTATGAGGAAGGCCATCCTCTGTAGCTCATTTTCCGGACAAAAATTTGCTGGCAGTCGGTCAGAGAAAATCTCCCCCCCCCAAAAAAAATCTTTGACCATGTTTCAGGAACAGAAATCATGCTTGAAATTCAAGTTACTTGGAATTTAGATATTTTGCTGTTGTTGTTGAGTTTAGAGACGGGCACAAACCTCGACTCAGAGGCTCATGTCCAGTTCATGCACACAGCAGCACAAGGGCCATGCGCTTCTCCTACCTGTCTGGCCAACAACTCACTCAACAGTCGAGAGTGTGCTCCTCCCCTCCTCCTCTTTGGCTGTTCAACCAGTCACTGGCAGGAGCACGAGATTGGCCCTCCCGCCTCCTTGTCTGAGTGGGCAATCAGCCAAGGAGGCGGGGCAGGGAAGCATTTGCTCCTGCCGGGGACTGGCTGAACAGCTGAAGAGGAGGGGGAGAAGGAGCACGCCTGGCGGAATCCGGCCTGGGAGGTGGGGGAAAGGATTGTGCAGCATCTGTGATGCCCTGCATATAAACAGCATGAACCTACGAACCGAGGTTCGTGCCCATCTCTAGTTGAGTTGTATTAATATATGCGTATTTTTCTTTTCTGTTTTTCTTTTATTATGTTAGAGCAGGCAGTACCTTTTCTTATGTTGTCTCTGTACATTTATTTATTTTTTAGAAAAATTAAAAGGTTGGCCACAAAGAATGCAATTTGAACGCCTGAAAAAGTTAAGTTAAATGCTCCTCAGAGATACTGTTAAAAATGCTGGTGGCCTCACTCACCCTGTCCTTCCTTCCTTCCTTCCTTCCTTCCTTCCTTCCTTCCTTCCTTCCTTCCTTCCTTCCTTCCTTCCTTCCTTCCTTCCTTCCTTCCTTCCTTCCTTCCTATCTGTCCATCCTTCCTCCCTGCCTTCCCTCACTCCATCCTTTCCTCCCATCCTTCTTTCCCTCCACCCCTTCCTCCCTGCCTTCCTCCCTGCCTTCCTTCATTCCATCCCTTCCTTCTCCTCCGGCAGCAATCACACACGCCTTCGACGCTCAACCCCGCCATGCCAGCCTCCGAGCGGACGGTCGCCTGGGTCTCCAACATGCCCCACCTCTCTGCGGACATTGAGAGCTCCCACATTGAGCGGGAGGAGTACAAGCTGAAAGAGTACTCCAAGTCCATGGACGAGAGTCGGTTGGACAGGGTACGGGGGGGGGGGGACAACACACCCAGAGCTTCCGGCAGCTGACCCCTGGAAGCGGATAACATGGGTGGGGGGTCCGTGGGGAGGCGGACCCAAGGCCCCTCTCCTCTTGAAGGCTGTCTTCGCCACATTCAACTCCGCTTTAAACTGGAGGGGGAGAGAGAATAGAGACAGCCGTCAGAGGTTTTTTTGGAGGAAGACTGGCCAGTCTGATCATGGCTGCCAACCAACGTCCTCCATGGCCTTGGCTAGCTCAGGATGGGCAGGGAGCAGCCAGCCACGGCCTGCCCACCGGGGGGGCGGCACATGGGCTGCCAGGCTGATTCCAGTGTTTCCAGGGTAGAAGGTGTGTGGAAGGGGCCTCTACTCAAGAGACCTCCCTCAGGCCGGAGGCTGGCTGAGGGGGCCGCCAGCCGCACACCCCCTCTCCTTTTGGGGCCACAGGGTGGGGTGCCCGGGGCTGGACGAGGAAAGCCTCTGAGCGCCCTGCTTCCTTCCTCCTCTCTTGGGCTCCCAGGTGAAGGAATACGAGGAGGAGATCCACTCCCTGAAGGAGCGCCTCCACATGTCCAACCGGAAGCTGGAGGAGTACGAGCGGCGGCTGCTGACCCAGGAGGAGCAGACCAGCAAGATCCTCCAGCAATATCAGCAGCGGCTGGAGCAGAGCGAGAAGCGCCTCCGGCAGCAGCAGGTGGAGAAGGACTCGCAAATCAAGAGCATCATTGGCAGGTGAGCTGCAGGGCGGGGCCCCCCGGGGAGAAATGGGGGACACAGGGTGGCCCTAAAAATGGGTGGGCACCCTCCCAGGCGAGACAGATCTCCCACCCACCCACTCCCTGCAGCCACGAGGTGGGTCCAGCGGCAGGCAGGTGGGTAGAGAGGAAAGTGGGTGGGTGGATGGGGGGTCACAGCTTCCTCCTTCCTGCCCCTGGCAGCTGTTCCCTTGGGAAGAGGGGGGCAGGAGGGGTGTCCCTGAGGAAAGGGAGGGGCTCCTCACCGGCGGGGTCTCGGGCTCCCCCGCGGCCCCGTCGTCCTCGGGAGCCCCCTTCCCGCAACAGCTGGCGGCCCCGGCTCCCGCCGCCTGCCTGCTGGCTGGGTCGGGGGGGCCCGGATTGACTCCAGTGAAGCCTGTCCCTGCAGGTTGATGCTGGTGGAGGAGGAGCTGCGCAGGGATCACTCGGCCGCCCTCGACGCCTCCGAACCGCGGAAGCGGCTGCTCGACGCTCAGGTGGAAATTACAATGTCATTGTTCTTTTCTGTGTCTTCATGGTCTCATTCCACCCCTTCCTTCCACCCCTTCCTGCCCGACTCCCCCACCCAACCTGGTCCTCGTCTCTGCCCGCCTGCCCTTTGGTCTGGGCCTGCGCCCCCCCACCCCATCCCTGCAGCTGCGTGCACGCTTCTGGGGGTCCACCTGTCCGGCCTGTCCCATCTGTCTGTCTGTGCTTCTGCCTGTCTGTGCTTCTGGCTGCCCTCCCTGTGTGGGGCCGGGCCCTGGGAGGGGGGGAGGGAGAGAGAGAGGCCGGAGGAAGCCAGGCTGAAGGGGGTCTCACCCCACAAGGAGGCAGCCGTCAGCAAGGAAGGGCTGCTGTGGGGCTGGGGGCAAGCCGTGCGTGGGGCCTGAGAGCCCCACTCCAGAGGCACAGAGGAGAGGGCCGTCCGGGCCCTGTGAGTGGACGGGACACTCCCGCGTGGGAAAGGAAATTCATCCCTGTGGGGTGGGCCCATAACCCAGAGGAGACGTATCCTGAGCAGAGTAAGGCCCCTTTGCACCCCACCCTGGAGAGGGGCTGACCCCCATCCACCCCCATCCGGCCTGGGTTTCATTCCCCCCCCCCGACTCTTCTCCAGCAAGCAACCCCTCCTCATGCCGGAGAGAGATGGCTTGTCCCTGGGAGGAAGACCTCTCCCAACACTCCCCCCCCCAGTAAATCCCAGCCATTCTCCCCACCTCCACCCATCATCATCCCCTTGCTAGACAACGGGGGGGGGGGTCCTGCTGCAGGAAAACAAAGGTGGGATCTCCGGAGGGAGCCAGGAGAGCTCTTTGGGGTGAGGGGGAATCAAGCTGGACCTGCTGCTGAGTCAGCTGCACGTGAGGGGTGGGGGTGGGGAGCGAGAGGGAGTGCTCCCCCCACTGCTCTTTGGCTTGGAGTTGTTGGGTGAGGGGGGGCAGATGGCAAGGCAGGGAATGGTCAGCCCCACCCCACCCCAAAGGCTTGGCATACCTGCCCATTCACCTCCCTGGCATTGCAAGGAGACATGGTGGGGGGGGGGCTGAGCGTTGCTGCTGCTGTTCCCCCCCCCAACACACACGCGCACACACACACATGGCCTGCCCTCACGGGACCTCCTCCACCACTGCCCCATGGGTGGCCTGCATTCCCCCCACTCTGTTCCCCGCCCAGACACACACACACACACACACACACACACACACACACACACTGGGGCCTTGATCCGTATGTTTTTTCCATTTCATCCTAGCGGTTCAGCAGGTAACTCTCTATGACTCTTCCTTTGTCACATGGAGGGACCGGGGGCACCCTCGCCGTGCGGTAGCAGACCAGGTGGGTTCTGCACACGCCCCCCCTTGCCCCCTCCCTTCCCCTCCCCCCACCCCCACCCCAGAGTAGCTCTTCGGCCCCTCCCCCTTGCACCTACCTGAGACCCTTGGTAGGTTCCTCTGTACTTATTTGTTGGGAGGGGGGGTTCGGGTCCGGCTCTGATGCTCCCCCCCTGCAGGGCTTGGCCTCAGGTGCGCTCGCATGTGTCTTTGTGTGTGTTCGGGGGCATGTTCAACCAGGATTCCTACCCACCTGCCCCAATTTCCTCCTGTTCACACCAGAGTCGGCCCTGGATGGACTTGCTCCAGGTGTGCCCCACCTGGGGTGGTGTGTGTGTGATGGGGGTGGGGCTTCTGGAGCTTCGAAATCTTTCAGGTGAAGAGGAGCAAAAAGGTGTGCAGAGGGTGGTGTGTCAAAAAGGGAGTGTAAAGAGGGAGCAGAGAAGAGCCTTTCGAACCCCCTCCTCCTGTATCCCCTACTAAAGCTATCCCAGGCCCTGCCTGACCTGAAAATGCTCCCCCCACGCCCTCCTGCACTGCTCTTGCCCCCCCCCCCCGCTGTCCTTGTCTGGTGTCTGTCCTCACCCCCCCCCATTCCACCAGACACCCCCCACTGCGCTTCCCTTCTGACGTGCGTTCGTCCGTCGAAGTGGGGAGGGGGGCAAGGGGCCTTGTTTGTGTGTCCTGGCGGGGAGAGTGCAGGAGACCCCCCCAAAAAAAATCTGGAAAAGAGGGGGCCTGAGTGCTCCTGGCCAAGGGGGGGTCGGTCGCGTGGTGGAAGCTGGCACCAAGAGGTTAGTGCCAGAAGGCGGGAAGAGGGAAGGGGCCTGTCTCTTGGGGGGGGGGGAGAAGTCGGGCGCTGAGTTGGGTTGGGAAAAGTGGGATGGGGGGGTTCCTCCCCAAGCAGCCCCCAGAAACTCAGCGGCCAGCCCACGGGAGACCCCTGGGGGGGCTGGGCGGGAAGAGGGAGCCCATGATTTTCGGGGTGGTTCCTGGGGGTCCGGACGCCCCTCGGGACGCCTTTCCTGGGGGGTGTGAGGGGGTGTGTGGAAAACCGTGCGCAGGGTGGAGGGGGGGACTGCAGCGGCGCCCCCTACCGTCAATAAATAAGCGCCGCTCTCTCTCCCCTTTCTGTCTCCGCTGCAGGAGAGGCAGTTTTCCGCCGTGGGTGCAGCAAACCCGCGTCTGAGCGTCGCGCTGGGATCCCCCTGGAACGGGATCCTACCCGGGCAACCGCCTCCGCCCCCGCGACTCCAGATCACGGAAAATGGAGAGTTTCGCAACACCGCGTCTGAGCACTAGCGACAGCCCCCCCCCCGCGCCCCAGACCACCAAACCCCCCCCCCACCTCGAAGCAGCAAGCAGCAGCACCGGCGGCGGCGGCGGCGGGGGACGGGGGGGGGGAAGGAGGACGGGGGGCGTGCGCGCGCCCAACCCCCTCGTGTGCGCGCCTGGGGGCGGGGGGGGGGACAGCTATGATCCAGGTCAACAGGGGCGCGCGGGGGGGGGGGGCAAAAGGTCCAGATGCATTTTCAGGGTGTTTTATAGCAGGACACAGACGACAATCTTAAACTCCCCTCCTTCCCTCTCTCTCTCTCTTCCCCCCCCCCCCCAGTTTCTCGAAGCAGGAGAGCGGGCGAGGGTCTTCCTGCCCCGCTTTATCCCCCCCCCCCGCCTCAACTACCCCCACCCTAAACCCCCCCCATGGATTTCTCAGGAGTGGCATTGCCTCCCTTTTCCTCCGCATGGGCCGCAACGCTGCTGCCGGCTTTTTTTTTTAAGGCAGCAGGAGGGGGGGTTGCTTTGCCCCCCCTCGACCCCGCTCCCCACCCCCCACCCACCCCGTCTTTGCTGCTGGGAGAGCAGCGCTCGGCCTCCGGGGTAGGCTGGTCCCGATTCCCGTGTAAGCCAGCTCCCTTGGACGGGGTGGGAGGGTCGCGCCCCATCCCAGGACACACACACCCCCGCCGCCGCCGCCGCCGCCTCCCTGGCTGTTGGAAGACAACCCCCCCCCCGCCTCCCTTTGCCTCTTCTGCGACGTGGGGGGGGGAGGAAGAGGAGGCTGGAACAGGAGGGGGGGCTGCTCTGCGCAGGCCACACAGACACACTCACCCAGGCGCCGGCAAGTCGAGGCAGCGCCTCCAAAATCACCCCCCCCCTTCCTAAAAGGGGCCAAGTCCCTTCCCTTCCCCCCCCACGGCCCATATCCTCCTCCCCTCCTTCATCTGACAAAGGGCTTCGCCTGCTCTGTACAGTGCCCCCCCCGCGCGCGCCTTTCTTTCTGGACCTTCCTCTCCAAGCAGGACACCGCTCTCTTTCCTTCTACGGGGCAAGGAGGAGGAGGAGGATGAGGATGCTCGCTCTTTCCCTTCCTCCATGCCCTCCCTGCCTCCCCGGCTTGGATCCCTGTGTTTGTTTGTTTTGTTTGGAGGGGGGGGAAGCGAACCGGTCGCGGGGGGGGTGTCCGCTAGTCAAAACTCTCTCAAAGAAGCCATTGATTTTAAAAAGTTTTTTTTGGTGTGTGTGTGGGGGGAAATTGCTCAGCTGCAGGGTGCTCAGGGGTGGGGTGGGGGCGGGCTGGGGATGGGATGGGGGATCCCCCCCCGTCCCTCACGCCTGCCGGAGGGAGAAGCGGAGGGGAGGGGGGCCCTGGGGATTCCCCCCCCCACTCGCGTGGTGCTCGCTCGCTCGCCGTCCGTCCGTCCCGTCCGTCCGCGCTTCTGGGTTTCTGAGCTGCCGCCGCCGCCGCTACCGCTGCTACTACTTGGGTGGAGTCTCCGTCGTGGGTCGTTTCTTCTTTCTGGCTATCTCCCGGCGCATCTCTCTTTTGCCCCCCCCCACAGACTTTCGCCCCCCCCCTGCCACCCCCTCCTCCTTTATCCTTTTCTCTCCCCCCCCTTCTTCCCTCTGACTCCCTTTGCTCTTTCTGAACCGGATTTCTTTTGCAACAATTCTCTCGCTCTTGCTTTGTTCCCCCCCCCCCTCACAGAACCCTCTTTCTTTTTCCTTCCTCCCCCCCCCCGCCCACCTCCATCCCACCCCGGACAAGGACGGTGGCTCCGGCGGCGCCGTAGATATTTATACGTATTATTATGATGAATTATTATGATGATGATTAATTATTGATTATTAATTATTATTATTATATAAAAGTTTGTACATATGTGAAATCCTAATTTCCCCCCTCCGCTTCCCCCCCCCCAAGCAGCCTGCTCCCCACGGACTGCCCCCCCAGGTGTAATTACCGCGGGATTTGTACTGTATATAAGATGAGCTCTCTCAATTTCTCTCTCTCTCTCTCCTCCCCCCACCCTGCCCTCTGTGACCTCAGTCCCCCCCTGTACATATCTCCCCCCCCTTTGGAAGAGAGTCCGAGCCATGGGGCAAATGGGCCTCAGCCTTACTTTCACCCCCCTGGCAGCTCTCCCTCTCCCCTTCTTTGGCCCTCAATCTCTCTCTCTCTCAAGCTCTCAAGTTTATTTTATGTCAAATTTATTTTTTCTCCCTCTCTTTTTTTTCTGGAGTGTGTGGTGACAACAGAAGAAAATGTTTAATAAAAAGCAATTGGTCTTTTACGCCATTAGCAGCTGCGAAGACACTGGTGGGGGGTGGGTGGGGGGTGAGGTTGCGCCTTAGTGGACCCCCACCCCCCATCTGCCCACGCTTTCAGCCCTCCAGGATCTGAGCCACGGAACGGACGGGTGATGCCAGGCGGGCATCAGATCCACCAGCCTGCCTCTGTCTCGCACACACACGCCCTGCGAGGATACAAGGCCGTCCACCCTCCCCCCCCAGTCACCGCCATCACCATCTTGGAAACCTTCCTCCAGGTGGGGATGGGGGTGACCTCGCAGTCCCCAGCTTGCCCCACCTGCTCTCGCAGCCCCTCTTGGCATTTTCCCCCATGGCTCCGTTCTGCTAAAGCGGAGGACGGTGGGCTGGCAACACCTTGTTGAGCCAGAAGGCGAGGGTGGGAGACGGGCATACCCCACCAGGAGAACGGAGGGCATCAAAAAAGAGGGGGGGGGGAGGCAGGGTTGGTGACTGGGTGCAGCCGGACGAAAAGAGCCTTTAGCCCAGAAAGGAAGCCCCGATTCGACCAGAAGGGTGTGATCACTTCCTGTTTTGTACACATGGTTGACTTCAACGTTGCCTTCTTTGGGCCCCCATCAGCCTTTTGGCTTCTCCAAGGAATGGAGTGTGTATGTGCCGGAGGGAGTCGAGCAGCCTCTCAGGTGAGGGCATCTCTCTTGCATGCCAGGTATGGGGGCTGGCGGGCATTACTCCACCAGCAGAAAAGAGGCTCTGTGTTGCAGGAGAGCCAGTCTCTGCCTGCCTGCCACCCCCCCACACACACACACACACACACGGCTGCCGACACCCCCAGGGCTGCAGAATGGCTCCTGTTTCTTTTCCTACCTCCTCTCCTTCCCAAGGACAAGACAGACTGAATGCCATGGGACTTATCCCTTCCCACCCCCTAGTCCAGAATGGCCCCTGGCAAGCATCTCATTGCAAAGCAGGGGAAACCCAGTTCTAAAAACAGCTATGGGGATTTAAAAACAAAAAACCCAGCCAAAACAGCCCATGGGGAGAAATATAAAAACCGGGAAAATTAAAAGGATCTTACATGTAGGCCATTAAAACGGCAGAGAAGGAGACTCAGCCTGAATACCCAAATGAAGTTTGGAAGTAATGAGACGTCTTGGCACAGAGGACTGTGGGGTGTGATGGGTTTGGCCCTCCCACCTGGCCTGGACGTCGGCAGGGCAGCTGCTGCTTGCCGTACCCCCTTTGGCTCCGCTACCATTCAGAGGGCAGCCCTTTTCACATGCTCCGGAGGGGCATTCTGGAAGGTCACCCCAGTGCTTCTGCTCTCGCCCCCCCAAACCAGGGCTAACAGCAGCTGCCCCTCTGCTATGGCCGGCCACACCATCTGCAGCTGACCCCCCCCACTGCACCCGCCCACCCCGTTGCCATGCCTTTTTTTCCTGCTGAACGAGACCACCGTTGGTTCCTTCACAACCCCTCACTGTTCTTTGCAGGCACACCAGCAGGCCTGGGCTTGTCATGGCTGTTATTGTGCTTATTTATAGTTGGTGTTTTGCCCCTTTTGGTCACTCATGAAAAGCGGGGCTTTGCCTGTGCTGAGGTAGACCCCCCCCCTAGGCTAGACTTGAGTGAAAATGACCCCAAAGGTCATTTCCTGCCTCCATCCTTACCAACCCTCCTCTTCTCCCCAAACGAAGCGTGTTGGAGGGGGAAGCGGGAAGGTTGGCTTTTCCTTCCAGAGCCCCGTGGTGCTGAGGACCATCTGCGCCACTGCTGTTTTCTTGGAAGAGGCTGGGAGAATCAAGGACACTCCTGGCGCTGGGCTTCAGGGCTGGCCCCGGCAGCTTTATGGAAGCTCTTGTTCTTGTTGTCAACGGGCATAACCCACCTAACCTCGCAAGGAACGGGTGATTAGCAGCCTTTACACACACACACACCTGCTTCGCTTCCCATAAGGACTTAGGTTCTGGGATACTCCATGGGCCAGGAACCGCAGAGAGCGATTAGGCTGTCTGTCTGTCACGGAATCATTGATTAATTAAATGAATGAAAAAGTAACTCACATGCCAACTTTCTCCTAAAGGCAGCTTACAGTATTAAAGGGAATACAATTAAACACTCACTAATCAATGATGACTTTTTTTTAAAAAAAAAAAAGCATGGAACGGATCTCATATTAAAACTCATAAGAACAGCAATATTTAAAAAAAAAACGCAAGTAAAACACAGAATAAAATGCCCTCGGTTGAGCCAGTCGTTGAAAGGAAAGTCATCCCGGTTGCCTGGTCTTGAGGCATCTTTTTAAATAGGCTGATTTATTTTCATTTATTTATTTATTTATTTATTTATTTATTTAAAATTACGGCACAAGCTTTCCTGAGTGTAATTGGACTTCATCAAAAGTGTGAAGTGTTTCTCTCCCACACGGCAGATTAGCTGAGGGGAACCTGATTGCAGGGACACACCTCCCTCCCGCCCTAGGATCCGGCCACCTCCGTCCACTGCGCAAACCGTACCACAGACTTCCTGAAAATCAACGGCCCTCCCCCAGAACACGCCACCCTGGAGTTTAGCCCCCAGAGGTACACTAAATGCCACCAGGAGTGCCGTAACGGATGACGCTACAGCCTTTCTAACCATCAGATTCTGTTCCTCCAGCTTTGGTGAGACCCCCCTGACACCTACAGAATAACAGCATGGCCTCACAGCGCGTCCAGCGTCACTGCGGCTGACGTGCGCAATGCTTTTCTAACTCCAGTCTCCCCAAACCTTTTCTGAGATTCTTTGAGGACATCGTGGCCGTGCGTTTCTGGGAAAGCGATGCCCCGTCCTCTTCCACTAACACAGCCTGGACCAACCTCACCCCGGCGGCTTCTTTGTTGGACATGACTCAACACATACTTAACTAGTGTACAGCCCTCACATGAGATCCATCCATGACCTAGGCTTGTCCAGTTGCCTCAGACAGACTCCTAACTGAAGGATTTGATCACTGTACCCATCTAAAAGAAAGTGGAACAATAACAACCGGGTTGGCAGGGCCAGGCTGGCACCCGGTAATGATCCACGACCCAAGAAGAAAAGAACGAACCAGCCGTGCAGGACGGAGGGAGGTAGACCTCACCAGGGAACACAAAATGGTTCATTCCTGACACCAGAGACAGACCTCTAAGGACCTCTGCAGCAGCATCAGGCATTTTTACACACAGCAAACAAGTCGGTCTCCATGGATCCCAACTCTGGCATCAGAACTGGCAAAGGAAGGCAAAGTTACTGAGGGAAATTTTCGGTCTCAACCCAAGACGGATATTACGGGAGGAAAAGAGCTTCAGGGACAAATCCTGCTGCCATACACACACGCCCCCAATTCCCAGGAAAAACCCAAACAAGAACCGGGACAGGGACAGAATATGGCTTACAGTGTAGTTAGAAAACAGTATCACTCCAATTAGAGCTGTTTGGATAGTTCAGTGGTTTAGGTCTTGGATGGGAGTTTGGTTCCCCCTCGGTGCCTCCTGGGAGAAGAGACGGCCTGTGTAGCCTTGGTCAAGCTGCACAGTCCCGGGGCACCCCACCAGAAGAAGTGAAAGGGAAGCCATTTCTGAGTATTCTCTACCTAGAAAACTTTGAACCCGGTCGCCATCAGTCAGCTTTGACTTGATGGCACACTATTATTATTATTATTATTATTATTATTATTATTATTATTATTATTATTATTATTATTATTATTATTATTATTATTATTATTATTATTATTATTATTATTATTATTATTATTATTGCTCAAATTCAGGTAGTTGCAAATGTTAAAATATAAGGCAATCCACTGTAATTTTCAAAAACAGGGAAAACCGAAAACATCTCAGTTGGAGCGCTAACGATAATTTTAAAATCAGGTTCCAATTCAAACCTTTGTCAGGCGGCGAAAGCCTGTCGTTTTTTAAAATATGTTGTCAAGTCACACCGTACGGCAAAACCCTAGCAGGGCTTTCAAGATGTGCGAAACGGCCAAGAAGCAATTCTACCGCTGTCTTCCTCCCAGTGGATTTCTGTGGTTAAGTTTCATCCAGATCTCCCCATGTGCCAGCGCTCGCACCACTGCGCTGGCTCTCTTTACCACAGAGAAGACCGTCGCTCGCCCTCATGGAACCTCTCCTTCCAATTTCAAAGCCTCCTCTAAGGAAGACGATGGTGCTTCTGACAGCTTGGACCAAGATCATGTAGGCGTTTACAAGCCAGAATTAGAATTTAGGGCTGGGGCCAGAAATGGACCAGTGGCCCATAAATCTGCTAAACAAGGATTTCTATGTTCCCTGCAACTCAGGCCTAATCCTGAGTCTATCTGCACTGTTTTGACCCACGCTGAAGTTTCTAAAGCAGCCCTCTTGAACATGCCCCGGTTATTTCAAGGGGGACTGTGAGGGAGGCGGGTGTCATCCCACCAAACCCGGATGCTGCCAGGACCGTGGCAGGTGGTACCTTCTCTTTAACTGTGCCGATGCGCACCTGGGCCACTGCTGTGTGGAAGATTATAGAGCCGATAGCAGAAGTGAACCCGCAGGTCTTGAGAGAGATTATAATCCCGCCTAGAGCAGGCTGAATTATATTATTTGATCTGTCTGGCAATGAGCCAGGTGGGCGCCTGTCTTGTCAGAATGAAGCTTCAAGTTGGTTGGCCCTCGTTTCTGGAGCCCAAGCCACCTTACTCAGGGGAGATGCGTAACCTGGTGCGCCGAATCCCAAACATCCAGGCAAACCTTCCTGGCAGTTTAATGTAACTTTTGCACAGTACAGGGGACAGGCCAGATTCCGATGGGACCCCCATCCACCAAGGTAAGGAACAGGCGTTTCTCCACCAACCCTGCCTGCTGAGATTAGCAGTGCTAGCTAAGATCCACTGCAGGCTAGTGAGTGCCCCCTCCCCAGAATAAACACAGCCCGTAGCAAAAAAATAATAATAATAAAAAGGGGGGGGGAGCAAGCATGGTTCGTTTGAGACGTTTGCTGTATTCTTGCCATTTGATGGTGGTCCGATAAAAAGGGATCACCCAGCCTCCCTCTTGTGTCATCCTGGGAACCAGGGGGAATTAATCTTTGCTTTTTGTCCTGTGACAAAGGGAATCTGCTGCTTTTCCTGGGAGAGAAGTTTCTCAAGGGGCGCCCCCCCCCCGTGCACAGGAAGATCCTCCTTACGATCGATCCCAACCCCATCGGGGAAGGAAGAAGGGAGAGAAGCAAGTAAGGAGGAAGAGCCTGTGGAGGGATGGGGGGGGGAATTATTATGAGGCCACCTCCTTAGGACTACAACTCCCATGTTCCTCCATCACCGGCGAGGCGGGCGGTGGATGATGGGAGTTGTAACCCAAAATAAAAAAAAATCTGTTCGGGACGTGATTCCAACTCCCTTCCCCTGGCATTTCATGGGCACGGAGTGCTGTGGGGACCGGGAAGCCTCGGGTCCAATGGGGCGAACGAACCCCATCCCCAACCGCCTGGGGTCCCATTTTTAAAAAGAAAGATTTTTCAATTCATTGAAGAAATTGGCGGAACCGCCTCCGGAGGCTTCATCAGAGCGCCCCCTTCAGGCCGACAACATTACACCTCGTCCAACCAATCAGCGGAAAGGGCCGCCTATAACCCCTCCACCCGGCAGCGTCCAATGGGGCTGCAGGACGTGACGTTACCCGACTCCCGCTGCGTTCGGATGCCTCCCATTGGGCGACACGCACGACCCTTCCAGGCGCTAGGATCCCGCGAAGTTCGAGCCTGGGGTGGGGGTAAGCCTCCTATTGGCTCAGAGCAGGAGAGGGGCGGAACTACAGCGGAAAAGGTCCATTCCGCGCCCGGTCCTCTGCTCCTGATTGGGCGAGACGCGTCGATGGGGCTGGGCGTGACGAGGGTTCTGGTGCTTCCGGTGGAGGGGTGGAACGCGGGCAGGAAGTCGGGTGGGGGGAGGGGGGGCGAACGGGAGCGCCTTCGCTGCCGCCGCCGCCGCCGCCGCCGGTGCCAGGTGAGGAACCGGAGGGGCTGCCCGCGTCCCTAGTCCGCTTTCGGGGCGGGAGGCGCGGGGGGGGGGAAGAGGAGGAGTCTGCCAGCGAGGGCACCCCGGAGCATGTGCAGAGCGCGGGCCTTTTGGTGATCCTCCTCGTGCAGAGCCCGCGCCCGCCTTGGCGAGAGAAGGGCTCGTCCCAACCGGGGGAGGTGGGGGTGGAGGGAGGAGGAGAGCAGCCTTTGCTGGCCTGGAGGGAGCGGTGCCCCCCCTTGCAAAAGGCATATTTGGGGGGGGGAGGGAGGGGAGAGAGAAGGGGGAGGGGGCCCCCAAGGAAGATTTCCCCCCCATCCCGAATGCCATGCTCAAGGGTCCCCTCCCCCCATGCCCTGCTGGCATCTCCCCCCCCCACGGGGGTGGTGCAGGTGGGGGGAGACGGGGGTCTCCCTCGTGTCCCGGCTCCCCTCTGTGCAATAAGGCTGCTGCCCGCATGGGAAGGGTGGGGGCCGGTAGGGCCTGCCGACCCATCATCCTCATGGGACCCTCCCTCTCGCTTCTTCTCTCCCCACCCAAGCACACTCAAGAGGCTTGTGCCTGGTCTCCCCTCCCTCTCTAGGCCTTCCCCCCACTCCCCATGAAGCCCCGGGGAGACCCTCCTGCCACGAGGGTGTCTCTGGTGGGGGAGGGTCAGGTTTCCCCCCTCCCTCTGTGACTCCCAAAAAAGTCTCTCCCACCCCTGGGGAAATGCAAGATCTGGAAGTGGCCGACGGACTGCTACTCCTGGTTTGGGGCAGGAATGTGTGTAGGGGGGGCGAGAACAGAAGGGGGACCCTGGGTGTGGCTGTAGGTGTGAAACACAGGACGCAGCCTGTTGAAAGAAGCAGAAGGGCCCCAGAGGTCCTAGGCCCCCTTCTCTTTAAGAAAAAAAAAGAGGGTTGTAGGGCAGAACGGGGGGTCGTCCTTGGCAGCTTTGCAGGAGCCCCAGCTCTGGCCCCCTGGATCCATTCTTGAGCCCCTCACCCTCCTGGCCGGTTAGAGCAAGGAGAACGGCAGACGTTGGCCGTGTGAGGCGGGTGTGAAGCCTCAGCTCCCTCCCAGCCTTCCCGGTGGATTCAGTGGCAGGGGTGTTGCCCTCCAGGAGAGATTCCTCTTTTCTTCTCACCTGGCTTTTGTCTCCCTGCTTCCTCCTCTCTCCCCCCTCGCCCTGGTTGTGTCCCCACAGCTGCCTTCTGTGCCATTTGGAGGGTGGTGCCCAGCCTGGCCGGCGCCATGGAGCCCGAGTCCCGCAGCGTGCAGATCCAGTTCCCCCATTATGCCTCCGTGCTGCTGGAGTCCCTCAACAAGCACCGCCTGGAGGGGAAGTTCTGCGACATCTCCATCCACGTCCAGGGCCGGGTCTTCCAGGCCCACAAGAGCGTCCTGGCCGCCTCCTCCCCTTACTTCCATGACAAGCTCCTCCTGAACGACACGAACTGCATCGTCCTGCCCAGCGTCATCGAGCCCGAGGCCTTCGAGAACCTCCTGCAGCTCATATACTCCGGCCGGCTCAAGCTCCAGCTGGAGGCCCTGCCCAGCCACCTGCTGGTGGCCAGTGGCCTGCAGATGTGGCAGGTGGTGGACCAGTGCTCCGGCATCTTGAAGGAGCTGGAGGGCGGCCCCTGCCGGCCGTGGTCCAGCCGGGCCAGCGAGAGCCAGTCGCCAAGCAGCAGCAACTACTTCGGCCTGAGGGACGACGGGGAAGGGGGCGCAGGGGGCGGGGAGGGGCTCGGCCACCACCGCTCGCCGCATGGCTGCCCCGACGGGGAGGTGCTGAAAATCCAGGTGCCCCACGACGACGATGACGAGGAGGAGGAGGAAGAGGAAGAGGAGCGGCAGGGCCAGATCTGCAGCGGCTCCACAGACAGGCCAGTGAAGGTCATCCTGGATGAAGGGGAGGAGGAGGAGGAAGCCGGGGGAGGCGAGGGCTGCTCCAAGGGTTCAGGGGAGCCGGGCTCCGCCTTCGCCTCTCCACACGAGGTGGCCCCCAAGATCTTCTACATCAAGCAGGAGCGCTTTGACTCTGGGGAGGCGACCGCTTCGGGCCTGGGCGGCAGTGCGGCCTCGTCGTGCCTGGCCGAGTCCAGTTTCCTCAAGTCCTTGGGGAGGCCGCTGGGTCTGAGCGAGATGCCCTCAGGACTGTGCCAGGCCGAGATCCAGGAGACCGGCGAGGTCAGCTACATCTTCCCCAGCGGAGCCTCGTCCTCCACCGGGGCGCCCGGCGGCTTCTCGGGGAAGGCGCATCAGGCCCTCTCCTCGGACTCGGTGTCGTTCCCTGAGAGCTCCTGGAAACCGGTCGACCTGCACGGGAACGAGATCATCGCCCACGCCGTCCACGGCCAGGTGGTCCACGCGCCCGTCAAGCTGATGTCGGCGCCCGACGGCAAGAAGTTCGGCTGCCTGTGCGGGAAGCGCTTCGCCGTGAAGCCCAAGCGGGACCGTCACATCATGCTGACCTTCAGCCTGCGCCCCTTCGGCTGCTCGGTCTGCAACAAGAAGTTCAAACTGAAGCACCACCTGACCGAGCACATGAAGACCCACGACGGGAACCTCTACGCCTGCGAGGACTGCGGGCGGAAGTTCCGGGTCCAGAGCTGTTTCCTGAAGCACAAGGAGCTCTGCAAGGGACAGGGCTGGGCCACTGCCTGTTGGACCTACAAGTAGAAAGGGGCCTGGTGGGCCAAACCAGGAGGTCAGAGGAGGACCTGGAAAGGGCCCGTGCATCCGTGCATGTGCAATAGAGAGGCCGGCCGCTTCCCCTTCTCTTTGGCCTCCTCCTCCTGCTCACAGTGGCCTCCTTCCTTGACCCCCGTTTCTCTCCTGTGAGGAAAGGCAGAGCAGAAGCTGGAAGAGGAAGGAGGGCTTTGTGAGGAGGGGAGGGAGGCTGGAGGCCTCCTTGGGTCTTTTCCCGTCCTGCTGCCTTCCTTTTTTCGAGGCGACGCGAGTGGCTGCTGCAGATCCAACGTTGACAGGGCAGAAAGAACAGCCGCCGGTTATTGCCACAAGGAGACCCAGCTTTTAGGACTCTGCCTCCAGCGAATCTCAGCGGCCACGAGGAAGGGCAAGGGCAGGTCTTGCCACTTTTACCAAGCCACATGCCACTACCAGGGATTGCGTCGCTTGCCGGGCGATACCAGCGAGGCCCAGCTCAGCTATCTTAACCCCCCCTTTTTTCCCTCCTATCCTGACATTTCTTGGGGGGGGCAGCTGTTGCCTCAAAGCACCCGTGTGTGTGTGGGGTTGCGCTGCTGGTAAGCGCAGGAGCTCTGGCGAGACCTCGTGGCCACAGGCTGTGGAGAGGCTCCTTTCCAGGCTGCCGGGATGAATTTGTCTCATCACTTCATGAAACGGACGAGGTGCCCAGGGACAGATGGCCGGCCGGGGACACAGAAGCGGCTGTGGGGTTTGTCATAGATTGGGATGTGCTCTTGGCTGCTACTTGAAGAGTGGTGGCCCGTTCCCTCCCGATGTGCGCACACGCGCGCGCACACACACACACAGAGCGCCACCTGACAGCCTTCCCTGCTGAGATTCTGGCACACCTATTTAAAGCCAGAGATACTGGAGGCCCATCTCCCACCATCTGAGAAGAATAGGAAGGCTTGTGAGATGTGTGTGTGTGTGGGGGGGGGGTTTACCCTTGTGAGGACTCATTTGGGAA
Organism: Pogona vitticeps; assembly: GCF_051106095.1. Taxonomy (NCBI): domain Eukaryota; kingdom Metazoa; phylum Chordata; class Lepidosauria; order Squamata; family Agamidae; genus Pogona; species Pogona vitticeps. The sequence goes on from NC_135784.1 coordinate 5,294,224, forward strand.
CTAGCTACATGCACACTATCAATTTGTGGGGTAGCTGGTTTGGGTTTTTTAAAATAAATAAATATAAATATATATATTCAGTCTATATATATATATATATATTATGGGATTTAATATTTACTCTCCAAAGAGTCTTTGTAATGTATAAAAATGTACCCAGTTTTATGTGGCTCTGTGGTCTTTGATTCAAGCCTGATTCGTGTTCTGCGGGGGGGGGGGGGGTGACCATGAAGTTTCTTGGGGTTTCAGTGGCACCTCGTTAACCCACTCGGGCAGCTGCTCGGCTAGTGTGTCTAGTTGGTGGTCGGGGTTGGATAAGCAGGCATTGCCAAAATTCAGCACAAACTCATCAACTAGTGTATCTCCCTCCCTCCTGCTCGTTTTTTTTTGTTGTTGTTCATTTAAATACTTTTGTACTTCACCTTTTTTTCATGAAGGGAACCCAAGGTGGTTTTTAACATCATTGGTTAAAAACAGCAAGTATACAAATATTGAAAGGATCCCATAAATACCGCAGTAAAAGACAGTAAATAAAAGCAACACCCAAAATGTATTCAAAGCAGTAAAGAACAACTATCCCTTTAAAAATCCCATTCAGGCAGACAGTCATTCAGGGAGAGCCTTCCTTTAAGCCAAAAGGTCTTTGCCTGCTTGCAGAAGGATAGCAGTGATGGGGCCAGCCTGGCCTCCAGTGGGAGGGAGTTCCACAGTCTGGGAGCGGCCACAGAGAAGGCCCTCCCAGGCATCTCCAACACGCACAGCTGCGAGGGTGGTGGGACTGAGAGAAGGGCCTTCCCTGATGATCTTAACACCTGAGCAGGCTCATAAAGGGAAAGATGGTGTGATACGGAGGACGCATGGCTGTCTGGGGAGCCGCCTGCTATCTTCTAGTGCAGTGGTTCCCAACCTTGGGTCCCAGATATTTTTGAGTTGTAACCCCCCTAGAAATCTTGGCCAGCACAACTAATGAAGCCTTTCCCCAGGGCCCAGATGTGAGAATGTGAAGAGAGCTGGAATCTGGGGCCTATAGACATTCCCAACATGTAAAATGATGCCTTCTGGGCGGAAGGTTCTGGTAGGTGGGGAGGAGGTCCTCACCTGTCGACAACAGCACTTGACTCTGACGTGACGCTCTCCTGCTTTTGCTGCAAAAGATCACATGTAGCTGTGCCCACGTCCACGTGTGGACAAAACCCCCAGAAATTTTGTCTCTCCAAAGCCCCCCTGATTTACTCTAGCCACCTAGAGTGGCCTTTTAGGCCAGATGGGCGGGGTATAAATCAAATAAATAAATAAATAAATTTATTTCTCTCTTGTGACCACCGCTGTCTTTCCTGGGGAGTCCCAGCTGGAAGCAAGCATGCGGTGTTTTTGAGAAGACCCATCCTGCAAGTTGGCGCATGGCCTGGTTTTGTGGGGCTGGAGCCCCATCATCATACAGGGTATTTGGCTCTAGGAGGCTTCCTGCCAGTACATGGAGACCCAGAGGGGGAGCAAATGATGGCCTTTTGTGTTCGACAGTGCAAAACCCTGGGTGCGTGAACCCTGGGCAGCCAGAAAGCAGGCCTCGAGGGAGTCTTGCAGGTTGTGGCTGCGCTGGCCAGGGATGTTTAAATCAAGGGTTGGCCGATTGTAGCCATCAAAAGTATGAGCCAACCTCGATTCCCAGCATCCACGCCATTGGCTCTGCTGGCTGTGACCGATGTGGGACATAGTTCAAAAAGCGTCTAATCTGATTCATATCTGTTCCTTTCCCGCTGTTGAAAAGACCCATGAAATCTATTTTTTTAAAAAAAAAAAAACCTCAACACATCCTGAACACAGATCCATGTTGGTCTGCCTTGCTGCTTTTTAGATTGTTCTTGCAGTCCAGACGTGAAAAATGTGGCAGCTACAGGCTGAAAGCCCCTCTCCTAGCTCACGCACAACGAATCTTCACCCTTGTTCAAAAATGTTTGACCTGAATGTGGACAATCACCAGGTGGTTGTGTGGGGGTTCTTCCATTTTCAGATTATTTCATATCCCCCCCCCACATGCATACATTTTAAAGGCTTTAAGAGCCGGCTGCGTAGCTCAGTGGTTGGGTTGGGAGTTCGACTCCTCGCGGTGCCTCCTTGAGAGAAGAGCCAGCCTGGGTGGCCTTGGGCGAGCTGCACACAGTCCCAGGGCAGCCCCCCCCAGAAGAAGAAGGGAAGGGGAAACCATTCTGAGTATGGTCTACCTGGAAAACCTTGAAAAGTTTTGCCATCAGTCAGAATTGATTTGACAGTACATGATGAGTATTATTGAATGCTTTAAAGGCACTTATTTAAGGGCTAGAATGACCTTCCAGTCACTGAGATAAGCCCCCCCCCCCCGAGTGGGAAACCAGGTGAGTGTGAGGCTGCTTTCTGGATACCCTCTTGTGTTTTAGCTTGTTAGTGGCAGAGATATAGAGATCCAGGGCTCCCCAGTCCATGCACCGACTCCTCATGAGGTGCAGGGTTGCTGTACATCACCAGCTCAGAGAGGCTTTTAAACACGTTGGAATATTGCACATTACATATTCATACTGAATAACCCCACTTGGTGGGGTTATCCTTTCCTTTTAACATGACCTCCTTTTGAAGATGTTCCAGCCGGACAGCTTTTATTCAGAATTTCATGTATGGAAATAATGGTTTCCCTCAGGCAGAAGCTTCCAGGTGTCTCCTCTGTCCGTAACACTTGTCTAGTGACCTAAATGGCTATCGCAATGGCAATAAAGATGATCCTGAAAAAAGGGATACAATGGAAGAAGAAGTCCATTAAAAAGTTACCACAGAGTCTGGTTAAGCTCCGTCTCTGGCACGATTAGAAAAGGAACAAAAAGTTTCTTTTTTTAAAAAAGCCAACTGTGGAAATAGCCTGTCAGGTGAAGTTGGCAAAGTAAGAGCTCATTATCAAAAGCCATAGGAAGTGACTATGACGGGATCAGAGCAGGTGGAGAATTTTTTTTCCTGTATCATTAACATAAAATAAAGGCTACCTTCAGACAGAACTGAGAGCGAGAGCGAGAGAGTCCCCAGTCAGAAATGGAGATGAGGTATGAAATGCTTAGCCCTTGGTACCTTTTGGGCACCCGGCAGCTGGATTCCTCTCGCTGGATGTCATACTCTTGACTTTTGAGGCTGATAAAAACTAATATTCAGCACAGCAAAGGTTGGTTTGCAAACCCGCCAGCCTCTGGCCTATAATGTTTATTCACAACCATTTACATTGTTCCCAGCACGCACGCCTGCAGAGTGTGTGAGCCATTTCAGGGATTTCTAGTTTCACTACGAGGTGTGTGTATTTTTCCCCCTTGAAGAACTTTCCACTGACATTTGGTGCAGAAAGCAGAGGTCCTGTGGCTGCAAAAGTGAACACTGCAAAAGGGTGAACACTGATGCTTCAGTTCAATATACAGTGGTGCCTCGCTTGACGATGTTAATTCGTTCCAGTGAAATCACTGTAGAGCGAAAACGTTGTCAAACGAAATTTTTTAAAAAACATTGAAACACATTGAAAACCGTTCAATGCGTTCCAATGGGCTGAATGCTCGTCCAGCGAAGATCTTCCATAGGGGTGGCCATTTTTGGTGCCTGTAGTGAGAAAAATGAGTCCTAAAAATAGCGGGGGGGCATTTTCTTCAGCCGGTGGCCATTTTGAAACCCATCGATCAGGTGTTTGCTGATTGTCGTAACACGAAAATTGGTTCCCGAAGCAGGGACCCGATTATCGCACAGCGGAAAAAAAACATTTAAACCATCATTTTGCGACTGCAAAAATGTCAACGTTAAGCGGATTCATCGTTAAACGGGGTAATCGTCCAGCGGGGCACGACTGTATAGAAGTCCCTCTGCCACAGGGAGCCTGAGTCAGGTTGCATTCCTCCCTAAAGCAACTTAGCTGGAAACTCACGTGAACTCTTTAATGTATTTAAAAATGAAATCTATTCAACAAAGTGTTGGGGGAGGGGAGAAATGTTAGCTTCAGGGGCAAACTGAAGGCTTCAATATGCACTCTCAGGAGAACTCGGCAAAAGGGAAATGGGCTGGTAAGGATTTGGTGTGTAATACCGACGACTCCTCGTTGCTCCCTGACCCATCTCGTTTGGTCTCTCTTCATCTGGGACCCAGGATGAGGAACAGAACTTACAGTACACCCTACCAGGAAAACGACATAGAAGTTGACTTTCGTGTCTGCCGTTTGAAAGAGCTTTATTCCAAGGTGTCTCTTCCAAAACTTTCATTCACCTTCCTCAAAGAAGATCCTGACTGGGTGAGAAGACACTTCTTTCAATCTGCCTCCCCACGACTCTGGATGAGCTGGGGGGGGGGAATCTGAAGTGCTGTAGAAGGGGCAACAGAGGAAGCAGGATTCGCTCTGGGGCCCCTTGACATTTTCACCACTACAATCCAACTGCAGTTTACATTGGCTTGGCCGAAGTCTGTCTGTGTTCCCAGAGCCTACTGAAAAGCAAAAAAAAGGTGTGTGACAAGGTTCCAACTAAAAGCATTTCAATATTAACATAAGGGTAGAAAAGGTATGGTGGAGTGGTTTAGGTAGTATGCATGTAAAATGAGAGCAAAATGTTCCTGCACAGCGTTAAAACGTCCACTAGATGGCACTCTGCTTCCCTAGAAAAGGTCTACAGATCATTAGCCTGCCAGCTCATTGGGGTGCAATTTTATCAGACCGGTGGTCCTATGACTCCCAATTTCTCCGCAAAGATTCTGGTTTCTAGGTTTAACAAAGGCCCAGCCAAGCAGATGGCTCTCACTGCAGCTTGTGGGTTTTGTCTTCGGCCCCTTGCGAGCTGGTGGACCTTCAGGTCTCCCAAGTGATGCACTGCTGGCAGGAAATTGGCTTGCCAGCTACAAAAGTGATTAGGCGGCACTCTGTACATGGACAGGAGCCTTGTGGTGTTTGTTCCTTGTTCCCAAGGTTGCAAGGCACACACAGCACCCCACCACCTTCAGCAAAGCTCCAGGTCTTCCCACATAACCATGGGGGTCCTGCTCCCCGAGTTTGACAATTTAGGAATAAAGAGGCTTCTTGGTGCCTCTCCCCACCAATAAATTGCAAAAACAAAAAACACCCAGCCAAAAGTCCTGAGCCCCATCAGGTGAGATCTGGAGCTGAACCTATTGTTTATTCACCCAAGCCCCCCCCCCCTTGGTCGCTCTGAGCTCCCCTTCTGGAACAGCACAAAAAAACCTTGTCTACTGGCTGCAGGATCCCCCTTGGGGAGGCCTGTTGGGGGCATGGTGGGGGACCGGCAAAAAGCTGAGCCCAGACAGGTCAGGAGCCTTTGCACCCGGTGGTCTCCATCAAGAGGAGGAAGCGCAGCTGGCTGGCCAACCGTGCAGGGAGAGCGCCACATGGCTGCATGTTGGCCTCAAGCGCCAGCTAGGCAGTTTGCTCGAGGGCCCATGGCTATTTTACTTTGTGTCCCTTGTCCGCCACTTTCCCCCTGGGTGTTGGCTGGGGAGCTCCATTTTTTAGACACCAGCGATGGGGAGTTGTGTTCCCCCTTGTGCCTCATGCAAGCAGAGCCAGCCTGGGTGGCCTTGGGCAAGCTGTACCATCCCCGAGCACACCTGCCACCAGAAGAAGGATATGAAATACTTATTCTCCGTACTCTCTACCTAGAAAACCCTGAAAAGGGGTCACTAAAAGTCAGAACTGACTCGACGGGCTATGATGGTTTTTTAAAATTTCTCCCGGCGAGGGGGTCCCAGGGCTGCCAAGACAAGGAGAAGGGATTGCAAAGTGTTTTGCTGCTTGAACCTTGGCATTTAAGGGCGAGGAGCATATTATAAGAAAACAACAACAGACACACACACAGAAGAACGGCTGGGGCAAAGGGACGCTTTGCAGAAGACAGTGAAATTACAAATACCCACAGCGTATCTTTTGCTTTGTTTGGTTTTGAGAGACCAGGCATTGCTATATCTGAGCAGATTTCCTGTCTTTGACTGAAGAGATGTCTAATGGACCAGCAGAACCTGCCCCCCCTAAATCTCCATTTATTTGTGATAAGTGGAGATTTAGCAAAACTATCATCCTTTCATCATCCTTAATTTCAAAGTCCCAGCACGCCCTCTCAAATGATCAGGAAAGATTCAGGGCAATCTCCTTTCCCATATTGGGGAAATTTCTTTAGATCAATTTTTGAAAGATTTCCCTCACTAGAGCTGTTGTTATTGTTATTCTGAGCAGTTAATTCAAATTGTTTCATTTGCATTTGAAATTCCATTTCTCTTTGTCTTAATTCTATTTGTCTGGCCTCAGCCCCTCTCCTCTTCTCTGTTCCTTGAGCTGTAGTTCCTGAGCTTTCTCCTCAGCTCTGGCTTTAATCTCTAGCTCCTTAGCTTTTTCCTCAGCCCTGGCTTTTCCCCTAATTTCTAATTCCTTCAATTTAAATTCTTGTTATAATTTCCATTCCTCAAAATCTTGGGAACTTAATTCCTTTTGTCTCTCTGAGGCACCCACATCAATTTCCTCCTGTTCCATTGGAGTTAAAGGGTTTCCATTTCCCTCCATTTCTTGAGGTAGACTCTCTGCTTCACGACTCCCCTTTTGGCTACCTCTGGGGGCATGTTTACTTCTGAGATAATTAGTCTTGAGTTATTGTACTGATTTTTAAAAAAGAACCATCTTACTGCTTTTAATTCCAGTCACTGAAATAATTTTATATCTCAAGCCTCTGCTTGGGTTTTTCTATCTCCTCAGGTCTGTTCTGACCTTTGGCTTCCACTTTTATCCACAAGTGCTCCCTTAACTCTCAGAGCCTTGGTTTTTTTAAAGCTAGCCCACTGGTCTTCCAAATCCTGAGGTAAATAAACAGGAATTTTTCCTACAGAGTCATTCCCTATCTTTAATCCCCCCCAGATCTGGGATCAGAAGCCCCGCCACTAAGCTTTTCCACAAAAGCTCTAGCAGGTCACCCCCTTCTTCACCACAGATCTCTGACTAAAAAGTTATCCTTGACTCAAAAAAATTCACTTTCAAACTCTGGCTTTGAAAATGAATTTTGTTTCATATCCCGCCGCTGGACACCAATTGTGACGTTTGCTAAAACAGGTTTATTGATTACAGTTAGTTTCTAGGATAATTCATAAGCATATTCTTTCGGTTTCACCAAGCATCAATATTAATCTTCTATATATTAAATATCACAGGTTACTAATCACTCCTCAGACCCCGAACTATCCTCTCAGATTCCTAACAGAGACTCCCTTAGACTGCCTTCTCCTCTCAGGCTCCGCCTTTTTAAAATCTCTCTCAGCTCCACCTCTCAACCACATTAGCATAGAACATGAATAATACATGACATTACCTAACAAAGGGTGAATGCTACCCCTTTCCTTGTAAGGTAGCTGCCCCAGCCGAGTCATCATTTGGGTCACTCTCTTCTGCACCTTTTCCAATTCCACTCTGTCTTTTTTTTTTTTTTTTTTTTTGAGGTGTGGCAACCGGAACTGTACACAATACTCCAGGTGCAGCCTTACCATCGTTTTGTAGAAGGGCATTATAATGTTGGCTGTTTTGTTTTCAGGCTGATTTTTAATGAGCCCTAGCATAGAATTGGCCTTCTTCACTGTGGCCACACACTGGGTTGGCACTTTCATCAAGCTGTTCACCAGCACACCAAGATCTCTTTCCTGACCTGTCACAGACAGCTCAGAACCCATCAGCTGATAATTAAAGTACTGTATTCGCGAAGGCTTTCATGGGCGGGATCTAATGGTTGTTGTGGGTTTTTCGGGCTCTTTGGCCGTGTTCTGAAGGTTGTTCTTCCTAACATTTCGCCAGTCTCTGTGGCCAGCATCTTCAGAGTGCTATTCCTGTCCTCTATCTCCAGCTCATTGATGAACAGGTTGAAAAGCACTGATCCCAGAACAGATCCCTGGGGCACACGGCTTTTCACCTCTCTCCATGGTGAAAATGGCTCATTAGCATCTACTGTACTCTGTTTCCTGGTTATCAACCAATTCTCAATCCAGAAGAGGACCTGCCCTCTTAGCATCTGACGGTGGAGTTTTCTCAGCAGCTTTTGGGGATGGACCATGTCAAACGCCCTCTGAAAATCCAGATAGCCCATATCCACTGGTTCGCCCGCATCCACACGGCCTTTTCAAAGAAGTCTAAAAGGATTGTGAGGCTAGCCATGCCGATTTTTATTCTCTTGTCACCCACTGAGAACCATAGTAGACAAAGTTGTACAGCAGTTTTCTGCCTGCAATACCAGCTTAAGCACACACACCCCAATTACGCTGGGAGCCAATTTTATATCATTCTCTTGGTACTATGAGGGTAATTAAACACTGCAAACACAATGAACTCTGAAGTACCTCTATAAGTAAAAACAAATGAAAAAAGAAGCTATTGTGCTTTGGACACATCTCGAAAGGACAAGATTCACAGGAAAAGGTTGATGACAGCCTGGAGAGAGGAAGACCTAATGGATTGACTTCAGAAGGGAATCCACAGCTATGACTTTGCCAGACTCCGTTTGTTGAGCACAGGTACCTCAGTTCTTAATAAGGCACTCAAAATATTTTCCTGTTTTTATACTGACGTTTTGAAATACATCCAAATGGCTCAGACCAACTTTGCTTTCTTATACTGCATTCTACTTATTAATCGGAAGAGGGGTACAAAGCGCACCCCAAGTGAAACTTTCCCCTAGGGATGGAGAAATAAGTGTTTTTTGACAGCCACCCCTTGAATTGCACGAGAAAATCTGGGGAGTTGTGGCCCAAAACCACAACACTCTCCTCTGGCCCCGACCCCACCCCAGTTGCTCCCACTGACTATAGGAAGCTTTGAAAAGAGTGGAGAGGACTTGGTGATTTTCCCCCTTTCAAGCTCTCCCTGGGGAGCAGCAGGACAGAAAGACCTCTAATTTCCCCTTCCTCCCCACTTTCTCTCCTAAAGGGTCCAGAAGAAGCCCCTCAGTCACTTCCTCTCCCCACCTGTCCTTATTTATGTCCTCCATTGACCACTTGTCCCTCAAGCAGGTGGCCTCTTTTAGGCATTACTAAATCTGGGCTTGATGGAACTTCTCTCTCTTTCTCTCTCTCTCTCTCTCTCTCTCTCTCTCTCACACACACACAAAGTTTCCCCGTGTCGTTTGCGCCAAGACTTTCTCTTCCGTTCAAGAGGGTCCCGGCAGGAGCCTCTCCCAAGGACCCCTTGCCTGAAGCCCCTCTGATCCCCCTTTGCAGCCCCAGCATCTCCTCCTCCTCCACACCCAGGGTCGTCCCCCTGCTTCCTCTCTGCCCCCTCCCTGTTTATTCCTTCTTCTTGCTTGGAATTTCCTGGGACTCTTAGTGCAATATTTGGGGAGGGGGGGCCTACCCTCCCCAGGTCCCATCATGTCCTGCTTCGGAGAGGATGTTGTCACTCCAAGTGGGAGACAGAGATCCAGGATGCGCTTTTTAAAGGCTGATGCAGGGGAGGGGGAGCCTCGGACTTTTGGAGGGGGGGAGCCTTTTGTGAGGATGTGAGAGGATCAGAAGGTGCTTCCAGGCATCTTCCTTATCAGGAGAAGTGAGGAGCTCCCAGGCAGAAGCTCAGAGGCAGAGGCCATCCTTCTGCCACTCTCGCCACCTCCCTTTCCTGGCAGGTCGCCTTTGAGGAAAGGGAGCCCTTGGCAGGGAAGCCAGCCACCGGTTGCCGCCCCCCCCTCTCTTAACCCCCTGAGGGCACAGTTTGGTTTCTCTCTGGCGTTTTAAGGAACTAAGCCTTGAGGGGCAGAAACGTGAGAAAGGACACACACACCCGCAATTCACCAGCTCTCTCTCTCTCTCTCTCTCTCTCTCTCTCTCTCTCTCCCTCTCTCTCTGTGTGTGTGTGTGTGTGTGTGTGTGCGCAGGCGTGCACCCACCAATCTGGACCTCACCCAGATTGTGCCGCCCCACGACCATAACAACAACCCCCTGCATCCCGGAAACTCTCCCCCCCCCTTGTGTTTGGAAGCCCCGCCCCTCCCACTGCGCCTGGGAAGGTATGCCTTGGAGGACCGATTGGGAACAGAGAGGGAGGAAAGGGGTAGACCGTCTCCTCGCCGGAAGCGGAAGCAGGGAGCGTGCTTTTCCCTCTTCTTTGTCTCTACGGTTCAACGGTGAACGGGCTGGAAGGCGGTCTGTCTGGGCGTTTCCTGCCTCTGGAGGACCTGGAAGGCGGTGAGCCTTTTGTGGGCGGGAGAGAAGGAGGGAAGGTCGTGGAAGGCTCTGGAGGGGATGTGGGGTGTGTGTGTGTGTGGGGGGGGTTTGCATTTTTAAAACCAGCCCCAAAACCACCACCCCCCGTGCAGTCCCGGTTGCCAACTGCTCTGCTTGGCATATTTTGCAGGAATGCGGTGCTTTCGTCGCCTGGTTGGGGTGTGTGTGGTTCAATCCCCCTCCACGGCGCCCCCTTGACTTGACGATCCATCGGGGCTCCCTGCCAGTACTGCCGTTCCTAGATTATTATATTTTGGGGGGGGGGGCTCGTAAGAGGAGGGGGGAGCATTTAGGGAGGCGGTGTTCCTTGAAAACCTTCAGGGAGGGAGGAGTCCCGAGACGTTTCTTGTGGAAGGAGTCCTTTATTTATTTATTTACAATATTTTTTTTAGCTGCACCATTACTAGCGGGCGCAATGCAACATTAAAACTTTAAAAACATTAAAATAGACAATATTATAAAACATTAAAATAGACAATAGTATAAAAATATCCTATATTAAGAACAACTATTAAAACATTAATATCAATAAGTCCTCCTGCTCATATGGCCAGCTAAATAATGCTGTTTAATTAAAATGCTGGCTACGCAGAAAGGTCTTTGCCTGGCGCCGAAAAGTGTTGGATCTCTATAGCGAGGGCGTTGCAAAGTTGGGGGCGGCAACAGCCAAGAAGGCCCTATTTCGACAAGCCATCCCCTCCCACCTTTTCCAGGGATGGCACCTTCAGAAGGGCCTTTTGGTCTGATCTTTATGAAGCTTTCTTAGAGGCTGGGGCTCAGTTTCCTCCGCTCAACTGTACTGTGGGCGCTGCAGAGGTGCTGCCTTAGCAGGTGAGGTTCTTTTCATACCTGCAGGGAGGGAACGAGACAAGTTGGGGAGCCCCCCCTTCCAGGTGTTGCCAAACTTCCAACTTCTCCTTCCTCCAGAAGAAATTGAGGGTAGGAGGGAAGAAATGCAACCCATCAGAAGTCCCAGTCTTAGACATTGTACTGTAAAGGACACGCCATTACTACTGGTAGGAGGGTTCTTGAGGTCCCTGCAGCATTCAAAAAGGGGTTCACTATTCCCATGGAGGGATTTGACCCCCTTCAAAGACATCCTAGATTTCAGGCAAATGGGCTGGATCCGTCCCTGCCCACTCAGCTCACCTTCACCTACAGACCCAATCTGTTTTTCTGGCTCCTCTCCTTTCCCTGAGTGTGTTAAGAGGGAAGCACAATCCGATCCGTTGTTCTCTGCTTCCCACCATCCAGGCCAGCTAACTTGAATGACCAAATCTTTCTCTCTGAGTCTGTAAGAGGCCACTCCATCACCTTCTTCCTCTTCCCCTCCTCCCTCATTATTTCACCATTCGCCGCCTTTCCATTTTCCTTTTTCTGCTTTCCAAAGGAGGTAGAGAGAGATAGAGAGATGGAGATGTATCTCCACATGATATGAAAACTACAAAGCCAGGCACTATTAGGAAATGTCTTTTGTTTGCTTTATCTGAGATGCCTCCAGACTGATTGTTTTCCTTTTCCCCAAGGCAGGGTTTGAAAGTGAGCAGATCTCCACTCACTTCTCTCTGGACCAAAGGGAATAACGTAATTCAAAGTCCCTCTTAACATTTCCTAGTTAAGCGAGTTGCCATTGTTTATTCATAAGATAGAATCATGGCGTTGGAAGGAATCTTACAAGGTTATATAGCCTAATCACCAGCAAAATTAAAATGCATCTGACCAATGGCTGCCCAATTTTCCCTCAGCCTCCACTTGCACTGTTGTACTGCTCAAATAGGAGGTTTTTCCTGATACTCAATTGAAATCTGGCTTCCTGAGTACATAAATATGTGCCCTACACCCTGGTAGGACAGGGAACAGATCCTGCCCATCTGTATGATAACCTATCAAGTATTTGAAGAGTGTGTTCATATCACCCTTTAGTGTTATTTTCTGAAGGCTAAACATGTCCAGTTCTTACAGTCTCTCCTCCTGGGACTTGGTTTCTAGTTCTTCCTCAGTTCTCCTTACTGCCCCCCCGAACCTGTTCCCATTGGCCTCCATCTTCCATATTTATTTATATGTTTGTGTATTGGACTTATATGTTGTCCATTTAGACACAGTCTACTCTGGGCGGCTCACAACAAAGAATATAACAACAATTAACATATAAGATAGTTATACCATCATTTACAGAGATTAACAATCATTCAAGATGGAAATCAGAAGATATTATGTGGTGTCTGGAGGGAAGGCCTGTCTGAATAGCCAGGTCTTAAATTGGCTTTTGAAGCTGCCCAATGAAAGGGCCAAGCGGATCTCAGAAGGGAGATTGTTCCACAGACGGGGAGCCAATACCAAGAAGGCCCGGTTTCTTGTTTTTCTTTCCGGACCTCCCTCGGCGTTAGGCTCCTCAGTTGCCCCTCCTGGCTAGAACGAGTGGTACAAGTAGATCTAGGTGGGAGGAGGCGTTCCGCCAAGCATTGAGGTCCTAAACTGTTTAGGGCTTTGTATGTAATTATTAAAACTTTGAAATCAGTGTGGAAGCGAACAGGCATCCAATGCAAGGCAGCCAGAGTGAGAGGATATCTTGATGTTTTCTAACCTCACTAAGGAGGCTGGCCACCACATTCTGCATCATCTGAAGCTTCCACATCAATCTCAAAGGCAGCCCCACGGAGAGCGCATTACAGTGGTCTAATCTGGAGATTACAAGCGCATGGCCCAGAGTGGTGAGTGCCCCAACATCAAAACATGGAGGCAGCCGGGCAAAGATGAACAGACCACTGACGCCGCCTGAGTTTCCATGGTGAGCGCCAGGTCCAGATGTATCCCCAAGCTGCGAACCTCACTCTTCGCGGTGAGAGTCACCCCCCAAAAGAGGGGGAGTTTCCCAAACCGCCCACCCTCAGGACCCCCGTCTTGTCCGGGTTCAGCCTCAGCCCATTTTCCTGCATCCATTGCAGAACAGCCTCCAAATAGCGCTGAAAGGACAGAACGGCATCCACTGTAATTGGAGAAAAGGAGATGTAGAGCTGAGTGTCATTAGCATTACTGATGGCACGAAGCTCCACACCGCCTGATGATCCCACCCAGCTGCCTCATATAGATATTAAAAAAGCATTGGGGAGATTATCGAACCCTGCGAAACTCCACAATTGACGCTCCATTGGGCCGAATCCCTCTCCCCAAGCTGGGCTCTCTGAGGGCGTTCCTCCAGGAAGGATTGGAGCCAGGCAAACACCAGGCCACCAATTCCCAGCTCGGAGAGCCTCCTCAGGAGGATACCATAGTCAACGGTATCAAAGGCAGCTGAGATACCAAGGAGGATCAGCAGAGACGTTTTACCTCTGTCGGCCTCCCTCAATAGGTCATCCAACAGGGCGACCATTGCCATTTCTCTACCATGGCGCGGCCTGAAGCCTGACTGAAATGGGTCCAGGGCATTTGTTATATCCAAATGCGCCTGAAGCTAATCGGCCACCACCCTCTCCGCCACTTTACTAATGAAAGAAACATTGGCAACGGGCCTATAATTGTCAATTTCATCCATCGCCAAATTCTGTTTCTTTCCAATGGGCTTAATGAGTGTCTCCTTGAGGGCAGGGGGAGCCTGTAGTCTATAAGACTACACGGTAGTTTATAAGAGTCCTAGGTAAAGGTAAAGGTTCCCCTTGACAATTTTTGTCCAGTCGTGTTCGACTCTAGGGGGTGGTGCTCATCCCCGTTTCCAAGCCATGGAGCCAGCGTTTTGTCCGAAGACAATCTTCCGTGGTCACATGACCAGTGCGACTTAGACACGAACGCTGTTACCTTCCCACCGAGGTGGTCCCTATTTATCTACTTGCATTTACATGCTTTCGAACCGCTAGGTTGGCGAGAGCTGGGACAAGTGACGGGCGCTCACTCCGTTGTGTGGATTCGATCTTATGACTGCTTGGACTTCTGACCCTGCAGCACAGGCTTCTGCGGTTTAGCCTGCACCACCACCATGTCCCTCTCCCTAGCAGGCCTAGCAAGTGCCAAATAGGAAGAAGTAAGACTTGACGTGATTTGGAGATGACACCCCTGTGAATGCAGCTCAAAAGAGCCTTCCCCCCTTTTTTACAACCAATTCCCATAATAACAGAAAGGTGGTCAATGCCCCATCACATATGGGGAAGAACAGCCATATATTATGCTTGTTGAGTGTTCCCCAACAGTTAAGTACATTTATGAGGTAAAAGCCTTTTTCTGCCGTCTCCATGCCTTTAAGAAAGCAGAGGAGTCTGTTCAGAAAAATGAAACAACGCCACTCTTCAGCCACAGATTCCCTGTTTGTGTTCCTGGGCACAGGATGGAGAATAGAGGGGAGGAGACCAAATGGTTGTATAGTGGTGCCTTGACTTATGAATGTCTTGACTTGCGACCAATTTCTGTTACAACCAGCTCCGGTCACAAAATTTTGCTTTGACTTGCGACCTGCAGTTTTGAGATACGACTGGGAAAAAAAGGCAGGGAATTTGAACTGCTTCCCCTCCTTTTGTTCTTCAGTTAACCGTTGGTTAGCGAAGAGTCTGCTTATCTGTAGCTCCTGGGTGGGTTCGGAGAGAGACTTTGGACTGCCTGGTACTGTATGGTACTCTACTGTACTGTTTTTTTTTGGGGGGGGGGATTTTTTGCTTTTTGACTTCCTTTTTTAACACAGAGAGACTGCCTTTTCTTGGTGAGTACTGAGTTTTGCAACATGGGTTTGGCCTGTGTATGGGGGGGTTATATTTCTGTGCTCTGATGGGTCTTGCAGTGTGTGATTGTATCATTTTTAGTCCCTGCTGGAATGTGTGTTTTTTTTCCTGTGTCTCCTAGGATTTGTGTACTGTACTGTGCGGTGTGCTGAACAGTACTGATGGCTTCAAAGAAAACTCAGAGCAGAGGGAAGAAGAAGATCATCTCCATTCAAGTGAAGAAGGACATCATCGAAAAGCATGACCGTGGCATGCGTGTGACTGATCTGGCCTCTGAATACAAGATGCTAAAGTCAACCATCTCCACCATATTGAAGAAGAAAGATGTCTTGAAAGACATCGATGTGGCAAAAGGAGTCACGATCCTAACAAAGAAAAGGACACCCCTGATTGAAGAGGTGGAAAAACGTTTACCAATATGGATCATTGAGAAACAGCTGAAAGGGGAAAGCATCAGTAAATCCATGATTTGTGAGAAAGCCAAGAAGCTGCACAGTGATTTAATGGAAAGAAACCCCTCCGGAAGTGCACCACAAGAAGAATTCAAAGCCAGCAGAGGGTGGTTTCACAAGTTCCAAAAGAGAAGTGGCATCTGCAGCATTACAAAACATGGGAAGGCTGCAAGTTCTGGCCATGCTGCTCCAGAAGCCTTCGAACTGGACTTTGTCAAATTCCTCAAGGAAGAAGAATACCTCCCCCAGCAAGTCTTCAATTGTGATGAGACAGGGCTCTTCTGGGAGAAGATGCCCAACAGAACCTTCATCACTCAGGACGAACAGAAGATGCCGGGCCACAAACCCATGAAGGATAGATTGACCCTTTTGCTGTGTGCCAACACCACCGACATGATGAGACATGGGGAGGCTGCAAATGCTGACTATGCCACTGCAGAAGCCTTCAAGTTGGACTTTGTCAAATTCCTCAAGGAAGAGGAATACCTCCCCCAGCAAGTCTTCAATTGTGATGAGACAGGGCTCTTCTGGAAGAAGATGCCCAGGAGAACCTACATCACTCAAGAGGAACAGAAAATGCCGGGCCACAAACCCATGAAGGACAGATTGACCCTTTTGCTGTGTGCCAACGCCACTGGCGATCTGAAGATCAAGCCTCTTCTGGTGCACCACTCCGACACTCCTCGCCCATTCCATCGAGAGAACGTTAACAAGGCCACACTGCCTGTCATGTGGAGGGCCAACGCAAGGGCTCGGATGACAAGGCAGCTGTTTCTGGAGTGGCTCTATGAAGTGTTTGCACCCACTGTGAAGAAATATCTTTCTGACAACCAGCTTCCTGAAAGGTGCCTTCTGCTGATGGACAACACCCCGGCTCACCCCCCATCCTTGGTGGAGGACACTGACGAGGATTTCATCAGGGTCAAGTTCCTCCCCCAAAAAACAACACCTCTTCTGCAGCCCATGGACCAGCAAGTGATCAGCAACTTCAAGAAGCTCTACACGAAGGCGCTCTTCACCAGGTGTTTCAATATCACCGAGGAGACGTCCTTGACCCTGAAAGAGTTCTGGAGGTCACATTTCAATGTCCTCCACAGCGTCAGACTCATCGACAAGGCCTGGCAAGATGTCACAACCCAGACCTTGAACTCAGCCTGGAGGAAACTGTGGCCAGAATGTGTCACCAACAGTGGCACTGAGGGGACTGATGCACAGTTGGTGAGGGACATCGTCTCCATGGGTGAAGGCATGGGTCTGGATGTCAGTGAGGAGGATGTAGAGGAGCTGATTGAAGAACACAAAGAGGAGCTGACGACGGAAGAACTTGCAGAACTGCAAACCGAGCAGCGGAAGGCTCTTGTGGAGGAGTTTTCCACTCAGGAAGAGGCACTTCGGGTTAGCAGTGAGGAGATAAGATCCATCTGCATGAAGTGGAACGAGTGCCAGGACTTCTTTGAGAAGCACCACCCAAACAGGACTGTGACAGGCAGAGCTTTGGACATGATGAACGACAAAGTGGTCCGCCATTTCAGAAAGGTTCTGCAGCACAGGGCGAATCAGGTAACGTGGGACAGCTTTTTCACGAGAATGGAGCCTGCGGGCAAGAGACAGCGACAGGAAACCCCTGGAGAAGATGACCCAGAGGAGGGGAGCTCTACCTCCCCACGATGACCATCTCACCTTTTAAAAGGTGTTTTGTTTAAAAGGTGTTTAAAATGTCTTTCTTCTTTTCCCATTGTTACCTCCCTCCTTTCCTGCCCCTTTTTAACCTTAGAGGTTATCTTATGTTTAAAAAAAAGTCTCCCCCTAGTGGATGGATGGTTTGTGATATAACCAGCGCCTTGAAACATGATTAAAAAAACAGCTGGAACAGATTAATCGCGTTTCAGTGTATTCCTAGGGAAATGGTGCTTTGAATTCTGGCCAATTGGAGTTATGACCATTATCCCAGAATGAATTATGTTCTCAACTCAAGGCACCACTGTAACTTGAACCCATTGTTGCGTGTCCTACTCTGTGTGATGATATTGAAGAAAAAGTGGGTCTTGTAGTCAATGAGAATGAGAGAAAATTGAGTCTGTTAAGTTTCAAAGTGAACAGAGTTGAAGACATTGGAATGTGATAAAGGCTGAGAGGCTGTTTTTCCTTATTTACAGCCAGGCTGTAAAACCTGTGAGTGAATCCTGACAAGAGTGCAAGGTTGAGGAGGCCCAGTGTGGAGACCCAACAAATTCCCTTCAAATTGGAATGGAGATAAACCACCTGCATCTCCATGAGAAATGGAGGCAGATTGGACAGTTATGCCTCTTTGAGTTAATTGGTTTACAGTGAAGGAGGTCCGAGGAATGTAGAAAAATGGACGATGGGTTATGTTGGAGAGAACTTTTTTCCTAAGAAAAGTTCCTGATGGATTGTGTTATATAGCTGAATGAATGTAGTGTGATAAGGAACAAACAGGTGGGACTAGCCCACCTCAGTTCATTGTAGTGCTTCTTATTTTAATGGGAAATAGCTTTTTTATTTAACTATTGTAACCTTTGAACATGTCTTCATGCGAATGCTTGAGCAAAATAAACTGTTTCTATGAATTTATATTTTCTTAATATAAAATAATTAAAACCTCCACTGAGGACTAGTCTCTTGGACCAGCAAGGTTTGGCTAAATCCAGAAGAGTGGAAAAGTCACCAACTGGCTACCACAGAGAAGTCCTAATTAACTGAGCTGTTGTGAGTTCTAAGGAATCACAGAGCCCATGCTTAAGTACTTGAAAATACTGAATAAAGTGAAGTGTTCTTTTAAAGGTCAGGCACAGATACTATACATTGCTGAGGCTTGAGGACTTACCTCAGTGCAAAGTGGTAGATTTGTGTATGTGATCACAGAAAAATAGGAAGGCAATTAACCTTAGAGAAAGTACAAAGAAGTTGACCACAGATGTCCGAGTCAGCAGAGTATCAAGGTGACGCCCTGAGAACCCTTTTTATTAACTTAGCAAGTTTACATAGTATGTTGAGAGAATTCAGATAGGATATAGTGGTGCCCCGGTTGACGATTACCTCGTTAGACGAGGAAATCGCTTAATGATTAGCTTTTTGCGATCGCGAACCAATGTTTAAATGGGGGAATTTAGCTTCACGATGACCAGTTCCCTGCTTCGGGAACTGGTTTTTCACTTAACGATGATCAAAACAGCTGATCGTCGGGTTTCCAAAATGGCCACCTGCTGTGCAAAATGGCTCCCTGCTGTGTTAGGACGGATTCAACGCTATACAGGGGGCAGAAAATGGCCCCCCTAAGGAGGATCTTCGCTGGACAAGCAGGTATTTCGCCCATTGGATCGCATTGAACGGTTTTCAATGCATTTCAATGGGCTTTTTAATTTCGCTTGATGACGATTTCGCTCTACAGCGATTTCGCTGGAACAGATTAACGTCATCAAGCGAGGCACCACTGTACTAGTTACCTAATCGCCACTAGGATTGGCCGAAGAAACTCTTTGAACTTCTGCTCTAGCTCTAAGCAAGAGGGAAGAATAAGCGGTCATCTGTTCTGGATTAATCGTCGCTATGTTGAAACATTGCTAAAGGGATCAAAAAAAACCATTGGAACGCATTAAACATCGTTTAATGCGTTCCAAATGGGCCCCAAACTCACCATTCAGCGATGTTCCTCCATAGGGGCGACCATTTTTGGTGCCTCTAAAGCGAGGCAACACAGCGGGGCGGCCATTTTGGAACTGCCGACCAGCTGACCGAAAATGGGGCCTGTGGCATTTTCCCCCAGCTGAGCGGCGGGAGCTTCAAAGGCCCGCCGCTCAGCTGGGAGAAAATGTCTGCAGTCGGTCTGCGGTGGCTTTGGAAGGACCCCGAAGCCACCACCGACTGACCGACATTTGCCTTCCGAGCTCTCAAAGGGCTTTCCCCCCGACATTGGAGAAAGCCCTTTGAGAGCTCGGAAGGCTCTCAGCAGTGGCGGGGGCAGGGTAGGGGGTATCCGGATGGCTTCCAGGTGAAGCACTGGAAGCCATCCGGACCCCCCTACCTGGCCCCCGCTGCCGGGAGCCATGCTGTGCCCGCCTATCCCAGCCATGTTGGGACTCCTGGGAGTCCGAGCATGGCTGGGATAAGCGGGTGCGGCGTGGCTCGCGGGGGCAGGGTAGGGGGGTCTGGATGGCTTCCAGGCGAAGCGCTGGAAGCCATCTGGAACCCCCCTGCCCCGCCCCCGCCGCTTGGAGCTGCCCCGTGCCCGGCCAGCGCATCCGAGCAGCGGTGGAGAAGCCTTCCCCCGAGGCCTCTCGGAAGCACTGGTTGCAAAAATGCCGGCCAGCGCTTCCGAGAGGCCTCGGGGGAATGCTCCTCCTCCAGCCCTCAGGCGCACTGGCAGGCATTTTCGTGGCCGGCGCCTCTGAGCGCCGGCGTCGGAACCTTCCCCCTCCTCCCAGCTCTGAACGACCCACCCCTCACCCTCATCTCTGCCACCGACGCTTGGCTTGGAAGCGGCTTCCAAAGCCCAGCAGCGGTGTCGGAGAAAGGGGTGAGGGGTTGGGAGGAGGGCAAGGCTCGGGAATACCCGAGCTTTGCCCTCCTCAACACACCCCTCACCCTCATCTCCGCCACTGACGCTGGGCTTGGAAGCGGCTTCCAAAGCCCAGCAGCGGCGTCGGAGAAGGGGGTAAGGGGTTGGGAGGAGGGCGGCTGTGATCCGCGTCGCGGCCAGCTACCCCATCCATGGATGGACTCATGGATGGGGAAGCCGGCCGGGGGGGCGGATCCAAGCCCAGGATGCCTGAAAGGCATCCGGACCCCTCCCACCCTGCCCCCGCGGCTTGGATCCGCATCGCGGCTGGCTACCCAGTGCATGGTCGGACTCGTGAGAGTCCGACCATGGGGGGGTAGCCGGCCGGGACACGGATCCCGGCCGCGGGGACAGCGTGGGAGGGATCTGGATGCCTTTCTGGCATCCGAAGGGGAATCCCGGTGGTGGCCTCAGAAGGACCCTTCGGAAGAGTCCTTCCGAGGCTACTGCCTGCATTTCCCCCCAGCTGAGCGGCGGGAGTGTGGTCCTTCGGAGGCTCCCGCCGCTCAACTGGGGGAAAACGGTGCCTATGGGGAAAAATCACAAAGCGATTTTCCCCCATAGGCAAGATCGTAATGCAATCGCAAAAGCGATGGCAAAAAAGCCATCGCTATGCGATTTCATCGTTAAACGAGGCGCTCGTTATACGAGGCACCACTGTATTTCATATATTTGTGAAATACATCTAAATATTTTTGGAGAGGGCCAGAAGGCAAAGCTTTGAAACAGGTGGTTATGATGGAAAAGAAGGTTGGTATACATTAAATAAAACAACAATAGTCTCCATCTCCTCAAATGTAGTGCACTGGCTGGGTGGGATAGCTTTTCTGGCCAGTTTTTCTTTGCAATAATGGTAATGTCAGCTCCTTTATCAATCAGGCCATTAAGAACAAGCAATCCAATTTTAAGAGGGAGTTGGGACTGCGAGTGCTCAAGGGCAGTTGAGGCAGCTGCAACTCAAGTACAACCAAAACCCCCACTACGAGGGTTGGTAGAAGGACCCATCTGTGTTAATGGCAGCAGCAACAATTGAGCGATAGATTCACCTGTAGGAAGGACCTGTGGGTATATTAGACCAGGTTTGAATAATTAGAGGTCCGTGACCCCTTGTACAACAAATAAACCCCGTGCAGAGATGCTAGAATGGGGGAGAATGAGACCCACAGTGTCTTTGGGTATTGGTCCATGATGTGCTGTTTTGACTTTGCAGTCAGCGAGAGGGAATTGATAGTCGATCAGCTGTGATCAAATCATGACCGGCACTTTTAACAGTAGTCGGTCAAATTTCCTTGAACTGGGGTAGTATTCACCGAGTTCCCCTCACTTAAATTTTCATGAACATGGTGTCCTTGGTTGTTACGAACCACAGGACAAACAGACATAAAAGGGAGGACATCAACAGAATCCTCTGGTTGGCCTTTGGCCATAACATCAGGTAGCATTTGATGCACTGCTGAGGGAGGAGGGGGGAAGAGGGAGAGGAGAAGGGACTGTAGCAACAGCGTAAGAAGCTGCGTAAGAAGGGAGATTGCTTCTATTTTCATGGAGAGCAGGAGGCCTGGAGGGTGACAGAATCTGAGGGCCTGTTGGAAGATGAGGAGTTGGTAAGCAACAGAAGGGGCAGCAACCTAGTATTTTTTTTCCTTCTGAAGAAATCACCCAAGCACAGATTGGATGCGGGAGCCATTTTTGGCAGTAAAGTTGTGAGTAATCCACAGTAAGTCACTGGAGGAAGGTGATCCGACCAGGTCAATCTTTCAATTACGGAGGAGAGGAGAACAAACAGATACCGCGTTGAAAATTGACGATAAAGTAAGTTGAAGCCTTTGATTTATGAACAGCCCCATACAGTGGAAAGAGAAACTAGAGTGCAGAATATTTTTGGCTGAAAGAAGGGAAGAGACGGCTAGCTTGCTTATCAGTCCTGCTGCCTCAGAAAGTGAAACTAACTTCTAGCTTGCAGGCCGGTCTCAAGGCTGAACACTGAGAGACTGAAAGGGGGAAAAAACTGATCCTGGAAATAATCCCTGGGTGACATAATATAACTACAGACTGGATTTAAAGCTGTTATCAGTCAGGAAAACAGATTGAAAAACATCGTGCTGTCGGATTTCTTAATGTAGACAGAGCTCCATTATGGATTAATGGAAGGAACATACGGTGCCTTATGAGGACACCTACTGGAGGAAGATGTTGCTGATCGCAATTCTTGGCCCACTTGTCTAGGCCGTTTTGGCATTGGGAAGATGAATGAAAATGGCCAATGCTTGCTGGAGTTTTGCTGTTATTATGGTCTTTGTGTCAGCAATATATTTTTTAATGTGAAGGTTTAACACAGAGTTTCCTGGAGACATCCAAGATCCAAGAAATGGCATAAACTCGATTTGATCCTCACTAGATGCTCTAGCCTTCCTAGTACAGTCGTGCCCCGCTTAACGATTGTCCCGCATTACGACAAATCTGCTTTACGACGCTTTTTGCGATCACAGTTGCGATTGCAAAAACGATGGTCTAAATGGGGGAATTTTGCTTAGCGATGATCGGTTCCCTGCTTCGGGAACGTATTTTCGCTTTACAACTATCAAAAAAAGCTATTGTTGGGTTTTCAAAATGGCCACTGGGTGCTTAAAATGGCTCCCCGCTGTGCTTACGGACGGATTCCTCGCTATACAGACAGCGAAAATGGCCGCTGCATGGAGGATCTTCACTGGACGGTGAGTTTTTACCCCATTGGAATGCATTGAACAGTTTTCAATGTGGTTTTTAATTTTGCTTTAAGATGTTTTTGCTTAACAGCGATTTTTCTGGAACGGATTATTGTAGTTAAGCGAGGCACCACTGTATTACAATCACACGCAGTTACCAGAGTGCTGATTGTGATACTGGGGTCTAGTAGAGTACAACTGCAAACAAAGAAGTTGTATCACACGAAAAAGGAAGGAAGACCACGCAGTGGTGCCTAGACTTATGAACACCTTGACCTACGAACATTTTAAGTTACAAACAGCTCCTTTCACAAAATTTTGCTTTGACTTGCAAATGGAGCTTTGACTTATGAACGAAAAAAACTTGGAGAAGGGGGGAAATTTGAACTTTCAGTTACCGGTTGGCCAGAGAAGAGGCTCCTTGTCTGCTACCTCACTCACCCTAGCAGTTAGCGTGTGTGTGTTCCGAAAGAGGCCTCAGACTGCCTGGTGCAGTACTTTTTGCTTTTTAACTTTTTAAAAACTGCCTCTTCTGGGTGGGTTTGGTCTGTGTGGGAGGGTATGTTTCATTTTGCCTACTCGACGCCCGCCCAGCGCTCACCTTCTCTCTGCTTGCATCTTCTCCTCCCCCGCCCCGGTGTGGGGATTACAGTGGATCCTCTACCTACAGAATTAATCCATATTGGAACAGTGTAAGAAGGTTGGAAAGTACATAGGTCAAAAATGCATTTGCCAAACCGTAACCGGCCCAAGAACCCCCCCAGAAAAAAAATTTAAATACATTTAAAAAAATTAAACCTTACCTTTTCAAAGCCTTCCAGGGGTTTGCTGCCGCCGCCATTGCTGCTGCTGGAGGACTCCAAGGGCTTTGGCACCGCTGCCGGAGGCCTCTCAGAGCTCCCCCACCCCGGCCGGGTTTCCCAGGGTGGACCGGGCCTACCAAGGGAGTCAGTAGACTGGGCCTACCAGAGGAAGCCTTCACCTGGTAGTCCCGGCCCACTCTGGGAAAGCCTGCATTAGTGGTGGGGGACCTCCAGAGGCTTTCCGCGCCACCATGGGAGGCATCTCGGAGGTGAATACCACCACCGTCATGCTTCAGAGGCACTATCGGTGGCAGGGGGGACCTCCAAGATGCCTCCCATGGCGGCGGAGAAGCCCTGGAAAGCATTCAGAGGCAGATCGGCAGCATATGGACTGGAAGGGGGAGGCGGAGAAAGCGCCAAATTTGAATTTGGTGCTTTCCCTGCCTCCCTCTTCTGGTCTGTAGGTTGATTCTACGGCCGCAGGTTGACAGGTCTCAAAGTCAACCTGAGGAATTGTTCATCGCAATTCAGTGAATAAGTTGTAACAGGATCAGGATTTAGTCAAGCAACATGTAACAAAGTAACACAGCTGGGTTAATTGAGACAGCTGTGTGACAACCAATTTGATTGGTTGAACCAAGAATAAAACTAGCCAAGCTTGCAGACACAAACTGTTGGGTAGATGGGATTGTTGTGTTGCTGGTGGTCGTGTTGTTGAGAACTGTATATACTGCATCGCTGGATGAAGACTTGCCATATTGCAAGGAGAAGATCCTGGAGGAAGACTATCTCCGTGGTGAGAGGAGAAGACTTCGTGGATGCTGGACTATTTATATTGGTAACAATCTTTGGTTACTGAAACTGTAATTTACCATTGCAAACTGAAAGAACTACTGTGAATGACCAGGACTGTGTAAAGACCAAGAGAAGTTGTATTTACCCCTGTATATATGAACTTTAATGTAAATAATACTATCAACACTACAACAGTGTCTGTTTGGTTTCATCTCTGAGCAGTTCATTTCACCATTACGCCCCCCTGGCATAGTCTGGTAACGCAGCACCTCTGTCAATTGGTTATGGGCCCAGACAGCGCACCAGACTGCATCCAGGTATAAATTTAAGAAGTTATTGAAGAAACTGCTGACCAGAGAGAACCAAGTAGTGTGGCTACAGTCTGTGGTAAAAATGGCCAACGAAATGTCTATGGCTGGACTGTGCATAAAAAAGTTGAATGGGGAGAATTATGCAACTTGGCAGCAGAAGGTTCAGTTGCTATTACAAAAAGAAGCATTATGGGACATTGTAGAAAATCCCCCAGCAGTACTAGATGAAGAAAAAAGAGCACTAAATGCAAAAGCTCTGGCTATTATTGGGTTAACTCTAAAGACCGTCTTCTTATCCACCTGAGAGGCCAAAACTCAGCAAAGAAGGCATGGGAGGATTTAAGAAGACTCTTCGTAAGAGATAATGTTGGAAGCCAGGTACAAATTGCCAGAAAACTTTTTCGAACTAGACTGCAAGCTGGAGGGTGTATGCTTCAACATTTAGAGGCAATGAAGTCAATGCTGATGGACTTACGAGAAAAGAACATCACATTTACAGAAATACAAGAAGCATTTATTATTCTGTCTTCATTAGATGAGTCATATGATCAGCTGGTGACCAATTTAGAAATTCTTCCTCAAGCAGAGCTAACAGTAATTAATATAACGGGCAAACTGTTGGAAGAAGAACAAAAGAGAAAAGATAACAAACAGCTCCGAGACTCCAAACTCACTAATCACCGTGATAAGCTGAAAGAAAGTGAGGAGGAGGGGGATACAGCTGCGAGCATTCATTCTGGAAAACGCTGTTTTTCCTGTGGCTCAAGAAAACATTTGATAAAAGACTGTAAATTTAAGAAAGTAAAAGAAAAACCAGATGCAAGAGAGAAACACTAAGCCTAACTGAGGAAATTTATAACTCTGAACAGGGAGAAGAGTGGATTGTCGACTCTGGAGCAACTGCCAGCATGTGTAAGAGCAAAAAGCTAATATTTAACTACCAACCTGTATCCAACCAACAAGTATGTTTAGCAAATGGTATTAGTGCTAAGGTACTGGGAAGAGGTAAAGTTAAATTACCTTATATAGCTAAACCAATAGATGTTTTACATGTTCCAAAATTGAAGCATAATTTACTTTCTGTGAGTTCATTGGCAAAGAATGGGTTTGTTAGCACTTTCTATGAAGATAAATGTATAATAACTAGCAAGAACAATGAAAAATTGAATTGCTATGCTAGAAACAATTTATATAAACTAAACTGTACTAGGGCTAACAATGTCTATGAGAACAAATGTATACACAAAGATTGTATTCATTTATGGCATCAAAGGCTAGGACATGCAAACTACAAAACATTGAGAAAAACAATTGAAAACTCAGTAGGAGTTAATTTAAAGCAATGCAATGAATATGTAAATTGTCAAGCTTGCCAATTAGCCAAGAGTAAGAAAGCTCCTATAATGAAACATAGTGATGTACAAGTGAAAAATATATTAGATTTGGTGTCAATTGATGTTATTGGACCCAAAAGTGCATCATTAGGAGGAGCTAGATACATTCTCTCTATCCAAGACCAAAAGTCCAGGTTTGGATACTGCTATCTCATGAAAGATAAAAGTGCAGTACATGTAGAGTTTGAAAAATGGCTCAAATTTGTAGAGCGCAAAACAGGGAAAAAGGTTAAGGTGGTACAAACTGACAATGGAACAGAGTTTACAAATGCCAAATTTCAAGCAATATTAAGGGAAAATGGTATTACTCACAGGAGAGCCGCTCCCTATACACCTACTCAGAATGCCTTTATTGAAACAAGGGGCCAAACTCTGCAGAACATGGCTGAGGCAATGATTAGGGGGAGTAGACTATCAGAGAAATATTGGGGTGAAGCTATACTGTGCGCAAATTTTTATATTAATATTCTTTGGCACAGTGGAATAAACAACATACCTTACACAGTTTGGACTGGGAGAAAACCAAATTTAAAATTTTTACATGTATTTGGATCTCCTGCATGGGTTCACATCCCAAAAGAAATAAGGAGAAAGGGAGAGAAGAAAGCCAGATTGATGTATTTCCTTGGATACCAACAAAATAGGAGAGCATTTTAGGTTTGGGTTGCCAAATACCAACAAACTTGTCATAAGTAGCAGTGCTTCATTTAACGAGCACAGTAACTGGGACAAAATATGTAAACCCCCAGAAACAATAATTAAATTGCATGAAAGGAATGAAAGTAGTGAGGATAGTGGAGAGGATAGTGACTCTCAAACAGAGCAAGAAATAAAAAGAGAAGTAGAACATGAGGAAATGCAATCTGATAAAGAAATTCCATCCAACTCAGAAGAGAGGGAAACTCTCGAGGAGGACAGGGAATTACCTAGGAGGTCTAGCAGAGAGAGAAGAACTCCAGACAGGTACAAGCCTGAGACCTATTACTGTCTCAATGTGGCTGAACCAGAGACATATGATGACATATGCAATATGCCTGAGAAGGAACAAATAAAATGGAAAGAGGCAATGGAGAAGGAGTTAAATTCATTAAAACAACTGAAGGTTTATGAGGAGGTGAAACTGCCTGAAAAATCAAAAGTAATTGGTTCCAGATGGGTATTTAAAAGGAAGGTGGATGCCAATGGTAATGTGAGGTATAGAGCAAGGCTAGTAGCAAAAGGGTATGCACAAACATCAAACGACTATGATCAAGTTTTTGCACCGGCTCTAAGACCAGAGACATTGAGATTTGCTTTAACCTATGCAGCCAAACATAATCTCATGACCAGGCATGTTGATATAGAAACAGCCTATTTATATGCTGACCTGAAACACACAATTTATATGGAAATACCACCAGGAATTGAAAATGAAGGTAAATGCTGGATATTGAAAAAGAGTCTATATGGTCTCAGACAAAGTGGCCATGAATGGAACCAACATTTAACCAAAACTTTAAAAGATAATGGTTTTGTGCAAGGAAAGGCAGACCCTTGTTTATTTATGAATGAGAAAACACAAGCTATAGTATTAGTATTTGTAGATGATTTAGCCATATTTACCAAGGATAAGAAAGAGGCTGAAGTAACAATTCAAATGTTAAAGAGACACTATAAACTAAGAGATTTAGGAGAAATAAGTAACTACTTGGGAGTAGAAATAGAAAGAAGTGAGAAAGGATTTAAAATAGCCCAAAAGAGCAAAATATTAAAACTCCTAAAACAGTATAAGATGGAGGATTGTAAAGGTGCAGCAACTCCTATGAACATTGAGTTTGAGAAAGAAGATATTAGTGGCCCAGAATGTGATATTGATATATATAGATCACTGATAGGCAGCTTACTATATTTGAGTAGATGGTCAAGGCCAGATATCTCTATAGCTGTGAACTTGTTATCAAGGAATGTGAGCAAGCCGAATGAAAAGCACTGGCAATCAGCAAAAAGAATACTTAGGTATTTAAAGGAGACACAAAATAAAAAGCTAAATTTAGAACCAGAGGGAGAACTGTCTATTACTGCTTATGCCGATGCAAATTATGGTAGTGATTTAACAACCAGAAGATCAACATCAGGCATGACAGTGCATTTGGGAGGAAGTTTGATAAGCTGGAAGACAGCTAGACAGAAATTTATATCATTGTCTTCTGCCGAATCTGAGTATGCAGCATTATCTGAATTGTGTACAGATCTAGTTTTCTATAAACAATTAGCACAAGATCTGGGAATGAATATAAAATCGCAAATTAAAGTTTTTGAAGATAATCAAGCTGCCATACAGATGGCAAACTCACCAAATGTAAGGAGCAGATCTAAACACACAGATATCAGATACCAAAATGTTAAACAAAGCATAGAGAATGGGTTAATTGAACTGGTATACTGTGGAACAGAAAACAATAAAGCTGATTGTTTGACAAAAGTATTGGGGCCAACTAAACATAACAAAGCATGTGAAATGTTGGGAATGATATAATGTATATGTGAATAAAAAAGAACTTTGTATATGTTGGAAGCAATGTACAATATAAGTAAATATGTTACAGAATTGCTATAAACAATTGGAGGAGATTGACAGGTCTCAAAGTCAACCTGAGGAATTGTTCATCGCAATTCAGTGAATAAGTTGTAACAGGATCAGGATTTAGTCAAGCAACATGTAACAAAGTAACACAGCTGGGTTAATTGAGACAGCTGTGTGACAACCAATTTGATTGGTTGAACCAAGAATAAAACTAGCCAAGCTTGCAGACACAAACTGTTGGGTAGTTGGGTAGTTTGGATGGTTGGATGGTTGTGTTGCTGGTGGTCGTGTTGTTGAGAACTGTATATACTGCATCGCTGGATGAAGACTTGCCATATTGCAAGGAGAAGATCCTGGAGGAAGACTATCTCCGTGGTGAGAGGAGAAGACTTCGTGGATGCTGGACTATTTATATTGGTAACAATCTTTGGTTACTGAAACTGTAATTTACCATTGCAAACTGAAAGAACGACTGTGAATGACCAGGACTGTGTAAAGACCAAGAGAAGTTGTATTTACACCTGTATATATGAACTTTAATGTAAATAATACTATCAACACTACAACAGTGTCTGTTTGGTTTCATCTCTGAGCAGTTCATTTCACCATTACGCCCCCTGGCGTAGTCTGGTAACGCAGCACCTCTGTCAATTGTGAATTGGAAATCTTGTGGCCGGAGAAGTCCATTCCTCGAAAGGTACACATGTCGAGCCATGCATACGGCGAGGATTACTGTATACGGAACGGTAGCTCTGAAAGCAGAGGGCCAGGCCAGCCCTGACTCTAGATTGTCAGTAAGTGACCAGAGCTGAGAAATCTGCATGAGATTTTGCAACAGAATAAGCTGTTACATGAGAGCAAATTTGAATGAATAAGTAACGTGGGGAAATTAGCACAGCAGTTGCAAGTGATCCTTTTAGGATCGCTTCAATGCAATGCGTATTAAGGCACGGGGAAGTTTTACAAAACTCCAAACAATAACATTCGTCGTCGTTTAGTCGTGTCCGACTCTTCATGACCCCACGGACCAGAGGTACACCAGGCCCTCCTATCTTTTACTGCCTCCCGGAGTTGTGTCAAATTCATGTTGGTTGCTTCACAGACACTGTCCAGCCATCTCGTCCTCTGTCGTCCCCTTCTCCTCTTGCCTTCACACTTTCCTAACATCAAGTTCTTTTCCAAGGAGTCTTCTCTTCTCATCAGATGGCCAAAGTACTGGAGCCTCAGCTTCAGGATCTGTCCTTCCAGTGAGCACTCAGGGTTGATTTCCCTTAGAATTGATAGGTTTGTTCTCCTTGCAGTCCAGGGGATTCTCAAGAGCCTCCTCCAGCACCACAATTCAAAGGCATCAATTCTTCGGCGGTCTGCTTTCTTTATGGTCCAGCTCTCACATCCATACATCACGACTGGAAAAACCATAGCTTTGACTATTCGGACTTTTCTTGGCAAGGTGATGTCTCTGCTTTTTAAGATGCTGTCAAGGTTTGTCATTGCTTTCCCCCCCAGAAGCAGGTGTCTTTTCGTGGCTGCTGTCTCCATCTGCAGTGATCATGGAGCCCAAGAAAGTAAAATCTGTCACTGCCTCCATATCCTCTCCTTCTATTTGCCAGGAGGTGATGGGACCAGTGGCCATGATCTTAGTATTTTTTATGTTGAGCTTCAGGCCGTTTTTTGCACTCTCTGCTTTCACCCTCATTACAAGGTAATAACATTACTAAGGAAAAAAGGAAACTGAGTTACCTTTGTAGGTTAACCTGACCCTTTATAATCTGAGTCAAGATTTACCTCACTAAGCCGTCGGCAGGGTTTTGTGATGATTTTAAATACAATGAACTACCTAATGTCTAATTCGAAAGCCGAGGAAGATTATTCCCCCCCCCATTCATTTCCTAGGGAGGCAGCGATGCCTTGCCCTGGGAGTTCCCTAACCCCGAGGACAGCCCCTGCGTTCTCTGTCTCTACATGGGGGAATCTTCTCCAACAGATGAAAGGAGGAAAAGATCATCACAAGAGACCGAGGGAGCAAGGAAGAAGAAAGGTTTTATTTGCTAGATTTAGAGAGAGATGAGGAAGCAGGTAGCAAGGAAGTGAAGGAGAGTAAGAGAAGGAAAGACAGACGGAAGAAAGAATAAAGAAAAAAGGATGAAGAAGGGGCTGATAGTGAACTGCCCCTTTTGGCAGACGCTTTACAGCCCCCTCCCACTTTTGCCTCACTGCAATGGTTTCCTACCGAATGTTGGGAACAAGGTGCCCTTCAGAAGGATGGAAATGGATGGGCTTTGTGGGAGGCCCACAGCCCTTCAGGGAAACTGATCCTTTGGCCCCGCCAGGGGCTCATCTAACCAACAGATCACAGTAATAGGACCCAGGAACGGGAGGATTGGGCGAATGGCACCTGGATCGCTTGTGATGTCCTTTCCTGGAGGCAATTCCCCCCAAATGCTGAGCCTCTATAAATATTGGGGGTCAAACTCATTTATTTTTGGTGAATACAGGGGCCCCCTATAGTGTGCTGTGTAACCCACCTCAGGAGAAGGAAAACTCAAGATTCCAAACCTCCACTGCCTTGTGGCTATATCCACTGATGGAAGCGGCTTCAGGAGCTAATCTAGAGGCAAAATCCAGAGCTGGAGTCCCGAAGGCAGTTCGTGTCGTTCTGCCAACTCCTGCGACATTGCTGGAACCAGTTGTATTTATTGGCTCTTGCCTTTCCATTGGACCATTTCAGCAACATGGAGGGGGGGGGATGTGCTGCTTGGGTAACA
Source organism: Pogona vitticeps (assembly GCF_051106095.1). Lineage (NCBI taxonomy): Eukaryota > Metazoa > Chordata > Lepidosauria > Squamata > Agamidae > Pogona > Pogona vitticeps. Next base: position 5,325,527 of record NC_135784.1, read on the forward strand.
TCCTATCCTCCATATTACTTTACCCAGGCTTCGTGCTCTGGAGAGGACACTCCTTGATTCAGAGCATGTTACCAGTCTCTCGAGACTGAAGGATGCCTGTGTTGTTACCCACCTCAGATTGTATCCTTTTGAAGTCCCTAACCACCCCAGTCATGGGTATATGGAAGGTCACTGATAATACATTGGTCCCAACCCCGACCCCCATCAAACCAGGGCTCCAAGATTCTCTCCTGGTTCTGCCAAAGTGTCTCTCTCTGCTGCTGCCTCCTTATGACTGTTCTTGATACAGAGAAGGACTTTCACAATGTAAATGGGATTTCATGTTAAAACAATTAGAAATCATGGAAGCAGGAAAAGACTTTGTTGAGGCAATATGGGCTATTTATAGACAACAGAAAGCGAAGATCAGAATAAATGGCAAACAGAATAGACCAGGCAGAAATCCCTTTAGGGGATTGTTTGAATCCTCAACAAATGAGACAGATAAGGCAAATTGAGCAAGAATTTAAAGATGTATTTTCTCCCAATCCAGGCATAACCCAAATAGTCGAACATCGCATTAATACCAAGGAAGGAGTAGTTATACGTAGCGGAAGTAGGAGTTGGCCATATCACATGAAAGAAATAATCAACAAAGAGGTAGAAGAAATGTTAAAGTTAGGAATAATTGAACATTCACACAGCCCATGGAGAAGCTACCCAGTGGTAGTACCTAAACCGGATGGAAAGATCCGGTTATGTATTGACTTCAGAAAATTAAATGAAGTATCTAAATTTGACGCTTACCCCATGCCCCGTATAGAAGATTTATTAGAGAGACTAGGGGGCGCTATTTACCTCAGTTCATTGGATCTCACTAAAGGTTACTGGCAGATTCCGTTGAGGGCTGAGGACAAGGAGAAGACGGCTTTTGTGACTCCTAAGGGGTTATTTCAATTCCAAAAAATGCCATTTGGATTACATGGAGCTGGAGCTACTTTTCAGCGATTAATGGACAAAGTATTAGAACCAGTAGAGGAATTTGCAGGAGCATATATTGATGACATTCTTATCTTCAGCCCCACGTGGGAGGACCATGTAAGACATATAAAATTAGTATTGGAAGAATTAAGGAAAGCTGGGCTAACCGTAAATCCTTCTAAATGTAAAATAGCTCAAGAGAAAGTAAAGTTTCTGGGTCACGTAGTATGTAAGGGAGAAATACAACCCTCGGAAGAGAAAATTGACAAATTATCTGATTGGCGTATACCCAAAACCAAAAAAGAAGTCCAACGATTTTTAGGTTTGGCAGGATATTATAGGCAATTCGTGCCTAATTTTTCGGGAATTGCGGCTCCTTTAACTGATCTTACTAAGAAGAAAATAAAAAAGTATATTAATTGGGGAAGGAAAGAACAAGAAGCGTTTGACAAATTGCGGTCTATTTTAAACGAATTACCAAAGAGGTATGCACCTGACTTTTCCTTGCCATTTATTGTACAAACAGATGCATCAGATAGGGGGATAGGAGCAGTTTTGGCACAAGAAAGAAATGGTATCGAATATCCCGTTATGTATTTAAGTAAAAAACTGACACCTAGAGAACAGAAATATGCAACAATTGAAAAAGAAGCATTAGCGGCCAAATGGGCAATCACAACTTTAAAATATTATCTATTAGGAATGCCTTTTATATTAGTAACTGACCATGCCCCATTACAATGGCTGAACAGAATGAAAGATGCCAATCCACGTTTGACCCGATGGTATTTGAGTTTACAACCTTTTGCATTCCAAGTGAAGTATAAAAAAGGAAGTAACCATGCTAATGCCGATTATTTCTCACGACAGGGTGAAGGGGATGCGCGCGATGACAACAAGCGGACGGCCCACTCCTCCGGGGGGGCGTGTGAAGGTGTGGAGAATAAGAGTGTGCCGTCCGCAGAAGTAAAAGTGGAAAAAGAGGATGAAATAAAGAGTCAACGAGATAGTGGCGAAAGTAAAGAAGAAAAGGGAAAGGAAACAGAAGAGAAAGAGGGGGAGGTAAAGATAGAGGTGTGTTTGGCAGACGAGGAGTGGGAGGAGTCTGAAGTGACAGTTGAAGGGGGGTATAAGAACGAGGAGGGGGTGGTGTGGTTCAGTTCAGTTGTGGAGGCTTATGAGAGGAAGAAGAGGGAGGACAGACAGAGAGCTTTTGAAAGGGTCCGCTACCAGGGGTTGTTAAGAGATTTTCCCCATTTAAAGGAAGGTGGCTTATTGCCCGATCCACCTACTGTAACTGAGACTTTCCTACGTAAATTAGTGAAAGAATGGAATGTGATTGTGGCGCCCAGAGAGCTGGAAATTCAGCGTGAACGTGCCTGGATGACAGCTGAGGAGCACGAAGGTCCCGACGAGAGAGGATGGTACCGACACAAGTGCTGTGGGACCATTTGTGCCATGAGGAGTCTCCCTCCTCCTCAGAAGGAGCCGCGGGGATCTTGTGGGATCCGCCGCCTGTAACTCCATGGGAGTTTGACCAAAGTTTAAATGTTATTGAAAATGGCCTGTTGCCAAGTTTGAAACCGTTGAATCCGTTTAAAGATGTGCAGGTGGGAGAGGAGATGAATAAAAGTTCCAATGTTAATGTTATACGGACTCAGTCTGACTTATTTTCCGCCGAAAACAAGGGGCTGCCTGAAGGAAAGGACCAACTTTCTTGCACTTGCACAGATAGAAAAATACAAAAAGGAACAAGACAAGGATGTCTATTATCTCTTTTACTGTTTGTACTATTCATTCAAACGTTATTACAAGTAAGACAGAATAGACATAAAATGACTCAAAGTAACACAGGAAGAATAAAGAACACAGGCATTTGCAGATGGCATGGTCTTCATTCTTGACGATCTGATAAATTCAATGAGGACATCAACAGAAACAATAAAAATTTTAAGCAGTGAGTATAAAGCTTGTATAACAGTGTAAATGTGCTGTTTTCTCAAAAAAAAGCAACATACAGCTATTAATGTCTAAACTACAACAAATGTGAGCACACCCTTAAGTGACAATGTCCAGATTGAGCCCAATTAGCCATTCCCTCCACCCCTGGTCTCATGAGACCCGTTAGTGTCACAAGTCTCAGGGTGTGAAGGGGAAGCAGGTGTTATCGCTCACACTCTCAGGCTGGTCACTGGAAGTTCCACATGGTATAACTCATGGTAATGAACTATCTGAGGATCTTAGAAAATGAATTGCTGCTCTACATAAATATGGTGTAGGCTATAAGAAGATTTTCAAAACCTTGAAACTGAATTGCAGCACGGTGGCCAAGACCATACAATGGTTTAACAGAACAGGTTCCACTCAGAACAAGCCTCGCCATGGTTGACTAAAGAAGGTGAGTGCCTCTGCTCATTGTTGTATCCAGAGGTTGGCTTTGGGAAACAGACGCATGAGTGCTGCCAGCACTGCTACAGAGGTTGAAGGGGTGGGGTGGGGGATCAGCCTATCAGTGCTCAGACACTATGCCGCACACTGCATCAAATTGGTCTCCAGGGCTGTCGTCCCAGAAGGAATCCTCTTCTAAAGATGATGCACAAGAAAGCCCGCATACGGTTTGCTGCAGGCAAGCAGACTAAGGACATGGATTTCTGGAACCGTGTCCTGTGGTACGATAAGACCAAGATAAACTTATACAGTTCTCTATCACATTCTGTATTTTTTATTTATCTCAATACCCTGATCCAAATCCCCTTCCTTATGATCTTCCCTCACCCAATGGAAAATTAATGAATACAGTGGTGCCTCGCAAGACAATGTTAATTTGTTCCACGAAAATCGCTGTTAAGCAAAAACATTGTCTTGCGAAACACGTTTTCCCATTGAAATGCATTGAAAACTTGATAAGCCGTTCCAATGGAAACGGATTGTCATCGTAAAGCGAAAATTGCCATAGGAAACATCATTAAGCAAAATGTGGTTCCCAAGCGAAGACAGCCGTCTAATGAAAGAGACCATTAAAAGACTCGTATAGCAAAGCAAGACCAAGCTGTCAAAAACATCGTAAAGCAAAAAACAGGGACCTAAAATTTAACCGTCCTGCGAGACAAGGTCCCTAACATCATAGAGTGAAAATCACCCATAGGAAGCATTATTAAAGGAAGCACAAGACTGCTCCGAAAACCTCATCGTAAAGCAAATTCGTTGTTATGCGAAGCAATCATCTTGCGAGGCACCACTGTAATTTTAAAAGAAATGTCAACTGTGATATTCAGCATCAGTCCTTCAGGAAGAGCGATGGGAGCAATGTTGCAGCGCTCTTCGAAGCCCACCATCTTTTCTTGGTTCATCCTCCTTGTAGGCATCTTCCCAGTGGGCTGTCTCTATGGGCTGAACCTGGGTGAGCTGAAGCATGCAGGGGGGAAGACTCTAATTTGTCCTGGGCAGGTACAGTCTGTGGTGGCCATGCAGGAAGGCTCCTTGCGCCTGTACAGGTTGCTCCGTTTGCCACAGACTTGTCTCCAGCCAGCCTGTTGTCCCTTCGGTTTCCCAGCCTCTGAGAAGCTCAGATGTTGAGGATCAAAGGCTTTGGCCACCTCCGACCCAGTGCAGTCCAGGGCCTGAAGAGACCAGAGCTTGTTTCTCTTTGTTAATTAACGTTAGAAGTAAAACACATCACAGGTGTGTAACGGAGTTCTTCGGTGGCCGGGGGAGCCGAGGTGGTGAAGGCGGGAAAGAGACATGGAGGCTCTTCATTCATTTCAACATTAACAGCTTTACAAAACTTAATTCCACAGGATCAAACGGGTCCTGTAAGTAACTGTCATTCAATAAATGGTAACGCTTGGTACGCAAATCGCTCATTCTAATTGTCTGACTCAAAAGGGAGCTGGCCCAAACTTCTCTCGGTCTGTCATAGGACGAAGGGGGGCACTCCTCACCGCGCACACCATGCCGCAGCACGGATGCCTCGCCCAGTCTCCCTCGGGAGGCTTCTTTTGAAATTCTGGACCGGGCCGAATCACCCTCCTCCCACCAGGGTGATTCCGGGTGTAAACAGTCACTGTCCATTCCAAAGGATCCAGCCACTTCCCGCGCCCTCCAGGTGCAAAGGGATCTGGGAGCAAACCTCCTCCTGTAGCTAAGTTGGGGAAACTTGCGGCGATATTAGCCGTAGCTCCGCTCTCCAAGATCGGATCAGTTTAGACCCCCCGGTCCCTTGTCTTCTCTGGGTGGACATCTGTCCAAAGGTTAAAAACGCACACACTTTCTGTCTCTTTTATATCCTCCCACAAGATAAGGTTTAGCTCCTCCCCCTCCTCATCCATCAGACACACCTCCTCTGACTTCTTCGCTACTGGTTCCGCCTGCTCTATCTCTACCAGTATTCCCTCTATGCACCCACTCTCTTCTGCTGTTTCTCTCTTCATGGAGGACGGCACACTCTCTCCTCTTCCTTCACAAGGTGGCAGTTCAAAATGCACTCCATTTTTTTCCTCTTTTCTATTTCACATAACATCAGCATTTGGTTGTCTATTCTTTCCAGTGGGATCCAGCACAAAACTGAATGAGTTACTTATGCCTTATTATCAGTAGTGGTTTTTTAAACCAAAACAAGGGTCTATAATGCAACTGTGGTGGTTTCCTCAGAAGCCCCTATCCAACCCAGGCCTTCACAAATCTCTCGCTCTTCTTCTTTGTTCAATGACACCAGGTATTACTGCTTTAATACCATTTAATCAAGGAGACGTGTGCTTTTAAAACTTAAGTCATTTATTAGAATAGGGAAGTTGATATATGATTAATATTCAAGAGAAAAATCACAGGCTGCTAATCACTTGCATTTGAAAGAAATCTGCTTTAACTTTAAAACTCTTTTAACCCTCTATTCCAATCATCATTCTTACAGATCTCTAACTCACTCTTAGTTTACTTTTAACTTTTACACATTCTCCCTCTACCAGAATCTCCCTCAGACTCCATATATCAATCTTTATATATCCAGCTCCCTCCCCCTTAGCTCCGCCTTCCGTCCACTCACTGGCTTCTTCTTCACTGTTCTACTGTGACAGACAAGTGAGGGCAGGGCTGTTCACTATAGTAACGTAACTATATCCACAGCTGTAATTTTTTCTAAAAGCTTTCACTTTTAATACACCTCTGAAGCATCTTTCAAAAAGCAATTTTCAAGTTTCAGGTCAACAAGTTTGCCTCCTATTATGTTAATTTTTTGAATACTTCAGACAGCTAAGATTACCTCTTCAACTGAAGTTCAATCCGCTATTTGTCTAATTAAAGCTTTCCACATTCAATGCATTCGTATGGTTTCCTCCCAGTGTGAGTTTTTTGATGTAACCTAAAAACACCACTTTGAATCAAGATCTTTCCACATTCCATGCATGTAAAGTGGTGCCGCACCAGGGCCCTTTCCCTTCTCCCCCCGCTGCCACCGTGGGAGTAGCGAGCCGGGTGAAGTGCCGGTTGCCGCCGGCCCGGGGATGAGCATCCGCCACCGCCTCCTCGGAGGAAGAGGAGGAGGGAGACGGGGAGCCAGGCGCACGGCCTGGGCGAAAATGCCGGCAAGAGCTTCCTCGCAAAGCCCTAGCTGGCATTTTCGCCCAGCTGGCTGGCGGGCGCTTCCGAAGGACCGTGGGGGAGGGCTCCCCAGCAGTACTTCAGAAGTGCCCGTCGGCATTTTCGCCCAGATGAGCGGCGGTGGCTTCCGAAGGACCGTGGGGGAACCCTCTCCTGCGGTCCTTCGGAAGCCACCGCCGGTCGGCTGGGGGAAAATGAGGCCGATGGGGAAAAATTACAAAGCGATTTTTTCCCCATAGCCAACATCGCAATGCAATAGCAAAAGCTATAGAAAAAAGCCTTCGCTATGTGGATTCGTCGTTAAACGGGGCGCCCGTTAAGCGAGGCACCACTGTATATGGTTTCTCCCCAGTATGGGTTCTTTGATGTGACCGAAGATTACCATTCCAACTGAAGCTCTTTCCACATTCTATGCATTTATGTAGTCTCTCCCCTGTGTGAGTTCTTTGATGCAAACTAAGGGTACTGTTGTGACTGAAGCTCTTTCCACATTCCATGCATTTATATGGTTTCTCCCCTGTGTGAGTCCTTTGATGTAACCTAAGGGCATCACTGCGATTAAAGCTGTTTCCACATTCCATGCATTTATATGGTTTCTCCCTTGTATGGGTCCTTTGATGTGACCTAAGATTACTATTCCAACTGAAGCTCTTTCCACATTCTATACATTTATATGGTTTCTCCCCTGTGTGAGTTCTTTGATGGAAAATACGTTTACCACTGTGATTGAAGCTCTTTCCACATTCCATGCATTCATAAGGTTTCTCCCCGGTATGGGTAATTTGATGTGATTTAAGATTATTACTCTGTCTGAAGCTCTTTCAACATTGCATTTATATTGTCTCTCCCGTGAGTTCTTTGATGCAAACTAAGTTTACTGCTGTGACTGAAGCTCTTTCCACATTCCATGCATTTATAAGGTCTCTCCCCCATGTGAGTCCTGTGATGCAAACTAAGGTTCCACCTGAAGCTCTTTCCACATTCCATGCATTTATATGGTTTCTCCCCTGTATGGATTTGTTGATGTGACCTTAGGTTATTACTCCGACTGAAATTCTTTCCACATTCCATGCATCTATATGGTTTCTCCCCTGTGTGAGTTCTTTGATGCAAACTAAGTTTACTGCTATGATTGAAGCTCTTTCCACATTCCATGCATTTATATGGTTTCTCCCCTGTATGGATTTGTTGATGTGACCTTAGGTTACTACTCCGACTGAAATTCTTTCCACATTCCATGCATTTATATGGTTTCTCCCCTGTGTGAGTTCTTTGATGTAACCTAAGGGAAAAACTCCAACTGAAGCTTTTTCCACATTCCAATCATTCATAACGTTTCTCCCCGGTATGGGTAATTTGATGTGATTTAAGATTATTACTCTGTCTGAAGCTCTTTCCACATTGCATTTATATTGTCTCTCCCCGTGTGAGTTCTTTGATGCAAACTAAGTTTACCGCTGTGACTAAAGCTCTTTCCACATTCCATGCATTTATAAGGTCTCTCCCCCGTGTGAGTCCTGTGATGCAAACTAAGGTTCCACCTGAAGCTCTTTCCACATTCCATGCATTTATATGGTTTCTCCCCTGTATGGATTTGTTGATGTGACCTTAGGTTATTACTCCGACTGAAATTCTTTCCACATTCCATGCATCTATATGGTTTCTCCCCTGTGTGAGTTCTTTGATGCAAACTAAGTTTACTGCTATGATTGAAGCTCTTTCCACATTCCATGCATTTATATGGTTTCTCCCCTGTATGGATTTGTTGATGTGACCTTAGGTTACTACTCCGACTGAAATTCTTTCCACATTCCATGCATTTATATGGTTTCTCCCCTGTGTGAGTTCTTTGATGTAACCTAAGGGAAAAACTCCGACTGAAGCTTTTTCCACATTCCATGCATTCATAACGTTTCTCCCCGGTATGGGTTGTTTCATGTGACCTAAGGTTTTCACTCTGACTAAAGGTCTTTCCACATTCTATGCATTTATATGGTCTCTCCCCTGTGTGAGTTCTGTGATGCAAACTAAGTTTAATGCTATGATTGAAGCTCTTTCCACATTCCATGCATTTATATGGTTTCTCCCCTGTATGGATTAGTTGATGTGACCTTAGGTTATTACTCCGACTGAAATTCTTTCCACATTCCATGCATTTATATGGTTTCTCCCCTGTGTGAGTTCTTTGATGTAACCTACGTTTATCACTCCGACTGAAGCTTTTTCCACATTCCATGCATTCATAAGGTTTCTCTCCGGTATGGGTTCTTTCATGTGACCTAAGGTGGCCACTTTGACTAAAGCTCTTTCCACATTCCATGCATTTATATGGTTTCTCCTCTGAATGGGTTCTTCGATGTGAACTCAGAGTACTCCTTTGCCTAAAGCTCTTTCCACATGGGAGGCATTTATACTGATTCATCCCTCTGAGGGGTTCTTCACCTGAAAAATTATTGTTCATATTCATGGTCTTTCTATGCTCCATTCATTGATTTAATTTTCCTTTTGGGTAGATCTAGCCGTGTCTATTGATATGTGAAGTTCATTTTAATGCTTTTCTGCCTCTGATGCACCTTCTCCTTTCTTTTCCTTGATGTTTTTCCCAATCATCAGGAATTTGTAAAAACTATCACTCTTTGAAAGTGGAGATGTACTCTTCCCTGTCATTGGTTCACTTCCATTTAGTCTTTTTGTCTGCTTTCAGGTGTTTAACTGTTTTCTTTTCTTGCTGCATTTGGTTCTTGTCTGTGTCCAAACAGAGGTAGAATAGAATACAGAGTGTGCTGGTTTTCCTGGGTTGTTAAAGAGAGAGGAATATAGCACAGAACATGTAAAAATGGTTCAGCGCTTCAGAACATAGAATAATTTAGTTGGAAGGGGCCTATAGAGCAGAACGACAGTGGAATCAGTTACCTCAGGAGTTGGTGAGTGCTCCAACACTGGGAGCATTCAAGAAAAACTTGGATAATCACCTGGCAGATATGCTTTGATTGTATTCCTTTGTTGGGCAGGGAGTTTAACTTGATGGCCTTGTAGGCCCCTTCCAACTTCCCTTTTCCATGATTCTAAGATTCTATAGGGTCATTGATAGCCACTCTCCAGGAATCAAAATTAAAAGATATCAGCAATATGGTTGCCTTAACATTCCCATCACTTTCCGAGGTCATTGATTTCATGCTCAGACTGCTCTAACGCTGAATATTCAATCAAAACCTGGTCTTTTCTATTATGTTTTGTGCATTTTGGGATGATTAAGAACAGGTTGTGCCCTTCTTCTTTCAAGACTGCCTCTCAAGTCTTCGAAAACTGCTATCAGATCTCCCTTCAGTCTTCTTATCTCAAGGCTAAACATGCACAGTTCTTTCAATCTCTCCTCATGGGGCTTGGTTTCCAGTCCCCTAATCATCCTTCTTGCTTTTTTCTGAACCTCTTCTAGTTTTGTCAGTATCCTTTCTAAAGATGAAGCCTAGCTGGGAGAGGAGTTTTGCAGTTGGGTGTCATCACTATGCAGATGACTCTGAACTCTCTGAACATTAACATTGAACATTAGTGGACTGGAGGGGGGCAAATAAAGTGCAAACGGATCCATTCAAGACAGAGGTGTTGTCGGTCAGCCGAAAGGCACATTAAAGAATAGGGATTCGGTCTATACGAGATGTGGTGACATTACGCCTGAAAACTCTGGTGTGAAGTTTGGGGGTGCTTCTGGAGTAATATCTTCGCTTGCTTCCCTAGGTCTTGGTGGTGGCTAGAAGTGCCTTTGCACGCTTAAAACTAGTGAGCCAGCTGTGCCCACTCCTGGACAAGTCTGAGCTGGCCATAGTCTCACATTCCTTAGTTACTTCATGACTGGATGACTGTAACATGCTCTACATGGGGTTATCTTTGGGGAAGTGATTGGAAAATTCAGCGATTAAAAAAAGCTGGAGCAAGATTGAAACTGGGGCTAGTTACAGGCAACATACAACTTAAAGCAGCTCCACTGGCTGCTGATCTATTTTCGAGCACCATTTAAGGTGTTAGTTCTAATCTACAAAGCCCAAATGACTTGAGCTCAAGCTATCTAAACTACCAATCTCCCATTATTTGCCTATTTGGGTGTTAAGACCATCACGAGAGACCTTTTTGTTGGTCCCTTTTTCGCAGCCATATTGCACTGTTGGCTGACATTCCGCTTGTGAATCACAACAATTCCAAGATCATTCTCCCTTTTAGTATTATGGAGCCAATTAACCCTCATCTTGTAACTGTGTGTTCATTTTTCCCCCTTATGGTTAAGAATTTGCACTTATCCCTGTTAAATTCTCTCTATTGTTCTCGGCCTGGGGATCTTAAAGATCTTAAATTAATCAAGATCTTCTGAATTTTGTTTCTGTCTTCTATTCCATCTAATTTTGTATCATTTGCAAATCTGAGAAGTATGGCTGCACTCCCTCATCCAACTCGTAATAGGGCACCGGGCTCACCACTGAGACTTGTGGTCACCTCGTTCCCTCTTCCCTGTGTGAGAAGTAGCAATTGATAAACACACTCTAGAGTGTGATTTTGTAGCCAACGTGTCTCCACCTGCCAGTTGTTCCATCCAACCCACACTGACTTAACATGCAAATCAAGATATCATGGGGCACTTTATCAAAGTCTTTGTTGAAATCAAGATATATTCCAACAAGAATCCTTTTTGGGACTGCGAACCAGTTGGGGGGCATTGCACTTGCAGAGGGCATGTCATGCCCCTGTGCTCACATGACATGCCCCCCGTGAGCAAGACACGCCCACCACGTGAGCGCGACATGCCAACCATGCGTGTGGGAGAGGGGGGGCGGAGATCCATCTCTGGGGCCTGATTCCGGGAAGCCCACGGACCAGAGGTTGCTCACCCCTGCTCTAGAATACGATTCTGTAGCCAACGGTGTCTCCACCTGCCAGTTGTTCCATCCACTCTATTCTCCATCCTGTGACCAGGAACACAAACAGGGAATCTGTGGCTGAAGAGTGTGGTTGTATGCTTTTCTGAACAGACACCTTTTTGTTTCCTTAAAGCCACGTTCCTGGTAGAAAATCAGCAGATCTTTTTCCTCATCAATGTACAGTGGTGCCTCACTTAACAAGTACAATGAAATTTTTGCAATCACTTTTATGATCGCAAAATGATGTTCAGATAGGGAAATTCCGCTTCACGATGATCGTTCCCTGCTTCGGGAACCGATTTTTCGCTAGACGGCAATTTTAAAACAGCTGATCGGTGGCTCTAAAATGGCCCCCTGCTGTGCAAAATGGCTCCCCGCTGTGATTTAGGACAGATTCCTTGCTTTACGGGCACCGAAAATGGCTGACCCTATGGAGGATCTTTGCTGGACGCTGAGGTATTTAGCCCATTGGAATGCATTGAACTGGTTTTCAATGCATTTCAATGGGCTTTTCGTTTCGCTTGACAAGGATTTCACTTAACAGCGATTTCAACGGAATGAATTATCCTCGTCAAGCGAGGCACCACTGTACCCTGTTTTCCCAAAAATAAGACCTAACCTGAAAATAAGCCCTAGTATGGTTTTTCAGGATGCTTGTAACATAAGCCCGACCCCCCCAAAAAAGCCCTAGTTAAGGGAAACCCTGTCCTCTACCATTGTGCAGTAACCAGAAGAAGATAATATGGCCATATTTGAATAAATGTAGATTGTTGTACATGAAAAAAATCCCCTGAAAATAAGCCCTAATGCATCTTTTGAAGCAAAAATTTATATAAGACCCAGTCTTATTTTCGGGGAAACATGGTACCTAACAACTAAGAACTCAACAAGGATGATATCTTCCTGTTGTTCCCCATTTGTGATGGGGCATTTTAGCATTCACCCTAAATTTTGTAATAAGGTATGTAGTATTCATTACTTATATGCTAATGTGGTTAAGAGGCAGGGCCACAAGAGATGTTAAAAGGCGGAGCTTGAGAGGTGTCTGAGAGTTGTCTGTGTTAGGAATCTGAGAGAAGGATAGTTTGGGGAGCTGAGGAGTGATTAGTAACCTGTGATATTTAATAGATTGATATTGATGCTTGGTGAAACTGAATATGCTTATGAATTATCCTAGAAACCAACTGTAATCAACAAACCTGTTTTATTAATAATTCAGTACTGAATGGACCTTCATCTTTCCTAAGTAAAGTATGTTGATAAGGAGATCAACTGGTGGCAGTGTGTCAAGTGGTTTTGATTTGCCTTTGTGAGCTCTGTGTTTGGGGAGACAAGAAGGGGCCATGAGGAGCAAACGTCACAATTGGTGTCCAGCGGCAGGATACGAAACAAAATTCACTTTCAAAGCCAGAGTTTGAAAGTGAAATATTTTTGAGTCAAGGGTAAATTTTTAGTCACAGGTCTGTGGTGAAGAAGTGGGTGACCTGCTAGAGCTTTTGTGGAAAAGCTTAGTGGTGGGGCTTCTGATCCCAGATCTGGGGGGACTAAAGATAGGGAATGACTCTGTAGGAAAAATTCCTGTTTATTTACCTCAGGATTTGGAAGACCAATGGGCTAGCTTTAAAAAAAAGGCTCTGGGAGTTAAGGGAGTGCTTGTGGATAAAAGTAGAAGCCAAAGGTCAGAACAGATCTGAGGGGATAGAAAAACCCAAGCAGAGGCTTGAGATATAAAATTATTTCAGTGACTGGAATTAAAAGCAGAAAAACATGTCCATTTAAAAATCAGTACAATCACTCAAGACTAATTATCTCAGAAGTAAACATGCCCCCCAAATGTAGCCAAAAGGGGAGTCGTGAGGCAGAGAGTCTACCTCAAGAAATGGAGGGAAATGGAGACCCTTTAACTCCAATGGAACAGGAGGAAATTGATGAGGGTGCCTCAGAGAGACAAAAGGAATTAAACTCCCAAGATTTTGAGAAATGGAAATTACAATGGAAATTAAATTGAAGGAATTAGAAATTAGGGGGAAAGCCAGGGCTGAGGAAAAAGCTAATGAGCTATAGATTAAAGCCAGAGCTGAGGAGAAAGCTCAGGAACTACAGCTTAAGGAACTAGAAATCAGAGAAAGGGAGAGGGCTAAGGCCAGACAACTAGAATTAAGACAGAGAGAAATGGGATTTCAAATGCAAATGAAACAATTTGAATTAACTGCTCAGAATACACAATAACAACAGCTCTAGTGAGGGAAATCTTTCAAAAATTGATCTAAAGAAATTTCCCCAATATGGGAAAAGAGATTGCCCTGAATCTTTCCTGATATCATTTGAGAGGGCATGCTGAGACTTTGAAATTAAGGATGATGAAAGGATGATAGTTTTGAGATCACAAATAAGTGGAGATTTAGTTCCCCCCCCCCAAGTTCTAATGATCCATTAGACATCTCTTGAGTCCAAGACAGGAGATCTGCTCAGCTTTAGCAATGCCTGGTCTCTCAAAACAAAACAAAAGATACACTGTGGGTGTTTGTAATTTCACTATCTTTTTCAAAGCATCCCCTTGCCCCAGCCGTTCTTCTGTGTGTGTGTGTCTGTTGTTGCTTTCTTAAAATATGCTCCTCACCCTTAAATGCCACGGTTCAGGCAGTAAAACACTTTGCAACCCCTTCTCCTCGTCTTGGCAGCCCTGGGACCCCCTCGCCAGGAGAAATAAAAAAACATCATAGCCTGTCTAGTCAGTTCTGACTTTTAGTGAACCCTTTTCTGGGTTTTCTAGGTAGAGAGTATTCAGAATGGGTAACTCATATCCTTCTTCTGGGGTCAGGTGTGCTCGGGGATGGTGCAGCTTGCTCAAAGCCACCCAGGCTGGCTCTGCTTGCATGAGGCATGGTGGGGAAAACAACTCCCCATCGCTCGTGCCTAAAAAATGGAGCTCCCCAGCCAACGCCCGGGGGAAAGTGGCCGACAAGTGACATACACAAAAAATAGCCATGGGACCTCGAGCAACCTGCCTGGCTGGTGCTTGAGGCCAACATGCAGCCACATGGTGCTCTTCCTGCGCGGTTGGCTGTGCTTCCTCCTCTTAACGGAGATCACCGGGTGCAAAGGCCCCTGACCTGTCCAGGCTCAGCTTTTTGCCGGTCCCCCACCATGCCCCCAGCCGCAGCAGGCCTCCCCAAGGGGCATCCTGCAACCAGTAGACAAGGTTTTTATGTACTGTTCCAGAAGGGGAGCTCAGAACAACCAAGCAGAGGGGGCCTCTGGGTGAATAAACACTATGTTCAGCTCCAGATTTTACCTGATGGGGCTTCAGGTCTTTTTGCTGGGTGTTTTTTTGTTTTGTTTTGTTTGTTTGCTTTTGCAATTTATTGGTGGGGAGAAGCACCCCACCAAAGTCAAACTGGGCAAGCAGTACCCCCAAGGTTATGTGGGAAGACCTGGGGCTTTGCTGCCCGTGATGCACCTTCTCCTTCCTTTTTCTTGATGTTTTTCCCAGTCATCAGGAATTTGTAAAAACCAGCAATCTGTAAAATCGGAGATGTATTCTATCCTGTCATTGCTTGGCTTCCATAAAGTCTCTTTGTCTGCTTTCAGGAATTTAACTTGAAGGTTAAATTCTTGAAGGCTACAACAAGAATTTAACTTGAAGGAATTAGAAATTAGAAAAAAAGCTAGGGCTGATGAGAAAGCTCAGGAACTACAGCTCAAGGAATTAGAACTGGAAAAAGAAAAAGCCAAAGCTGAGCAAGAGGCCAGACAAATGGTATTTGAGCAAGAAAATAGGCAAAGAGAAATGGAACTAAGACAAAGAGAAATGGAATTTCAAATACAAATCAAACAATTAGAATTAACTGCTCAGAATAACAATAACAACAACTCTAGTGATCAATCTAAAGAAATTTCCCCAATATAGGAAAGGAGATTGCGCTGAATCTTTCCTCATTTCCTTTGAGAGAGCAGGCTGGGACTTTGATATTAAGGATGATGAAAGGATTATACTGCTAAGATCACAAATAAGTGTGGATTTAGTTGAACTGGATTCTCAGGTGCCTCTGGAGCAGGTTAGAGATTTTGAAGCATATAGAAAGATGGTACAGTATATTCAAGATTTGGCATAAATGCAGAACACCGTAGAAGAAAATTTTGTGCCCTTACCAAAAAGCCTGAAGAATCTTATTCTCTGTTAACAGCTAAATTAATCCAATGTTTGGACAAATGGATGGAACATGGAAATGTCACTTCTCTAGAGCAGATGAAAAATGTGATTGGGTTAGAAAAATTTTATTCTATTTTGCCTGGGGAATTGTGTTATTTAGTTAAAAATCCTAAAAATCTACTAGAAGCTGGTGAAAAAGTTGATTCTCTTAGTGAGCTCCAAGAATCCAGGTTCTCTGAGATAAACTTTAACAGGCAAAACTGTCAGAAACACATCAGGGAAAGAAGGCCAGCGTAGTACCTCACCTAAGTTGCCTTCAGGGCCTAGTCCGCTGAAGAGAGTGAACCCTAAAGAAAAGTTTAACAGGTCTCCTCAGAGTGATTGAAGGACTTATTGACAGAGTTATAACTGTGGGGAGTTTCGATATTTTCAATTAAATTGTACGAAAAACAGAAATAAAAATGGAAAAGATGATAATCAGACCAAGAAAGTGTACTGTTTAAAACCAGTTGCAACCACTGAGGGAGGCTGTAACCGTAAGTCTGTCTCTATGGCAACTAGCATCAGAGAATTCTGATCTGCCCCCAGCCAGGGTCGTTCATCCTGATGTGGTTCCTAAAGAACAAATACTTCCAAACCAAACTGTTACAATCAAGGGAATAAGTTCTACTCCAGTGATTTTACCTATGGCTAAAGTAAAGATAAATGATAGAAAATGGGTTGGAATTTGGGATGTGGCAATTTCTGATCAAATTCCAGCACCGTGTTTAATCGGGCTAGATCTAACTAAGCATGTGCGGAGTGCTTTTGGGGTAACGTGCCCTGGGAGAGCAGTTAACAATCCCTGAGGGAAGAATGGAATCCTTAACCTCTGAATCAAATAAGGGATGCCGCAGGCATCTGACATACAGAGGGTTTAAACTTGATAGAGCATGATCAGAGTGCTTTTGTACTTACACTCACAAGGGGGCCAGAAATCACCCACGGCAGTAGAAATGGATACTGTAGCAGAGGGAAGCCTGGAGGGAGAAAGTTTCTTGAATAGTCAGCTTAATAGCTGTTCAGAAACTGATCTCATGCTTGTGAAAAACCCAAACAAAATAGTTATGCCCAGTAGCAAAAGGAGAGCACCAGCTTGGTGGGTTGCCTTGAAGCGGCCAGTACCCCCACTTTATTGTCTCCTGAGTGCCCTGAGACTTTGCCGGGATAAGGATCTTTTGTATAAAGGAGCCAAGCTTGGGAAGTACACCTGAAAAGGAAAAGAGCTTGTATGAGGCCCAGGAAAGATCATTCTGTCCTGAGGACAAAGTAGTGGAACTGAGACCCATAGAGGGGAGCAAATTGCTTTTGTCAGGGTCAGAATCTATAGATGTGTTGCACCAGCTCTGGAGGGGAGAGTCTAGTAGCTCTGCAGCTGAAATAGACCATAAAACCTCGCAAGGCCAACCCCTACCTAGCTTATCAATGAAGAAAGAAATAGAATCAGATAAAAAGCTCAGTTAATCTAAAACAAACAAATCGTTTGAGATTGCATTTAACAGAACCTCGCTTGAGAATCTTAAAGTGACCCGTGATAGTGGACCCTCACATAGGGAAAACTTTGCAATGAAAGTATCTGTGGGTGAATTTGTGAGGGAGGAGGAATGCGTAAGCCCTGACATGTTAAAGAAGGACGCATCCAGAGATGTTCAGGAGGAGGAGAGAGTACTGCCTACCCTTTCCCCAGCTGAGAAAGTGAAGCCCCAAGCCAGAAAGAAAACAGGCTTTACTACGAAACGGCAAGCAGAGGACGTCCAGTGGACATCAGAGGGCCTGACTGATGACTGCTAGTCGATCGAAGAGAACGCAGAAGGAGCCAGAGATCATCAGAAGGACCCCTGAGTGCCAGCAGTCGTGTGACCAGCTGAGGGAGGCGGTAACGACCGGATCAGTCTACAGCACACCTGATTACAGCCGGAAGTTCACCATCATCACAGATACACCGAGCATTGGATTTCGAGAGGCTCTGTGCCAAGCAGATGACAGCGGGAGTGTGAAAGACTTGGACTTTGTAATTCATAGCGTAAAAGGGACTCAGATCGTGGATACTGATACTTTGCCTCGAAAGCCAAATGACTGATGGGGGGATAAACAAAGTTGGTAATGTTATCATAAATTTTCTATTTGTGCATAATGATAAAAAATTGAACATTGGTGGACTGAGACATGGAGAATGATTCAAGGACTTTTAAAAGAAAACTGAATGGACTATGGTGGTAAACGTTTAATTACCTATGTAAACTTTTCATGAATATGTTATATTTCTATGGGATTGTAATATTAAATGTCGTAAGTCTAAATCAAAAGGTAATGTATGTAACTGAACTGTATTAGAATGATAAGAGATCGTGTTTGATGTATACGGTAAGATGTTGTCTTGTTTACAAAATTATGCCAGATGGTATGTAGAGTTTTATGCAAGTTTGTTTAGGATGAAAAACATGTTTACCCTCTGAAACAAACATATTTAAAGGGGGAGGTATATAGTGTTCACCCTAAATTCTGTAATAAGGTATGTAGTTATATGCTAATGTGGTTAAGAGGCAGGGCCACAAGAGATGTTAAAAGGCAGAGCCTGACAGGAGAAGGCTGTCTAAGGGAGTCTGTGTTAGGAATCTGAGAGAAGGATAGTTTGGGGAGCTGAGGAGTGATTAGTCATAGAAGTGATTAGTAACCTCTGATATTTAATACAGAAGATTAAAATTGATGCTTATTGAAACTGAAAGAATATGCTTATGAATTATCCTAGAAACTATCTGTAAACAATAAACCTGTTTTATTGATAAGTCAGTACAGTGGTGCCCCGCATAGCAATAATCCATGCAGCAAAATCGCTGCAAAATGATTTCGTCGCTATGCGGTTTAAAAAACCCCATAGGAATTACATTGAAACCCGTTCAATGTGTTCCTATGGGCTTAAAACTCACCTTTAAGCGAAAATCCTCCATATGGCGGCCATTTTCGCTGCCTGGCAAGCGAGGAATCCGGACGAAAACACAGCGGGTGGCCATTTTGTTTACCCGGCGGCCATTTTGGAACTGCCGATCAGCTGTTGGAAAATCATCGCTATGCGATGATTGGTAAGTGAAACAGGATACCGATCATCACAAAGCAATTTTTCCTATTTAAATCATTGCAATGCGAACACTTTTGCGATCGCAAAATCTTCATCGCTATGCGGATTTGTTGTTAAACAGGGCACCAGTTAAGCAAGGCACCACTGCACTGAATGGACCTTCATCTTTTCTAAGTAAAGTACGTTGATAAGGAGATCAACTGTTGGCAATGTATCTAGAGGTTTTTGGTTTGCCTTTGTGAGCTCTATGTTTGAAGAGATAAACAGGGGCCACGAGGGCAAATTTCACAGGCATCGACTACCTATCTATTATTATCAGAATCATATACAAAAAAACCCATGGCAAAGTCTCTTTTGACTTGTATTGACAGGGGTGTCATCTCCAAATGACATCAAGTCTTCCGTCCTCTCTACTCGGCATTTCCTAGGCCTCCTATAGACTACCGTGTCCAGTCCTGCCTTTTAAGAAGGATGCAGGCCAACAGGAACAGACTCGGGGGGGGAGAGTAAGGACGACTGAGGAGAAACTAGAAACCAAGCCACAGGAGGAAAGAGTGAAAGAAAAGTTATCAGACAGAGAGGCAGGACTTGTTCTCACTCTTACCAGAGTGTAGGACACAAATTAATGCACGCAGGGAGCCAGATTTCGATTGAGTATCAGGAATAACCTTCTAACTATTTCAGCAGTACAACAGTGGAACTGGAGGCTGATGGAAAATTGGGCAGCCATCGGTCAGATACTTTAATTTCTGCACTGAGCTGGAGATTCGGCTATATAAGATTTCTTCTAACACCATGATTCTATGCTATGAATAAAGAGTGACATCTTCCTTACCTTGGAAAAGTTAAGAGGGATTTGAAATTGGATTATTCTTTTCATCCAGAGAGAAGTGAACAGAGATCTACTCACTTTCAACCTCTGCCTTTGGGAAAAGAAAAAAAAATCAGTCTGGAGGGATCTTGGATAAGGCAAACAAAAGACATTTCCTAATAGTGTCTGGCTTTGTAGTTTTCTTATCATGTGGAGATACATCTCCATCTCTCTCCCTCCTTTGGAAAGCAGAAAAAAAAAGGGGGGGAGGCAGCTAATGAAGAAACAATGAGGAAGGAGGAGGGAAAGAGGACGAAGATGGAGTGGCCTCTTATACGTAGACCTGGAGAGAAAAATTTGGTCATTCAAGTTAGCTGGCCAGGATGGTGGGAAGCCAAAAACAACAGACTGTGCTTCCCCCTTAAGAAATGCTAGGAAAGAAGGGGCGCCAGAAAAACGGTTGGGGGCTGTAGGTGAAGGTGAGCTGAGTGGGCAGGGACTGATCCAGCCAACTTGACTGAAATCTAGGATGTCTTTGAAGGGGTCAAACCCCTGCATAACAATGGTGAACCCCTTTTTGAATCTGAATAACCTTCTTACGAGTAGTAATGTCATGTTACTGTCCTCTGAAGATGCCGGACACAGAGACTGGCGAAATGTTAGGAAGATCAACCTTCAGAACACGGCCGAAGAGCCCGAAAAACCCACAATAACCATTAGATCCTGGCCGTTAAAGCCTTTGCGAATACAGTAATGTCATGTCCTTTACAGCAGTGGTTTCCAACCTTGGGCCTCCAGATGTTCTTGGACTTCAACTCCCAAAAATCCTAGCCATCACAGGTGGTGGTGAAGGCTTCTGGGAGTTGTAGTCCAAGAACATCTGGAGGCCTACGGTTGGGGACCATGGCTTTACAGTACAATGTGTTAGACTGGGACTTCCAATGGATTGCATTTCTTCCTTCCCAAACTCAATTCCTGATGGGGGAAGGAAAAGTCGGGAATTTGGCAAAACCTGGGGCTCCTTGAATTACCTTGTTCCCTCCCTGCAGGAATGAAAAGAACCTCACCTGCTGAGGCAGCACCTCTGCAGTGCATACAGTACAGAGTCAAGCTGAGGAACCTGAGCCCCCGCCTCCGAGAGAGTTTTATAAAGGACTCCTTCCTCCCTGAATGTTTGAAAGCACCACCGCCTCCCTAAATGCTCCCCTCTCCTTTTCGTTCTTGTGTGAGATCTTTTCCCTACTCCCAGCCAGTTCAGGGGAGAAGCTGGTCTTTGTCTCCTTGTGGTGGGATGTGTTTTGATGGTAAAGATCGTAGTGTGTGTATGGGGGGGGGAGAGAGAATCGGGGAGCAGCTACATGACTTGTTCAGGGCAAGGGGAGATCTGGCTCATCTGGTTTGCATCACCAGGGATTCGGTGGGATGAGGCTGGGGGTGTCCCTCCCACCAAACTTTGTCCACCCAGGATCTCTGGGGTGCAGCAGGCAATCCCCAGGGGTGTGGGGGCAGTTCTAATGATTTATCGTGATGCTCTTCCTCTCACCTGGTGCCACACACACACACCATTTTCTGGGTTTGAAGGGGTGCATTTGGAAGCAGTAGACGGGGTCTACCCCAAATGGTCTCCCATTCACACTGCAGGACACGCTTCCAACCTGGTTTCCTCGACTGCGGAGGAGGTTGATGATCTGGATGTGGGACGACTCTCGGAAAGCCTTTGAGGGACCTTCCGAAGCTTTCGCAAATGGGGGCCCTTGAACCTTGAACGGGAGGAGGCTAAACTCAGGGGGGAGCCCAGTAACTTTCTCTCCTCCCTTTTTTTTGCACTGACGGGTGGAGGCAGGATGCAGGGGAGAGGTGAGGTCTCCTCGCAGGAAAACCCAGCAGAAGCACCGGTCACCCACCAGGATTGGGGGGAATTTTGTCTCTCTGCTCCTTGAGGATGAGCTCTTGAGTTCCCCCCCCCCACACACCTATCCAGACATCCTGGCTCTTCCGTGGATATCCCCAAATGGGAAACTCTAAAAAAGGAGGGTGGGGGGATTTATATAATAATTCAGGACCGGCAGGACCGGGAGCGACCCTATGGATCCTCAAGTCAAGGAGGCGCCCTGGGGAGATCGAAGCCCCCCCCCCCCCATGAGCGGTTGGCGATTGCACGGAGGATGTGGCTCATTTTAAAAATGCACCCCTCCACACCACGCCCCTCCCAGGGCAAAGCCTTTCACGACCCCCCCCATTCCTCCTCCTCCTCCTTCCCCCCTCCTCACCCCAAAGCTCACCGCCTTCCAGTCTTCTCCAAAGGCAGGAAAAGCCCGGACTGCGTTAGTGGTTGAACAGAGAGACCAAGGGGGAGGAAGCTCCGAGCGACAGGGGGGTGGGGGGAACACAAAGGGTGGGAGTCTATCTCCCCTGCTTCCTCTTCCGGCGGCGAGGAGACGCTCTACCCCTTGTCTCCCTCTCTGTCCCCCCCCCCCCCGGTCCTCCCAGGAAAGCTCCCCGAAGCTTCCCAACCCAAATTGGGGGGAGTTCAATGTTCCGGGGATATCGTGGAGGAGGGAGGGGCACAAAAGAGAAAATGGAATGAATTCTAGGTTGCTCACAAACCCTCATGCACACATAGACAAACAGAGAGTGTGTGACCTCGTGCTTTCCTGAGGGGAGGCACGGGTGCCTTTTCTCATTCCCCCCCCCCCAAGGCTTGGTTGCTTTCCCTGAACTCAGGAGACAAACCCCCTTTCTCTCTTGGGAGCCCCCCTCCTTGGCTTCTTCTTCCTCTCTCTCTCTCTCTCTCTACCCCCCATCTTCCCCTCTTCCCCAAGGAGGGTTCTTCCTCACCCACCCACCCAAACACACACACCTACCTTCCTTCTGACTTACGGGGTGCAGGCAATACAGGGGAGATAACAGAGGGAAGGATTGCAGCCAGTCAGGCAGAAAGGATGATCACCGTCAGTCCCCCCCTCCCGCGCCATGACCCCAGAGGTCTGAGGCAGGGAGTCCCAAAGGAAAACAGCGCCAGGAAGGGAGGAGGTCCCACACAGTCCTTTTCCCACCTCCCTTTCGGGGTTTGGCTGAGATTCTCTGGTGGTGCAGAAATGGCCGAGCCCTGCTGGGAAGGGGAGCCCAAAAAGCGCCCAGGAGAGATGAAGCCTGAAAGGAGGAGCGGAGAGAGAGAGGGAAGGAAGGAACAGCAAGGGATGCAAAGGCAAAGGTCACGGCCTTCAGACCATCCGCATTGACAAGTCAGCCCTGCAGCGTGGAAGCTTTTGGGTTCTGAACATTGCAACGTCTACCCACGTGGCCCCTGCTTGTTCCACCAAACCAAGTGCTCACGCTAGGTATCCCCACGGGCAGACACCTATCCTGACGCGCCCCTCACGGGCCCTCAGGTGATTTCACGAGGCCCCACAGCACCTTCCCTCCCTTTTACGCTGCCGCCAGTTGAGACCCTCTGTCAACACCCTTCAATTATGAAGAATGAGGTCCAAGCTGTGGATCAAGATGAACTGGTGTCAGCATCACGTCTAACGAGGAACTTTAACCAGCACTCCTGGTTAGCCAGCGATTTCTGAAAAGATGGTTGTTGTGGGGTTTTGGGGCTTCTTGGCCGTGTTCTGAAGGTGTTTTTTCCTAACGTTTCGCCAGAGTTAGAAGAGTTAGAGTTAGAAGAGTTGAGATTCAGGGCTTGTAAAAGTTACTACTGAGAACCACAACCTCCTGAACCCCCCAGCTAGGAGATTTGGGCACCTTGCCTTCCATAAATGGAAATTGTTCTGTGCTCTGCTGAGAAAGTTGGACAGCATCTGCCATCAATCTGCTTCACAGCTCCTTTTCGCTCTTCCTGAAAATGCAGAGTCTCCACGTGGGATTGCTTCTCGGTCACCTCCTGCCTCCAACCCCTTCTCGCCTGCCCTGAAGAGTTAAAAGTCTTAAATGGCAGGACCTTCAGAGGGAAGGGAGGAGGGAGGACCCAGAGGATTCCTCCTGAAAGGGTCTGATGATGTTAAGGAGTCAAGGTGGACATCCAATCTTGGGAAGGATTTTTAAAAGACCGTCCATGTTAACTAAATCAATGGCCTTTAGTGGCTGTCGTCGTTCCCTACATTTCTCTTCCAACTGTCTGAGGGAAAATACCATGTCAGTGGTAGATCTATTAGCTCGAAATCCACACTGTGATTCTGGATAGACTCTGTCTGCAAGCCCCTGTAGTCTCTTCAGTACAACATGGGCAAGCAGCTTCTCTACAAGGCAACAAAAAAGAGGAAAGTGTGAAGCTCAACAAAACTTGGCTCCCAGCTCTCAAAAATACAGCGTGTAAAAGGTCAACGAACTCTACCCAGCCACAAGGACAGGGGATCAGTTCATTGTATTTAAAATCACCACAAAACCCTGCAGAAGGCTTAGTGAGGTAAATCTTGACCCAGATTATAATTAACATACAAAGGTTCCTCAGTTTCCTTTTTTTTCCCTTAGTGATGATCACTTGGAGTTACAGTGGGGTCTTGACTTAAGAACGGCTCGAGTTAAGAAGATTTTGACTTAAGAACCACTCTCATAGGAAAATATTGACTTGACTTGCATACTTAGATTTGAGTTAAGAACTGAAAAAAAAAACACGTGGGAGACAGGGAAAGTGCAAAATGTGAACTTTCAGTTAACTGTTGGCCAGTGAAAAGGGTGCCTGTCTGCTTCCTCACTCCTCCCAGCGTTTAGAGAGTGGATTGGGAGACAGTCTTCGGACTGCCTGGTACTGTACTGCCTGGTCTGTATTTTCCCTGCCTTCCCTGAACCTTTCTTGACCTAAGAAAAAAAGAAACAAAATATCCCCCTCTAGTGGTCGAAGGCAGAATAGCAGCTTCCCATTAGTTTCTATGGACGGAAAAGAGCAGATATGGATTAAATGGTTTTCAATGCATTCCCATGGGAAATGCAGATTTGACCTGAGAACTTTTTGACTTGAGAACCGCCTTCCAATATGGATTAAGTTCTCAAGTCAAGACCCCACTGTACTGTGCTAATTTCCCCATGTTACTTTCGTTTCGTTCGTTTAGTCGTTTAGTCGTGTCCGACTCTTCGTGACCCCATGGACCAGAGCACGCCAGGCCCTCCTATCTTCTACTGCCTCCCAGAGTTGTGTCAAATTCATGTTGGTTGCTTCGCAGACACTGTCCAGCCATCTCATCCTTGGTCGTCCCCTTCTCCTCTTGCCATCACACTTTCCCAACATCAGGGTCTTTTCCAGGGAGTCTTTTCTTCTCATTAGATGGCCAAAGTACTGGAGCCTCAGCTTCAGGATCTGTCCTTCCAGTGAGCACTCAAGGTTGATTTCCTTTAGAATTGATAGGTTTGTTCTCCTTGCAGTCCAGGGGATTCTCAAGAGTCTCCTCCAGCACCACAATTCAAAGGCATCAATTCGTCGGCGGTCTGCTTTCTTTATGGTCCAGCTCTCACTTCCGTACATCACGACAGGAAAAACCATAGCTTTGACTATTCAGACTTTTGTTGGCAAGGTGATGTCTCTGCTTTTTAACATGCTGTCAAGATTTGTCATCGCTTTCCTCCCAAGAAGCAGGCGTCTTTTAATTTCGTGGCTGCTGTCTCCATCTGCAGTGATCATGGAGTCCTTCAGAGCCATATATTTATTGCTATTAATATAAATATTATCAGCAGAATGTTTAAAAAGATCTTGGTTGTTTTAATCAGGTAACAATGCCTAATTTCTGCCACAGGAAGATCTTGCTCTCTGCTCTCAGCTTGTGTAGGGAGTTCAGCCTGGGTTGCCATGGCGCCTAACTCCTCCCTCTGAGGGGTAACTTGATCTTGCTGTAAACAGTATACAGCTTTCGGCCTAGTCAAATTTCCCTTTTGTGGCACAATTTCTTTGTTTTTACCACACTGGGTTGCAATGTGTCCCTTTTCCCCACAAAGAAAACAAGTTCTAAAGTTCATTTGATCATTACCAGAGCTCTTAATTCCTTTTCCCTCCAAATTCTGGTTTCTGATCTGGTTAGATTCTGAGGGCTTCCCTCCAAAATGGCCCCCAACCTTCTGTTGGTTCTTAAAAAACCCTCTGGGATTTTTATTTGTGTCCTCCCAAGTTTTCCTCACCACGTTTCCCTCAGAAAAGATTGGTTTTCTAATATGGGAAATAAAATCAGCGGCCTCCCCCGCCCCCTGCAAGTTTCGGGGTTTCTTGTCCCTGATTAGATACCTCAGTTCTCCAGGTAGGAGTGAATAAAACTGCTCGAGACCAGTTATGTTTTTAAGATCTTGTACTGTCTCAACTCCCTCCTGTAAAAGCCATTTATCCAGATATCTGGTCAAGTTTGCCCCCAACCGAGAGTATGACTCTTCAGGTTTCTTGGTCAGAGCCCTGAACTTCTGTCTCAAATGCTCAGCATTGATGCCATATCGAGCAAAAACTAGCTTTTTATACTCATCATAGTCTTTTATTCCACAGGGATCTCTGCGTAAATGTCTGCGAGGCCTCCACTAATTTGAGACCTCATCACCATCATGCATTCAGATCCCCTCACTTCAAAATCCTGACACGCTCTCTCAAACATAATCATGAAGAATTCAGGGTCATCCCCCTTTCTAAATACTGGGAATCTTTTAAGGTCTGCTTTGGACAGATGTCTCTCCTCAGCATTAGATCTGCCATCGTTGTTATTGTTATTATTTGCTTGAGCCGCCAGCTCTAGCCTTCTAATCTCAAATGCCATTCTCTCTTTCTCTGGTTCTCTTTCCTCAGATCTGGCCTTCATCTCCATTTCTCTCTGTCTAATTTCTAGTTGTCTTTCCTCAGATCTGGGCTTCCTCTCCATTTCTAAAGCAATTTTTTGTTGCTCCATTTCTAAGGCCATTTTTCTTTCTCTCTGTCTTTCTTCCTTTTCTATCTCCATTTGTTTCAACCTGAATTCATATGTTTGAGCTTGCTCCAATTTCCATTTTCTGAATTCAATCGAGTCCTCCCCCCCTGGAAGTCTCCCTTTCTTGATCTGAGGTGACAAACCCAGACCTACTGGGATCTGCCACACAGTTACACTAAGCTGCCACCAACCATTCCCTATAAGAAGTCACACAGACCAGGGATGGATTTTTAAACAATAAAAAGAATAAGGTTTATTTAAATACACACACAGGGTAAATAAACAATCAGGTGAATAAAATAAAGTAACGTGGCTTAGTTTCACTCATACATACACACAGTTTGGTTCACACAGAACCCTTAACTTGAAGCACAGACCCTGAACCTATCAGTTCTGGCTAACCAACAGACACCTGAACCTATCAGGTTGGTACTCTGACACACAGAAGTACCCTGTCTGACACTCAGACTCCCACAACAGCTTCTTCTTCCCAGCTGCTGCTTCGTCACACCCAGTGTCTCTTAGCATCTCATAGTTTCACCACACACGCATCACATATATACACAGTACAGCCCCTCCTCCTGATGTCCCGCCTTCCCCTCTCCATAGGATGGAACTTTCCCTCCAAACCCATGACAGACAGGTAACATCAGTGCTGTATGTAACACCTCCCCTCTTTATAAGTTGTTTTGTAGGGGGAAAGCTAAGGTGCTTTTCCCCAAAAAACAACCTGGATAAAACACACCACAACAGTTATACATTCAATACCATACTTACTTATATTTACATTCTAAGTTAAACCATAGCAATTAGGCATTTAAACATTTACCATCTACATTACATCAATTTACCTTTATTCATACAAACCAAGTTAAAACCAGGTACATTTAACTTTTTGTCAACATTATATACACATAGTCCATGTTCTTTCGCCGTCTTCATTCTTCAGGTCTTCTTGATAAGGCGTCAGCAACACAGTTCACTGACCCTCCGACCACCTTCACTTCAAAGTCATAGTCCTGTAGGTTTAAAGCCCACCTCATAAGTTTGCTATTGTGGGTTTTCATTGTCTTTAACCATTGCAATGGTGAATGGTCAGTACACAGAATAAAATGTCTTCCCCAGATGTAAGGCTTGGCCTTCTGGATCGCGTAGACTATGGCCAAACACTCCTTCTCCACGGTTGCCAAATGTCTCTCACCTTTTTGAAGTTTCCTACTCAGGTAGGACACTGGATGCTGGTCACCATTCTCATCCTCCTGGCACAGAACTGCTCCTACCCCGCTGTTAGACGCATCGGTGTAGATGATGAACTCCCGGTCGAAGTCTGGAGCACGCAGGACAGGATAGTTGATTAACGCCTCCTTCAACCTCTGGAACGCCGCCTCACAGTCGCTGGTCCACGGGATGCGGTCATCAGCCTTCTTCCTCGTCAGATCGGTCAGCGGAGCCGCAATCTCGCTAAACCTCGGGATGAACTTTCTGTAGTAGCCCACCAACCCAAGAAATGATTTGACTTTTTTCTTGGTGTTGGGTCTAGGCCAATCACGAACAGCTTCTATTTTGGCCTCCAGGGGTTTTATCATTCCTCCCCCTACCATGTGACCCAAGTATTTTATTTCTGGGCTACCCAGCTGACACTTGCTGGCCTTTACTGTTAGCCCTGCTGCACTTAACCTCTTCAGCACTAACTCCAGGTGTATCAGGTGATCTTCCCAGGTATTACTGAAGATCCCTATGTCGTCAATGTAGGCCACTGTAAAGTCACTGAGCCCTACCAAGGTCTGGTCCATCAGCCTTTGGAATGTGGCTGGTGCATTTCTGAGACCAAAGCTCAGGACTCGAAACTCATAGAGACCAAAAGGGCTGCAAAAGGCAGTCTTTTCTTGATCCCTGGGATCAATTCTTAATTGCCAATATCCCTTTACCAGGTCCAATGATGAGATGAACCGACAACCCCCTATGGTTTCAATCAGGTTGTCTAGCCTGGGCATTGGGTAGGCATCAGGAGTGGTTACACGGTTTAATTTCCTGTAATCGACACAAAACCTAATGCTCCCATCAGGCTTGTCCACAAGGACTATCGGAGAGGACCAAGGACTAGAAGAGGGGACGATTATGTTCTCCCTCAGCATTTCGTCCAGCTCCTTCCGCACCTTGTCCCTATAGGGTCCCGTTACTCGGTATGGGGATACTGCCTGCGGGGGTGCATCCCCTGTGTGGATCTGATGCATCACTCCCTTCACTATCCCCGGCTTGTTGGAAAACACCTGTTGATATTTACTAAGCAGCATTTTTAGTTCTTGCTGCTGGTCTTGGGTGAGTGCAGGACTGATCTTTACCTCCTCTGGGTTGTATTTTACTTCCCCTCTACCCTCCCAGAAGGGTAATTCAGCTTCCTCACTCTCAGCTGCTTTTATCGCGAATAAAACCCTCTGTTCCCCTCTGTAGTAGGGTTTTAGGGCATTCACATGAACCACCCTCCTTGCTTGGTTCTCCTCCTGCTCTATTAGGTAGTTCAGGTCTGACATCTTGGAAATGACCCTATATGGTCCTGCCCATTTGAGCTGCAGTTTATTCTCTCTGCAGGGCCTAAGCCAAAGCACTTCCTCCCCTGGGTCAAAGTGCCTCTCTCTAGCTTTTTGGTCATACCATGTTTTCTGCCTGACCTTCTGAGCTTGCAGGTTTTCTGCTGCCAGCTCTAGATTTCTCCTTAGGTCATTCATCAAGGTGTCTATGTATGTCACAACGTCTTGTGGGTCATCCTGGGTGATCTGCTCCCAATTTTGTTTGATCAAATCAAGGGGCCCTTTCACCCTTCTCCCAAATAAAAGTTCAAATGGACTGAACCCGGTACTGGCTTGTGGCGCTGATCGATAAGCAAACAACAGGGATTGCAGCTTCTGGTCCCAATTGTTTGGATTCTCTGCCAAGTAAGCCCTAATCATGCGCATTAGAGTCCCATTGAACTTCTCAGTTAACCCATTACTTTCAGGATGATAGGCAGTGGTTTCCTTGTGCTTAATTCCACAGATTTGCCATAAGCGTTTCATGAGCTTTGACGTGAACGATGCGCCCAAATCTGTGATTATCTCTGAGGCAAATCCCATCCTGGACATATACCCCACCAAAGCATCGGCCACTGTGTTAGTTTCAATGTTAGTCAAGGGTATGGCTTCAGGATACCTTGTGGCATGGTCCACAATTGTTAGAATGAACCTGTTCCCCCTCTTTGTGGCCTTGGGCAAAGGTCCCACAATATCCACCCCTATGCATTTGAATGGAGTGTCAATCACAGGCAAAGGGCACAACTTTGCTTTGGTCCTGTCGCGGTTATTCCCCTGCCTTTGACACACATCACATTGTTTACAGAACTCCCTGATCTGCTTCCCTATGTCAGGCCAGTAAAAATTCTGTGTGATTCTCTGCTGTGTTTTGTTCACTCCTAAGTGCGCAGCAAACATGTCAGAGTGCCCCCTTTGTAAGATCATGGGGCGATACTTTTCAGGTACCACCAGCTGACTTCTGATCCCATCTCCCCCTTTTGAGATATTCCTCAGGGTTTCTCTATATAAAATCCCCTTTTTCTCCAGAAATCTCACTGGGGTTTCAGGTGTTAGCTGAGCGTCAGTCACCTGTTCAAAACACTTTTGGAGAGTGGCGTCTGCCTTTTGCTGCTGTCCAAATCTGCGGTCTGTGGTCAAGGTTTCCACCACAGCTTCTGAACTCCCCTCTGCTTCCGTCTCTGGCTCATCATTACCCCCCTGAACTGTCCCCGTGGTGGCTTGTGAGCGTGTAATCACTAGCACCCGTTTCACATGTTCAGCCAGGTCATTTCCCACGAGCACGGCTGCTGGCAGAGTCGATGAAATCGCTAGCCGCCAATCTCCCCTCCAGCCTTGAAAGTTGACAGGTACCTCTGCTACTGGCAGAGAGATTACCTGCCCCTCAATCCCTGCCACCTTCATGCTCTCATTTGGGATTATAAACTCCCTAGGAATAATATCCGGATGGCACAGGGTTACCTGGGAACAAGTGTCCCGCAGCCCCCTATACTGACGGTCAAGTATTCCTACGTCCACCCCGGCTGTCTCAAACAATTGAGAATCTGTTTTCACCAGCAAGCAGCGCTTTACCTCTATAAGAGGACCATTTTCCTCAGCCTGATCAGCAGAGGTAGCTGTTCCAGACTGAGTAGCCATGGCAACAGGCTCCCTCAGTGACACTGAGCCTTGCTCTTTCTGGACACAGAACACAGCTTTTGGCTTGGTCCCACTAGCATTCTGAGGCACCATTCCTTTTAGCTGCTTTAATTTCTCACACTCTGAGATTAGATGACCCTTTCCCTGACAGAAATAACATTTTCTGGTGTATTTTGATTCTCTCTCATCTTGTTTTGGTTTTCCCTCCAAAATCTGAGGTCTTAGTTTCATGTCTGAGGGCTTCCCTTCACCATGGGCCCCTCCCCCTTGCTGGCTTTTCCCTGGTCCCTGAGAGTACTTGCTGTAGGTTTCTTTGGGTTTACCTACAGATTTCCCCTCACCCAAGGGCTTTCTTATTTGGGAAATAAAATCTGCGATCTCTGCGGCTTCTGCCACAGACCTCGGTTTCCTTTCCCTCACCTGGAATTTCAATTCCCCATGCAGGACTGAATAGAACTGTTCCAGGGCTATCAAATCTTTAAGCTGCTCATAGGTCTCTGTCCCCTCCTGCGATAGCCATTTCTCAAGCAGCCTCACCAATTGGGCCCCCACTTGGGTAAAAGTCTGCTCTGGCTTCTTGGTGAGGGACCTGAATCTTTGTCTCAGCTGTTCCGCATTTATCCCATGTCTTGCAAACACCAGTTTTTTAAACTCTGCAAAATCTTTCATCAGTTCCTCAGGCATCTCGGCATAAACCTCAGCCAGGCTACCACTGATTAAAGATCGCATGATGGTCATCTTCTCAGTTTCCCTCACTGAGAAGTCCACAAACGCTCTTTCCACTAAGGAAAAGAACACCTCAGGACAATCTCCCTTGTGGTACACAGGGAATTTCTTCAGGTCAGCTTTAGACAGTTGGCCTCCCTCAGAATCCCTATTGTTATTATTGTTCTGGTTCATCAGTTCCAATTTTTTTAATTCAAAGGCCATTCTTTCTTTTTCCAGAGCAATTTTCTCTCTCTCCCTCTCCATTTCCATTCTCTCTCTCTCTAATCTTTCTTCTCTTTCCAATCTCTCTATTTCAAATTGCCGTTGTTTCTCTCTTTCCCTTTCTTCTCTTTCCCTTTCCTCCATTTCAAATTGCCTCATCCTCAGTTCATGCTGTTGGGCTATGAGCAATTTTCTAAGTTCTGGGTTCTGCTCTCCTGTGCTGTCACCCTGCACTGAGCCAAATTCATCCTCAGAACCTTGGTCAATCTGGGGGTCTTTCACTTCACTCATTTCGGCCATCTGGCTTCGAGTCAAGGGCATAATCCCCCCTCAGAACAGGCTGCTTTAAAAAGTCAAGCCTCAAAATAAAACGACCACTTTTTTCCTTTTTGCCTCAGAACCAGCTCTCCCTAGAGATTGCTGCTGTTCTTCAGCACTAACTTGCAACAGTATCGAGTCAGAGCCTACCCCCCTCTGCTGAGCCTCTCAGCTGGCAAGCTAGATCACTGTTACTACGCAGTTTTGCCTCAGCTTTTTTCCCGCCAAAACTAGGCTACCTCAGAGCACCCTAATCTAAGTCTCCCCAGTTGGCACGTTCTTCTACTAGCGCACCTCCCCGTGAGGTACACCTAGAAGATTACCTACGCGCCTCAGACTGTCCCTGACTAGACTCCCCTTGCTCTGGGCACACTTGCCAAGGCTTTGCTGGACCACTGGACAACTGGACCAGTCGTATCCCACACGCTGGACACCAATCAATGTGACAAACCCAGACCTACTGGGATCTGCCACACAGTTACACTAAGCTGCCACCAACCATTCCCTATAGGAAGTCACACAGACCAGGGATGGATTTTTAAACAATAAAAAGAATAAGGTTTATTTAAATACACACACAGGGTAAATAAACAATCAGGTGAATAAAATAAAGTAACGTGGCTTAGTTTCACTCATACATACACACAGTTTGGTTCACACAGAACCCTTAACTTGAAGCACAGACCCTGAACCTATCAGTTCTGGCTAACCAACAGACACCTGAACCTATCAGGTTGGTACTCTGACACACAGAAGTACCCTGTCTGACACTCAGACTCCCACAACAGCTTCTTCTTCCCAGCTGCTGCTTCGTCACACCCAGTGTCTCTTAGCATCTCATAGTTTCACCACACACGCATCACATATATACACAGTACAGCCCCTCCTCCTGATGTCCCGCCTTCCCCTCTCCATAGGATGGAACTTTCCCTCCAAACCCATGACAGACAGGTAACATCAGTGCTGTATGTAACATCCTCCCCTCCTGGAAGTCTCCCTTTCTTGATCTGAGGTAAATTCTTCCCCAGATTCTACACTCTCTTGATCTGAGCCCACTGCCATCTCAGCAGGCACTCTTTCAGACTTCTTTCCACGTGTGGAAGGCATGTTAGGCTTCTTAATCAATTTTCAAGCCTCAATTTAAAAGTACACTTTTTCCTTTCAGTGAGAGTCTGTGTTATAACGTTGCTTCCCCAGCACTCATCCACTGGTAAGCTACTGTTACTGTGTCTAGGCCTCTGCCTTCCAGCTAGGCCTTTCACAAAAGACAGAGTTTCACTCCCTGCCTCAGGCACCAAATAACCCTAAATGACAGCTTCAACTTTTCCCGGTTTCAGCTGACTTGAGCCCCCCTCAGCTTATCTGCCCTTGGCCTTCACTTTGTCCCCTCAGAGATCTATCCCTTGAGCTCAGGACAAGCTAGCCACCCGGTCACAGATTCTGCTTGGGGTAAGCTCAATCCAGAAATGGTTTCCACAGAGCCTGTCCCTATCTTAGTTTCCTAATCTGAGTTTCAGAGCCTTCCCACTAAGCCTTCTCCCCTTGAGGAGGCTCTAGGAAGTTACCCACTCTTCTACTCAGATTCCCCAACTAAAGTATTCTTCTGCTCTGGGAACCTTTCTATTCCAAGGCGTTACTGGATCAAGCATGTATCCCACACGCTGGCACCAGTTTATTATTATTATTTATTTATTTGATTTATATCCCGCTCATCTGGTCAGCGAGCGTGCTGGAGCCTCTGTTATCTCAAGCCTCCAGGAGGTGCTCACTCTTCCACTCAGTTGCTGCCACCAATACCTCAGTTCAGTATCAAATATTGAAGAAGACAAGTGTTGCTTTGAAACTAAAATTTGTTTATTTGAACAATAAAATGAAATAGGTAAATCACCAGATGTTAATCAGTATCTTTCTCTCACTGACACACGGACCCTTCTCTCACTGACTTTTTGGCTCACAGGCCCACAGACTCACTAAGTCTCTCACACTAATCACACATCTCTCAAATCTCTCTCTCATACCCCACACACCCTTATTTATATCCCAGCGCCTCCCCCTTTAGCACCACCTTCCGTCCACTCATTGGCTGCTGTTCCACTGCTCAGCTGTGACGGACAGGTGAGGGCAGGGCTGAATGCTACACTTGCTGAATGTGTATTCAGATGATCATTACAATTGAAACTCTTTCCAGATTCCATGAATTTATAGGGTTTCTCCTCTATGTGAGTTCTTTGATGTGACCTAAGGCTATCACCCCGATTGAAGCTCTTTCCACATTCCATGTATTTATATGGTTCCTCTCCTGTATGGGTTCTTTGATGTGTATTTAGACGATCATTACGATTGAAACTCTTTCCACATTCCATGCATTTGTAGGGTTTCTCCTCTGTGTGAGTTCTTTGATGTGACCTAAGGGTATTGCTCCTACTGAAGCTCTTTCCACATTCCATGCATTTATATGGTTTCTCCCCAGAGTGAGTCCTTTGATGTGACCTAAGGTCACCACTCTGACTGAAGCCCTTTCCACATTCCATGCATTTATATGGTTTCTCCCCTGTGTGAGTTCTTTGATGTGACTTAAGGTCACCACTACGCTTGAAACACTTTCCACATTCTATGCATTTATATGGTTTCTCCCCTGTATAGGTTCTTTGATGTAACCTAAGGTCCAAACTCTGATTGGAGCTCTCTCCACATTCCATGTATTTATATGGTTTCTCCCCTGTGTGAGTTCTTTGATGTGACCTAAGGTTACCACTTCGACTGAAGCTCTTTCCACATCCCACACATTTATATGGTTTCTCCCCTGTATGAGACCTTTGATGTAACCTGAGGTAATCACTCCGATTGAAGCTCTTTCCACATTCCATGCATTTATAGGGTGTCTCCCCAGTGTGAGCTCTTTTATGTGAATCAAGGTGACTACTCTGACGAAAACTCTTTCCACACTCCATGCATTTATATGGTTTCTCTCCTGTGTGAGTTCTTTGATGTAACCTAAGGGCACCACTCTGACTGAAGCTCTTTCCACATTCCATGCATTTATATGGTTTCTCTCCTGTGTGAGTTCTATGATGTGACCTAAGGGTAGAGCTCCAACTGAAGTTCTTTCCACACTTCATGCATTTATATGGTTTCTCCCCAGTGTGAGCTCTTTTATGTGCACCAAGGTGTCTATTCTGACAAAAACTCTTTCCACACTCCATGCATTTATATGGTTTCTCCACTGCGTGTGTTCTTTGATGTGACATAAGTTCACCACTCTGACTGAAGCTCTTTCCACATTCCATGCATTTATATGGTTTCTCCCCTGTGTGAGTTCTTTGATGTGACCTAAGGCCATCACTCCAACTGAAGCTCTTTCCACATTCCATGCATTTATATGGTGTCTCCCCTGTGTGCGTTCTTTGGTGTGACTTAAGGTCACCTCTCCGACTGAAGCTCTTTCCACATTCCATGCATTTATATGGTTTCTCCCCTGTGTGAGTTCTTTGATGTGACCTAAGGCCATCACTCCGATTGAAGCTCTTTCCACATTCCATGCATTTATATGGTGTCTCCCCTGTGTGAGTTCTTTGATGTGACCTAAGGTGACCACTTTGACTGAAGCTCTTTCCACATTCCACACATTTATATGGTTTCTCTCCTGTGTGAGTTCTTTGATGTGACCTAAGTCTATCACTCTGACTGAAGCTTTTTCCACATTCCATGCATTTATATGGTGTCTCTCCTGTGTGAGTTCTTTGATGTGACCTAAGGTGACCACTTTGACTGAAGCTCTTTCCACATTCCACACATTTATATAGTTTCTCCCCTGTGTGAGTTCTTTGATGTGACCTAAGGTGACCACTTTGACTGAAGCTCTTTCCACATTCCACACATTTGTATGGTTTCTCCCCTGTATGGGTTCTTTGATGTGAACTCAGAGTACTCCTTTGGCTGAATCTCTTTCCACACGGGAGGCATTTATACTCCTTCACCCCTCTGAGGGGTTCTTCACCTGACAAATTATTGTTCATATTCATGTTCTTTATATGCTCCATTCATTGATTTAATTTTTCTTTTGGGTAGACCTAGCCATGTCTATTGATATCAGAAGTTCATTTGGATGCTTTTCTGCCCGTGATGCACCTTCTCCTTCCTTTTCCTTGACGTTTTTCCCAAACGTCCAGAGTTTGTAAAAGTTAGCACTCTTTGAAATTTTTAGATGTACTCTTCCGTGTCATTGGTTGGCTTCCATTCTGTCTTTCTATCTCCTTTTCGGTGTCTAACTGTGTTCTTTTCCTGCTTCACACTGGGTTCTTGTCCCTGTCCAAATAACTGAAGAAACAGAATTCTGGTTGTCCTGGTATGTAATCTAATTAAAGAAAAAGATGAAAATATCACAGAACAGATTAAGAACATGCAGAAATGGTTCACGTATTCTTAATAATAGAACCATGGAATAATTTAGTTGGAAGAGGCCTATAGAGCAGTACAACAGTGGAACCATTTACTTCGGGAGTTGGTGACTACTCCAACACTGGAGGCATTCAAGAAAAACTTGGCTTATCACCTGACAGATATGGTTTCATTGTATTCCTCCGTTGAGCAGAGGGTTGGACTTGATAGCCTTTTAGGCCCCTTCCAACTTCACTTTTCTATGATTCTGTGATTCTATAGGGTCATTCATATCCCCTCTCCAGGAATCACAATTAACATATATCAGCAGTATGGTTGTCTTAATTTTCACCTTTCCAAGATAGTGATTTCATGATAAGACAGCTGTATTGCTTAAGAGTTTTTCCTAATATTCAATAAAAACCAAAGTTTCTCTAATATGTTTCATGCATTTTGGGAATGATTAAGAACTGATCCAGTCCTTCCTCTTTCAAGTACAGTGGTACCTCGCAATATGATGACCCACTAAACGACGAATCTTCATAACAATGACTTTTTGCAATCACTATATCGATTCGCAAAACAGTCATTCCAATGGGGGATTTTTGCTGGAGGTCGATTAGGTCCATGCTTCGCAAACTGTCCGCAAGACGACGATTTTTACAGCTTCGCAAAATGGGTGTTTTCCAGACCCATGCTTCGCAGGGCAGCCATTTTTACAGTTGATCAGCGTTCGCAAAATGGCTTCCTTATGGGCGATCTTCGCTGGACAATGAGGTATTTTCCCCATTGGAATGCATTAAATGGGTTTCAATGCATTCCAATGGGGAAACTGTTTTTGCTAGACAATGTTTTCACTTAACAGCGATTTCAGGGGAACGAATTATTGTCGTTGTGCGGGGCGCCACTGTATTTGAAAACTGCTATCAGATCTCTCCTCAGTCTTCTTTACTCAAGGCTAAACATGCCCAGTTCTTGCAGTCTCTCCTCATAGGGCTTGGTTTCCAGTCCCCTAATCATCCTTCTTTTGTTTCTCTGAACCTGTTCTAGTTTGTCAGCATCCTTTCAAAAGATGAAGCCTAGCTTGGAGAGGAGTTTTGGAGTTGTATGTCATCACTATGTGGACTGTGGGGGTGCCATTCCCAACATTGCTAAGCCACATGGGTGTTCTAGTGACAGAAAACTCTCCTAGCATCCTGTGGCTGCTCCTGAGGGAAGAAACTGCCATCATTCCTCCTCTTTCTCATTATCATAGAGAGCTTGGCATAGAGGCCTTTACTTAGGTCAATCAGAGGGCTTGATTAATTGCCTTTTTCCAGACCAACCCTAATAACATGATGTAACCATTGTCCTATCTGGACCCTGTCTACTACAGTGGGGTCTCGACTTACGAACTTAATCCATATTGGAAGGCAGTTTGTAAGTCGAAAAGTTCTTAGGTTGAATCTGCATTTCCCATAGAAATGCATTGAAAACCATTTAATCTGTATCTGCTCTTTTCCGTCCATAGAAACTAATGGGAAGCTGCTATTCCGCCTTCTGCCACTAGAGGGGGATATTTTTTCTTTTTTTCCCCTTAGGTTCAGGAAACGAGGAGGAAGGCAGGGAACAGTTTGCAAAGCACTTTAGAAATCTTTTTTTTCAACGAAGCCAATTTTAAATCATGTTTTAAAGCATGTTGTGCTGATTTTTTCAGCACAAAGACACATAGGCAGGCTTTTTAGGTGCTGAGCAAGCCTCCCGAAGCCTGTTCAGAGCCAGCCCATCAGCTGATAGGCGGGGAGAGGAGGGGGCAGGAGCGGGGGGGGAAAGCACAAAATGGCTGCCAGGCTCCCTTCTGGTGTGGGCTTTTAGCTGTTTCCTGCTCTTTTTCCTGCTGTTTGCGGGCTACCAAGGCCTGGTAAGTGACTTTCTTTTATTTATTTTTAAGTTTCTGAACTTTTTTTCCCCTCCAGAAGCCTCTAAGAGGAGAGAGGGGGCACTTTTTTTCCTGTCCGTAACTCGAGGGAAGTTCATATGTCGAGTCCTTATTTCCCCTATAGGGCGGGTTCGTAAGTTGAATTGTTCGCAAGTAGGGTCGTTCATAAGTCGAGACCCCACTGTATCTGTAATGCTGTCACTACTTGTGACCTTGTAATGTTAATAAAAGGACAGTCTTCTGGGGGCAGGGACTGAGAAGAAGACGACGTCTCATTCTGCTTCCTTGCTGAGTTACCCACCAGGAGTACTGCTGGCAGACATCCATCTGTGTGTGTGGCTGACTTCTTCAATCTATTGCTAAGAGACATTTTGCTATCCTATTATCTGGTGATCACCACAAAGGCCATCAGCCTATTGCCTGAACCCCAACAGCGGACGATACTGAACTCTGAACATTAACACTGACCATCAGCAGACTAGATGAGTCCAAATAAATTGCAAACGAATCCATCCAAGACACAGGTGTTGTCGGTCAGCTGAAAGGCAGATGAAAGAATGGAGACGTCTGAGCTGGCCATAGTCTCACATTACTTAGTTGCTTCCTGACTCAACAACTGTAACATGCGCTACATGAGGTTATCCTTGGTGAATTGTATGGAAATTCCAGAGGTTGAAAAATGCTAGTTTCAGATAGAAGCTTGGCCTGGTTACAGATAATATATAACTTAAAGCAGCTCCACTGGCTGCTGATCTATTTCCAAGCACAATTCAAGGTGTTAATTCTAACATACAAAGCCCAGATGACGGGCTCAAGCTACTTAAAATACTAATCTCCCATTGTGAGCCTATTTGGGTATTAAGATCATCACGAGAGACCTTTCTCATGATCCCTTTTTCACAGCCACATCTCACTACTGGCTCTGAATCACAACAGTTCCGATTTCATTCTCTCTTTTAGTATTATGGAGTCAATTAACCCTTATGTTCTAACTGGTTTCCACCCCTAGGGGTTAGAATTTGCACTTATCCCAATTAAATTTCATTCTGTTGTTCTCAGCCCCAGACTGAAATGTATCAAGATCATCTGAATTTTGTTTCTGTTTTCCAGGATGTTAGCTATTCCATCCAATTTTGTGTCATTTGCAAATCTGAAAATTATGGCTGCGCTCCCTCATCCAAGTCATATTAGGGCACCGGGCTCACCACTGAGACTTGTGGTCACCTCACTTGTTTCCTCTTCCCTGTTCAAGAAGCAGCCATTGATAAACACCCTCTGAGTACGATTCTGTAGCCAACGGTGTCTCCACTCACCATCCAACCCACACTGAGTTAGCATGCAAATCAAGATTTCATGGGGCACTTGATCAACAGCTTTGCTGAAATTAAGATATATTACATCTAGAGAAATGTTTCCAAACCTTTTTGGAATGGCCACTGTAACGTGGCTCAGCACTCTGATGTCACTGCCTACTCAGGCCTCTCAGAATGCCTACCCCATCACCTCACAAACTTGCTGCCACCAACCTTTCCTTTAAATCAAAAAGGACAAGGGTTTCTTTCAAAAACAAAACTGGTTTATTGATTACAAAATAAAAATAGGTAAATCACTGGAAGATAATCACGATGTTAATCACTTTCTTATATAATTAAACACATAGACTTTCCCTCACTGATACTCAGGCACGCAGGCCTCTAACACACCAGATCTCTCCAGATCTCACTCTAACTCTATCACTCTCTCAATCTTCCCCACACTCTCTTCACCCCCCTTTTTATACCAGCTCCTCCCCTTCAGTTCCACCCTCCGTCACACCATTGGCTGATGACTCACTGCCCAGCTGTGACGGACAGGTGAGGTCAAGGCTGCCTGTTACAGCCACCCTCTACAGTAATAGAGGGTGGCCTTTCAAAAATGGCTTTTAATGAGTAAAGAAAACACATGAAGAACAGAGTTGTCAAAATATAATTCTACCCTTATATTTAATGTCCTCTGAAGATGCCGGCCACAGAGACTGGCAAAACGTTAGGAAGAACAACCTTCAGAACACGACCAAAGAGCCCGAAAAACCCACAACAACCATTAGATCCCGGCAGTGAAAGCCTTTGCGAATACATTAAAAAGCTTTCTCACCTGTGACTTCTACGCTATTGTTCCGGTCATGCCATTTAAAATATGAAGGCTTTGCCCACCAACTAGAGCACATATAAGATGCAAGTTCCTCTTTTTGGGGGTGTCTTTGGAAGCTGACATGTTATAGGCAGATGGGCTGGATGGAACTTTCAAATGTTGAAGTTTGCAATACTGCCCTACCCAGAAAGAAACTCACTCCTTTTTTTTCACTCTGGGAGAGGTGAAAAGGGTCTTGGGAGTACTCACAGCTACGAAATTCCCCATTTCTTCACCGTCTCTTTGGTGCTAATGGTTGGGGAATGGGGTCAGAGGCACCTTAACTCTCTCGCCCTTCCCTCCTCAGTGAATGTAAGAGCAAGCGGTGGAAAGGAGCACTTCTCCTCCTGGGGAGTGTTCCTGCAGGCAGGCCAGGAGAGCCAAGGCACAGAGCACGGAGAAGCCAGGCAGAGGCTGAACTGCCAAACAAGTCTGGCCAGAAAGAGGAAAAATAGAGAGACAATCCAGAAATGGTTCCTTTTCTCATCTTTTTATAGGAACAAATTAAAGTTATGGAGTTTTTTTAATGCTATTGTGATATCTCTACAAACACAACATCCAAGCACGGGTACACAGAATATATTTTTGTATTAATATGCAGTCTCTGAACATTGTGGCCGAATCTGTGGCTGAAGAGTGTAGTTGTTTCTCTTTTCTGAACAGACACCTGTGTTTTCTTAAAGCTATGTAGCCAGCAGAAATTTTCCTTTACCTCATAAAAGTACATAACCGCTGGGAATACTCAACAAGCATAATTTCTGCCTGTTGTTCCCAATTTGTGATGGGGAACTGACTACTTTTCTGTAATTATGGGAATCGGCTGCAAAAATGATAAATAAATAATGGATCTTTTGAGCTGCATTCATAGGGGTGTTGGCTCCACATCACCTCACATCTTCCTTCCTTCCTACTCGGCAGTTGCTAGGCTTCCTATAGACTACAGTGTCCAGTTCTGCCCTTTGAGAAAGATGCTGGTCAATGGGAACAGGCTCAGAGGGGAGGGGGCAGTAAGGACGACTGAGGAGGAACTAAAAACTAAGCCCCAGGAGGAAAGACTGAACGAACTGGTCATGTTGAGCCTTCAGGAAAGAAGACTGAAGGGTGATATGAAGGCACCCTTCAAATACTTGAAATTCAGAGGGGCAGGATCTGTTCTCAGTCCTATTAGAGCGTAGGACTCTAATTAATGCACTCAGGGAGCCAGAATTCGATTGAGTACAGTGGTGTCTCGACTTACGACCATAGTCCATTCCAGAAGATGGAGGTAACTTGAAATGGTCATCAATCGAAGCACCATTTTCCACTGAAATGCATTGGAACACGATTAATCCAGTTTACACTGGGCGGCTCAAAATAAAGAATATAATAACAACATATAAGATAGTTATACCATCATTTACAGAGATTAATAATCATTCAAGATGGAAATCAGAAGATATTATGTGGTGTCTGGAGGGAAGGCCTGTCTGAATAGCCAAGTCTTAAGTTGGCTTTTGAAGCTGCCCAGCAAAGGGGCCAAGTGGATCTCAGAAGGGAGATTGTTCCACACAGACGGGGAGCCAATGCCGAGAAGGCCCGATTTCTTGTTTTTTCTTTCCGGACCTCCCTCGGCGTCAGGCTCCTCAGTCGCTCCTCCTGGCTAGAACGAGTGATACAAGTAGATCTAGGAGGGAGGAGGCGTTCCGCCAAGCATCGAGGTCGTAAACTGTTTAGGGCTTTGCATGTAATCATTAAAACTTTGAAATCAATGCAGAAGCGAACGGGCAGCCAATGCAAGGCGGCCAAAGTGGGATAAGTTGATGTTTTCTCACCCCACTAAGGAGTCTGGCCTCCGCATTCTGCACCATCTGAAGCTTCCGCATCAATCTCAAAGGCAGCCCCACGGAGACTGCATTACAGTAGTCAAATCTGGAGATTACAAGCGCATGGAGTGGTGAGTGCCCCAACATCAAGATAGGGATGCAGCCGGGCAAAGATGGACGGACCACTAATGCCACCTGAGTTTCCACGGTGAGCGCAGGGTCCAGATGTATCCCCAAACTGCGAACCTCACTCTTCGTGGTGGGAGTCACCCCCCAAAAGAGGGAGAGTTTCCCAAACCGCCCACCCTCAGGACCCCCATCTTGTCCGGGTACAGCCTCAGCCCATTTTCCTGCATCCATTGCAGAACAGCCTCCAGACAGCGCTTAAGGGACAGAACGGCATCCACTGTAGTTGGAGAAAAGGAGATGTAGAAGTGTGTGTCATCACCATACTGATGGCACGAAGCCCCATACCACCTGATGACCCCACCCAGCTGCCTCATGTAAATATTAGACAGCATTGGGGAGATTATCGAACTCTGCGGAACTCCACAATTGAGGCTCCACGGGGCCGAATCCCTCTCCCCAAGCTGCACTCTCTGAGGGCGGTCCTCCAAGAAGGATCGGAGCAAGGCAAACACCAGGCCACCAATTCCAAGCTCGGAGAGCCTCCTCAGGAGGATACCATGGTCGACAGTATCAAAGGCAGCTGAGATATTGAGGAGGATCAGCAGAGACGTTTTACCTCTGTCGACCTCCATTAATAGGTCATCCAACAGGGCGACCATTGCCGCTTCTCTACCATGGCGTGGCCTGAAGCCCGACTGGAATGGGTCCAGGGTATTTGTTTCATCCCAATGTGCCTGAAGCTGATCAGCCACCACCCTCTCCGCCACTTTACTAATGAAAGAAAGATTGGCAACGGGCCTATAATTGTCAATTTCATCCGCCAGCAAATTCTGTTTCTTCATAATGGGCTTAATGAGTGTCTCCTTGAGGGCAGGGGGAACCCTGCCCTCCAGGAAAGACCCATTAATTGTTGCTGTGGACCATTCAGTTGTTATAGGTCTGGCAGGTTTGCTTAGCCAGGCCGGGCAAGGGTCAAGGGATGAGGCGGTGGCCCGACAGTGGTCAAGCGCTTTGTCCACCATTTATGGCGTCAGTGGCCGAAAGAGATCAAAACCCATTGGGCAAGGTGGAGCACCGAACATCTCTGCTCGGTCCACTACATCCAAAAAAGGAGAAAGCTCCTGGATGATGGCCTCCACTTTAGATTTTTAAAATGCTGCAAACTGGTCAGGTGAGATACTAGGAGGAGGCCTATCACTTAGACCAATTCAGGATATTCTATCAGAAGTGTTGAAAGACTGTCCAATTCAAAAGGCAACTGAACGATGGGATATATTATAGAAATGGCTTGAGTCACCAGATAATGCTTGAATAAAGTGAAATTGAACTGGGAAGTCTTCTCTGAAGAATCAAGTCTTCAGCTTGTTCTTAAGAACTCCCAGCGAGGTAGCCAAGCAAATCTCAGGGGGAAAGATGTTCCAGAAGCAAGGGGCCACCACGGAGAAGGGCCGGTTTCTGGTTCTCTCCCTCCGGGCCTCTTTCGGGGTCAAGCTTCTCAGCCGCCCAGCCTGGCAAGATCGAGTGACAGGAGCCGAGCTAGGTGAGAACAGGTGTTTTGCCAGGTATTGAGATCCTAAAGTGTTTAGAGATTTATAGGTAAGCATTAACACCTTGAAGTCAATGCAGAAACAAATGAGCAACCAGTGTAAGGCCGCCAGAATGGGGGGAAATGTGATGATATTTTTTTCACCTCGGCTAATAGTCTGGTGGCCGTGTTCTGAACCATTTTAGTTTCTGCATCAATCTCAAGGGCAGCCCCGTGTAGAGTGTATTGAGCTGGTGATTGGGCTATATGACCTCAGAGATTCCTTCC
This sequence comes from Pogona vitticeps, assembly GCF_051106095.1. Lineage (NCBI taxonomy): Eukaryota > Metazoa > Chordata > Lepidosauria > Squamata > Agamidae > Pogona > Pogona vitticeps. Next base: position 5,369,601 of record NC_135784.1, read on the forward strand.
AACACCATGATTGTATGCTACGAATAAAGAAAGACATCTTGCTTACCTTGAAAATGTTAAGAGGGATTTGGAACTGGGTTATTCCCTTTTGGTCCAGAGAGAAGTAAGAGGAGATCTGCTCACTTTCAACCCCTGCCTTGGAGAAAAGAAAATCGATCAGTGCGGAGGCACCTTGGATAACGCAAACAAAAGCCACTTCTTAATAGTGTGTGGCTTTGTAGTTTTCATGTCATGTGGAGATACATCTCTCTCTCTCTCTCTCTTCCTCCTTTGGAAATCAGGAAACGGAAAATGGAAAGGCAGCTAATGAAGAAACTATATAGAGGGAGGAGGGAACGACAAAGAAGAGGGAGGGGCCTCTCACAGACCCCGAGACAAAAAATTGGGTCATTCAAGTTAGCTGGCCTGGATGGCTGGAAGCAGAGAACAACACGCAGGGAAAGGAGGGATCCAGAAAAACGATTTGTGGGCTGTAGGTGAAGTTGTGCTGAGTGGGCAGGGACTGATCCAGCCAATTTGCCTGAAATCCAGGATATCTTTGAACAGGTCAATCCCTGCATGGCAATGGTGACCCCCATTTTGAACACTGCAAGGACTTCAAGAAACCTCCTACAAGTAGTAATTAGTGTCCTTGTTTACGATATAATGAGTAAGAATGGGATGTCTGATGGGTTGCATTTCTTCCCCCCTACCCTCAATTTCTGCTGGAGGAAGGAGAAGTCGGGAGTTTGGCAACACCTGGGGGGCTCCCTGACTCGTCTCATCCCCTTCCTGCAGGTATGAAAAGAACCTCACCTGCCGAGGCAGCCCCTCTGCAGCGCCCACAGTGCAGTCGGGCGGAGGAACCTGTGCCCCCATTTCCGAGGGAGCTTCATAAAAGACAACTACATCTTGGGACTCCTTCCTCCCTGAAGGTTTTTAAGCACCTCTGCCTCCCTAAATACTCCCTCCTCCTTTTCGTTCTTGTGGGAGATCTTTCCCCCTCTCCCAGCCACTTCAGGGGAGAAGCTGCTAAACTGGTCTTTGTCTCCTTGTGGAGGGATGTGTTTTGAGGGTAAAGATCACAGGGTATGTATGGAGGGAGGGGAATCGGGGAGCAGCTATAGGACTTGTTCAGGGCAGGGGGAGATATGGTGGGGGGAAAGCACTCATAGCCCCATGCAAGAGAGAAGGGGGAGGGAAAGGATATTGGTTGGCCCTAAACCGTCCCCAAACTTAAACAGCTCAGATAGCCTGGGTGACCAACCCTCTGGGTGGAAACTCTTGCTTCCAAACGCCAGGGGAGTCGAGGGTGCAAAAGAACTGCCTTCCGGGACTTGATCCTGGGTGATCTGGCCCATCTGGTTTGCATCACCAGAGATTCGGTGGGATGAGGCTGGGGGTCTCCCTCCCACCAAACTTTGTCCACCCAGGATCTCTGGGGTGCAGCAGGCAATCCCCAGGGGTGTGGGGGGGAGTTCTAATGATCTCTCGTGATGCTCTTCCCCTCACCTGGTGCCACATCCCGCACCCCCCCCCCCCCCATTTTCTGGATTTTGAAGCAGGAGCCCAGGTCTGTCCCAAATGGTCTCCACTCCCATTCAAGATGCAGGACACACTTCCAGCCTGGTTTCCTCGACTGGGGAGGATGTTGGCGATCTGGGTGTGGAGAGACTCCCGGGATGCCTTAGACGGACCTTCCCAAACTTTCGCCAATGCAGCCCCTTGAACCTTGAGAGGGAGGAGGCGAAACTCAGGGGAGACCCCAGTGACTTTCTCTCATCCCTTTTTTGCACTGACGGGTGGAGACAGCATGCAGGGGAGAGGTGGGGTCTCCTCGCAGGAAAACTCAGCAGGAGCGCCAGTCACCCACCCGGATGCCTTGCACGGAGGGGACACTGGGGGGAGTTTTATCTCTCTGCCCCTTGAGGGTGAGAGCTTAACCCCACCACCCAAACACCCCCACTCCTCCTCCCTTCACCCCCCCCACCGCAAAAGGCTCACCTCCTTCCAGGTCCTCCAGAGGCAGGAATCCACCGGGGACGCCGCCCTCCCAGCGCCTTCAACACTGACCATAGAGACAAAGGGGAGAAGGCACGGGGGGGGGGTGCTGGGGAGCGCCCCTGCCTTCCGCTTCCTTCGAGGAGAAGACGCTCTACCCCTTTCCTCCCTCCCTCCCTCTTCCCCCTCTGTCTTCAGCTTTCATAAGGATTGTGGGCGACTTGGAGGGGGGGCGAGGGAGGGGCTTCCAAACCCGTGGGTGTTTTTGCCAGGAGGCTGTTTCTATGGACGGGGCGGGGGGGGCACAAAAGAGAGATTAGGATGAATTCTAGGTTGGCGGACGCATGAAAGGACACACACGGACACACATAAAGAGAGCTGCTGCTTTTCTGAGAGGAGGCGGGGCGGGTGTCGTTTCTCACGTCCCCCCCCAACCCTTGGTTGCTTTCCCTGAACGCAGGAGAGAAACTCACCTCCCCCTATGGGGGAGATCCCCCCTTCTTCCTCTCTCTCTCTCTCTCTGTCTCTCCCCTCCATCTCTTAGTTATGTCCTTTGGTCTTTGTACACCAGCCCTACCAGGTAGGCCACCCCAAATAACCAAAACAGCCGATGAAACCCTTGTGGCCAAGGCATTTCGTTTATACACTCTTACTCTTGATCGGAAGAATCATACTGGGGTAAAATACTGTATAGAATACATAGTTACTTAGAAAAAGAGAAAGTTAGGATTGGCACAATCATCTATTATCAGTCCCAAGAGACAATCTTGGCTCATCTTCAGAGGAACAAAAAGACTCCAGGCACCATGCACACGCGCAAGTCCTGGGAAATAAGTATTACAAAACCCATCGTCGTCTTTTAGTCGTGTCCGACTCTTCGTGACCCCATGGACCAGAGCACGCCAGGCCCTCCTATCTTCCACTGCCTCCCAGAGTTGTGTCAAATTCATGTTGGTTGCTTCGCAGACACTGCCCAGCCATCTCATCCTCGGTCGTCCCCTTCTCCTCTTGCCGTCACACTTTCCTAACATCAAGGTCTTTTCCAAGGATTCTTCTCTTCTCATCAGATGGCCAAAGTATTGGAGCCATAGCTTCAGGATCTGTCCTTCCAGTGAGCACTCAGGGTTGATTTCCTTTAGAACTGATAGGTTTGTTCTCCTTGCAGTCCAGGGGACTCTCAAGAGGCTCCTCCAGCACCACAATTCAAAGGCATCAATTCTTCGGCGGTCTGCTTTCTTTATGGTCCAGCTCTCACTTCCATACATCACGACAGGAAAAATCATAGCTTTGACTATTCGGACTTTTGTTGGCAAGGTGATGTCTCTGCTTTTTAAGATGCTGTCAAGATTTGTCATCGCTTTCCTCCCAAGAAACAGGCGTCTTTTAATTTCATGGCTGCTGTCTCCATCTGCAGTGATCATGGAGCCCAGGAAAATAAAATCTGTCACTGCCTCCATATCTTCCCCTTCTATTTCCCAGGAGGTGATGGGACCAGTGGCCATGATCTTAGTTTTTTTTGATGTTGAGTTTCAGGCCATTTTTTGCACTCTCCTCTTTCACCCTCATTACAAGGTTCTTTAATTCCTCCTCACTTTCTGCCATCAGAGTGGTATCATCTGCATATTGGAGGTTGTTGATATTTCTTCTGGCAATCTTAATTCCGGTTTGGGATTCCTCCAGTCCAGCCTTCCACATGATGTATTCTGTATATAAGTTAAATAAGCAGGGGGACAATATACAGCCTTGTCATACTCCTTTCCCAATTTTGAACCAGTCAGTTGTTCCATAGCCAGTTCTAACTGTTGCTTCCTGTCCCACATATAGGTTTCTCAAGATATAGATAAGGTGGTCAGGCACTCCCATTTCTTTAAGAACTTGCCATAGTTTGCTGTGGTCCACACAGTCAAAGGCTTTTGCATAGTCAATGAAGCAGAAGTAGATATTTTTCTGGAACTCTCTGGCTTTTTCCATAATCCAGCGCAGTTAGCAATTTGGTCTCTAGTTCCTCTGCTTCTTCGGAATCCAGCTTGTACTTCTGGGAGTTCTCGGTCCACATACTGCTGAAGCCTACCTTGGAGGATTTTGAGCATAACCTTGCTAGGGTGTGAAATGAACTTTCTCATGCTCAAAAACTGTCCATTCTAGTTTTGTCTTTCTGCTGATAGTCCAGCAACCAAAAAGCAATGGTGTGAAACATTTATTGTTTATTGAGATTAGAAAATTTAAATGCGTCCTGCTGCTTGCTTTTTTGAAATTAATTTTATTTTATAAAAAAATTACACAATATAGAACTACTACCACACAAAGAAAGAAAAACACACACAATAAAATACAATTACATAAGTGCCACCACCAACTTCAGGGCTAGCATTAAACTTCATTCAGTCCATTTTCTCTCCAAAAATTTGTTTCTTGAAGAATCAATTGTTTCTTCCCTCAGTGTATGCCCTCTCTGAAATACATATTCCAATACACTCCATATTTTAAATCATTATTTTTTGATTAGTCTCTTCTTATTTTCATGTCACATGTCAATTTGTCATTAATTGCCATCTCTCATAATTCTCCGTACCATTCCTCCAAGATGAATTGATTATCATTATTGGAACTGGTTCAGGTGATAGGCCTCCCCCAGTTTCTCACCTGACCAGTTTGCAGCCTTTTTAATATCTAACGTGGAGGTCATCCGCCGGGAGCTCTCTCCTTTTTTAAATACAATGAATTGAACAGAAATGTCCAGTGCTCCATTTTGCCCGGTGATTTTCGACTCTTTTCAGCCTGTGACACCTGATTCTGTGGACAAGGTGCTTGATCGCTGTCGAGCCACCACCTCCTCCCTTGACCCTTGCCCAGCCTGGCTAATCAAAGCAGCCAGGCCGAAAACAACTGAATGGGCCACAGCAATAATAAATGGATCTTTCCTTGAGGGCAGGTTTCCATCTGCCCTCAAGGAGACACTCATTAGGCCCATTAGAAAGAAACTTAATATTGCGGCAGACGAGATTGGCAATTATAGGCCCATTGCCAATGTTCCTTTCATGAGCAAAATGGTCGAGAGGGTGGTCGTTGATCAGCTTCAGGCCCACTTGGATGAGACAGATGCCCTGGATCCATTCCAATTGGGCTTCAAGCCATGCCACGGTACAGAGACGGCATTGGTCAGCCTGTACAATGACCTGTTGAGGGAGGCTGACAGGGGCAAAGTGTTTCTGTTGGTTCTCCTCGACATCTCGACGGCCTTTGATACCGTCGACCATGGTATCCTCCTGGGGAGGCTCTTCGAGTTGGGAATTGGTGGCCTGGCGTTAGCCTGGCTCCGTTCCTTCCTGGAGGACCGACCCCAGAGAGTACAGCTTGGGGAGAATGTCTTGGCCCCGTGGAATCTCAATTGTGGGGTCCCACAGGGGTCAATTATCTCCCCAATGCTGTTTAACATCTATATGAGGCCGCTGGGTGGGATCATCAGGGGTTGTGCAGCCTCGTGTCATCAGTATGCTGATGACACCCAGCTCTACATCTCCTTTTCACCAACTGCAAGTGATGCTGTCCTGTCCCTCCAATGCTGCCTGGGGGCCATACTGCAGTGGATGCAGGAAAATGGGCTGAGGCTGAACCCAGACAAGATGGAAGTTCTGAGGGTGGACGCCCTTGGGGTTGGTGGCCTGGGTGGCTCTCTCACATTTGGGGGGTGACCCTGGCTGCTAAGAGTGGGGTTTGCAGCCTGGGGGTACACCTGGACCCGACACTCACCATGGAAACCCAGGTGGCGTTGCACTGCCTTTTTCCACCTTTGGCGGATTGCCCGGCTGCGACCTTACCTTGACATGGGGGCGCTCACTACCTTGGTACATGCGCTTGTAATCTCAATATTAGACCACTGTAACGCGCTCTACATGGGGCTGCATTTGAGGCTGATGCGGAAACTTCAAGTGGTGCAGAATGCAGCAGCCAGACTCCTTACTGGAGTGAGAAAACACCAACATATTTCTCCTGTTCTGGCCATGCTGCACTGGCTGCCCATCCGTTTCCGCATTGAATTCAAAGTTCTAATGCTTACCTATAAGGCCCTAAATGGTTTAGGACCTCGATACTTGGCGGAGTGCCTGCTCCCACCAAGATCTACTCGGATCACCCGCACGAATCAGGAAGTGAGGCTGAGGAGCCTGATGCCGAGGGAGGCCCAGAGGGAAAATACTCGAAGCCGGGCGTCGGCTCCTCGCCTTTGGAACAACCTTCCTCTGGAGATTCGCGAGGCCCCTACACTGGGTACTTTCAAATGTCAGCTGAAAACATGAATGTACGTCCAGGCCTTCCCTCCTGTCAACTACTGATTTCTTTTGCTTTGCTATTTATTATTTATTTATCCCTGCACTATTTGCTATTGTTGTATGCTAATGTTTTTATGTTTTTAATTGTTTTGATATTCTGTAAGCTGCCCAGAGTGGTAAAATATACCAGATGGGCGGGATATAAATTGAATAAATAAATAAATAAATAAATAAATAAATAAATAAATAAATAAATAAATAAATAAATAAATAAATAAATAAATAAATAAATATCATTGTCACACACCCCCAGTTCCCCTGTTTGTTCTTCCACAGAACCCAGGTTCACTTTTGGGTATGACATTTACTTTTCAACCCTTTCCGCTGCCACCAGAGGAGTTATTCCTCAATATACAGTGGTGCCTCTCTTAACGGGTGCCCCGTTTAATGACGAATCCACATAGTGATGAAGATTTTGCGATTGCTTTTGCGATCGCATTCCAATGTTCCCTATGGGGAAAAATCGCTTTGCGATGATCGCAGGGAAGCGATCATCGCAAACACCCCATTTTCGCACAGCTGATCGGCGGGGCTTCGGGATGATTGCAAGGAAGCGCTTCCCCCCATCATCCTGAAGCCCCGCCGATCAGCTGGGCAAAAATGCAGGCTTCGGGATGATGGGGGGAAGCGCTTCCCCCAATCATCCCGAAGCGCCAACGATTAGCTGTGCGAAAACGGGGCATTTGCGATGATTGCATGGAAGCGATCATTGCAAATGCCCTGTTTTCGCACAGCTAATTGGCGGTTCCAAAATGGCCGCTGGAGAAACAAAATGGCGACCGCTGTTTTGCCTCACTTTAGAGGCACCGAAAATGGTGGCACTATGGAGGATCTTCGCATAAGGTCAGTTTTTAAGCTCATAGGAACGCATTAAACACGTTTTGATGCGTTTCTATGGGCTTTTAAAAATCGCTTAGCGATGAAATCCCTTAACAACGTTTTTCCTGGAACGGATTAACGTCGCTAAGTGAGGCACCACTGTATCATATACAGTATCACTCTTAAATCAATGTTATTCAATTAAACAATGTTTATTATTCATAAGTAAATCATGTAAAGTAAATCATGGATGGTCTTATTTCATTTATCCAATCAACTGTGGTAACATTTATATTTGCTTAGGTAGAATCATGTTAATCTAAGTATTTGTTCATTTCATATCTTGTTCTCTGTCTCTCTATTCTTCTCTAACACCAGGCTGGTCCTAACTGCCTAAACTTCTTTTCTCTAACACCAGTCCCTAACTCATCCCTAACTCTTCCCTAACTGACTCCAAACTCTAACTCCAAACTTCTCTAAATGCTCTTTAACTGTCATCCCTTCTTCTTATATTTCCTTAGTCCTGCCTCTTCTGTACAGCCATTGGCTCCTGAATCAGGGTTCCATTGTGATAGACAGGAGTGGTTACAGACCTGTCAGTCACAATCATTTCTCCAGTTTCTTGCAAAAATTAATCTTGCTGCCATAATCATTATTACTATTAAATCCTTATTCTCTTTCAAAAATTCATCCTTGTTAACCAAATTTAATAAAGTAGTTAATGGAGACATTTGAATATTTAATCCAGTTATTTCACTTATTCCTTTAAAGATTTGATTCCATTCTTGCTTTCTTACTTCACATAACACCACATATATATATATAGGTCCCCTTCTCTTTTTTACACCTCTAACATAGTGATGATACACTTTTATTTATTATGTTCATTTTTACCGGTGTTATATACCACCTCCATATAATTTTATAGCATTTTTCTTTTATCCTTAAAGACATGTTCTTCATAATTCTTTGATCCCATATTTTATCCCATTCTTCACCTATTCTTTTTCTAGATCATATCGCCATTGCATTTTTAATCCTTGTGTACCCTGTTCGGCCTGAATTAATAATTTATATACTGTATTTGACTTACAGTTCCTTTTCTTTCTGTCTTTTCCTCTGATTTCAATCTTTTTTCTATAATCTTTCTATACAAGTTCAAATAACTTGAAGTGTCTTATTAATGATCCTGGCAATACAAGCCAGCCGACAGCTGAATAAGGCCAAAACCCCATCTTTACGTGTGCCCTTTTTCTCTAAAATATTACAGTTTTTCAAACCTTCTGTTTCTCCAGAGCCCTTCAATGGCATAGAGCACTTCAAATGCATAACAGGAGCCTGCACATATGTGAACCCTCCGGCCCTTGGCCAAACACCGGGCAAGGGTCAATGCTATCGCAAAATTGGTTCGCTTCCTTTACAGCCATAGGGAGGAGGGTTGTCGGATGACTCAGCCGAGCATTTGAAAGCCAGACCCCTCTCTTTTTGCTCTCACATAGCAGTGCCTTTAAGATGGGCAAGCGGCCTTCACCAGCTGCCAATGTCCTGATCCAGAACTCTTAGTGCCATTCAGGATCTGGCTAGCCTACCGTTGAGCAGAGAGCAGCCCCTGCTCTGTGCTCAGGGTGTTCTTCACCCTCCCTCTGAACTTTTTTTATGCCTCATAGAGGGGGCAAGCCAGAACAGAGAAATTTGGAATCTAATTATACAGAATCCTATCATACTCTAGAAAATACATGTAGCAGTCACAAGTACACTATTGACAAATGAGTTGAGTTTATTGTACGGTCACAGACCCGAAAATACAAGGATAAAAACAATATATAAAATACAGTGGTGCCTCGCAAGACGAATGTAATTCGTTCTGCGGTTAATGTTGTCTTGCGAAAAATTTGTCTTGCAAAACACTTTTCCCCATAGGAATGCATTGAAATCTAATTAATGTGTTCCTATGGGCAAAAAAAGTCAGAAATAAGTCAAATTTGGTTTACAAAGGTTTTATTAAGTGCTCTTTAAAGCTATACATATTGTGCAGATGATTTTAAAAGTTTCAATAAAAAAACTTTAACTTTTTAAATATTTAACTTTTTAAAAATCAGCAAACATGAGGCAGGAACAAAAAACGGAAAACATTTGTCTTGTGAAGCATGGCCATAGGAACATTTGTCTTGGGAGTCATCAACTCCATTGCCAAAACCATGTGTGTTGCGAGTTTTTTGTCCTCCGAGGCATTTGTCTTGCGAGGCACCACTGTATACAAAATAAGTAAGATATTAGAAGGTAACAGGAATATAAAACTTGAATCATGCAGCTGTCTTAACACAACACTTTATGGATTCTTAAAACAGAGAATAAAAACTTAGCCACTGAATCTGATATTAATTGGTTCTCTCCAGACAGCAGAAACTTCAGGTAGTCTGCGGGAGTTATACTAATGCATTTACACATTATTGGGTAGAGGTAACGGATACGTTCAGACTTATATAAACTACATTCTAGAATGGTGTGTGTCAGGGACTCAACTGTTTCTTCTTTATTAAAGTGCCCTTTTAACAAGGCTGAAGGAAAGCAATTAAACCTAGCCCTTACAAAACAATACCTTAGTACATTGATTTGATATAGATAATTTGGTAACTTGGGAAAGTTAAAATTTATACCAAAGTACGTTGGTGAGTAGGTCCTGTCTGCACCTGCTAGAATGAGAACTGGAGATTTATGTCTTTAATGCGTTGCACAAGCATTGTCTTGATATTGTCATAAGGCTGACTCAGAAAGAAGTCCATAGAGAAGCCTAAGAGATGTATATATGCAAAGGCTTTCATGTATGGGATCTAATGGTTGTTGTGGGTTTTTCGGGCTCTTTGGCCATGTTCTGAAGGTTGTTCTTCCTAACGTTTCGCCAGTCTCTGTGGCCGGCATCTTCAGAGGACAGCACTCTGTGCTCTGGTGTAGTTGGCTTTGGGAGTGTAGTATTTATGGCTGTGAGATAGGCTTTTGTCTTTTTCTGTAGATGGGTGATTAGTGTGTATTGTTGTGGGTGTATTGTTGTGCTAAGGAGAAGAGATAATCTGTTCCTGTGGTTGATGGGTGTCATTAGCTGGTCTTTTACGTGTAGAGCCCGAAAAACCCACAACTTAAACTTGTTATGTTTTATGTTGTAAGCCACCTAGAGTGGTCGAAATGACTAAATAGGCGGGGTATAAATACAACAAATAAATAAAAAATAAAATAAACCCACAACAACCACTAAGAGATGTAATTTGTCAGTAAATCATGAGCTGGTAAAGACATCTTTTTGTAAATAGTGTAAATACCCACTGGTTGTGGGAGCATATACCACCTTCAACCAGAATTGGAATGCATGCAACCAGGCTTAACATTCCACCGATTAAAGGTCAGCCTCCAAACGCAAAACAGCTGAAGAGATGCATCTTGGCATAGCGAATAGGATTTGCAGTGCATTTGACAGAACACTTTCAACAGAGGGATTGAAACCATTTATCGAAATCGCAATACCATACAGGAGCTGTGCAAGAATTTTATACTTATCTGTAGAGCAGCAGGGATAAACTGCCCATCCTGGACATAGTGGTATTGTCTAAGAACTTTCCTTGTATTGTTAGCCACCTGCACTTATGCTTGTCTGTAGTAAGACCAGGACAGGGTACGTGAGAAAGCAATTCCCAAGTACAGTGGTGCCTCGCTTAGCGATCACTCCATTTAATGACAAAATTGCTTAGCGACACATTTTTTGCAATCGCTTTGCGATGTTCTCTCTGGGGAAAATTCGCTTTGCGATGATTGCAGGGAAGCGATCATCGCAAAGCCCCCATTTTCAGCCAGCTGATCGGCGGTTTCAAAATGGCCGTCGGTTAAACAAAATGGCCGCCCGCTGTGTTTAGGGACGGATTCCTCGCTTAAGAGGCAGCAAAAATGGCTGCCGTATGGAGGATCTTCGCTTAAAGGTTAGTTTTAAGCCCATAGGAACGCATTGAAGGGGTTTCAATGCGTTTCTATGGGCTTTTTAAAATCGCTTAGCTACATTTTCGTTCTGCGGTGATTTTTGCAGAACGGATTAACGTTGCTAAGCGAGGCACCATTGTATTTAAATGTTTTAACTTGTTCTAAATGCTGGTCCTCAAGAACCCAATCTTTAACATTACTATGCCTAGAGAAAACCATTATTTTGGTTTTCTTGAAATTATTTGTTAAAAGGTTGTTCCTGCAGTAACTCATAAATGCTTCTAGAATTCGTTTAAGACCAACTTCTGATAGTAACATGATAAATCTGCATATAGTAGAAGAGGCACACAGATTTTAGCTGATTTTGGGGAGTGAAATTCAGGAGCTGTGCAGTTTTTAGGAAGGTCATTTAGATACAGATTAAATAACGTAGGTGCCAAAATACAACCTTGGCAAACCCCTCTCTCTGCCTGAATGGGGCTTGATAGATTCGCATCGACTCCACATCTTACCCTAATTGTGGTCTGTTGGTAGAGGCTTCTGATAAGATATTGTAGCCTCTTATCAATCGAGGAAGAGTAGAGTTTTTCCCATAAATTTCCTCTATAAACGCTGCAAACAGGCCATTCCGATGACAACCCATATACGTCTCTGCAAGGTGATTCAGTACTATACAGTGGTCGAAAGTGGAGCAGTTCTTCCTAAAACCGGCCTGTTCATTCCCTAAGATATCCTCCTCCTCAATCCATGTGATTAGTCTATTATTCAGATATCTAGCATAAAGCTTGCCCACTATTGACAGAAGGCTAATTGGTCTATAATTTGAGGGTCCGTCTTTGTTCCCCTTCTTGTAGATTGGTATCACTATTGCCTCTAACCAGGAGTATGGAATTTGCCCAGTGTTATTAATTAATGTAAATCAGGGGTTTTAAACTCAATTTACCTGGGGGCCGCTAGAGGCCCGGGGGCCATTTGCGGCCCCCCAGATGATAGTTTGTGGCCCTTGCCTTTCCTGCCCCCCCAAAGCACCCACATGTCCTCTGCTGTCAAGAGTAAAAAAAAAAAAGCCTTGCCTCGCTCGCCGGCTCTCTCCCAAGACAGCACCTCTTGCACCCTCCATCCAGAACTGCAGCCTGCCAGCCAGCCCACCTGTCTGTTGGCTAAGGAAACTCCTGGTCGGCTTCCTCGGGCTCTTGCTCCACTTGGCAGAAAATCTGATGCGGCCCAGCCTCACCCAGACTCTGCCTCTAGCGGCCCCCAGGTAAATTGAGTTTAAAACCCCTGATTTAGGAATATACCTTCCTGGTTTTTTATGGGTGTGAGATTGTTTTGGGCTTACAACAAATTGTATTGTTAAAACTAGTTTGTCACGATGGAAGACAAAGTAGATTCCATAGGTGCTGTTATTAAGTTTCTTAATTTCTCACTGGGAGGAGATTTTAAGAAACTAGAATCTTTTGTATTAACTTCATCTGTCCAAATTAGAGTTTCTTGCAAGAATGCTTGATAACAAGAAAAGACAATAGTCATTAACATTCCAGAGCCAACCTCTTGGCTCCTTGTTCAATGTTATCTTGCGTATGTGAGGGGGAGTATATTGGTTGTAAAATACTGCTCAGTTCTCAGACGCTGTAGCCTGCAGCACAAACTCCTCTTCTCTAAGCTTGTTGTCAGCAGAGAAGCTCTCTCATAAGTGGAAAATTTTCAAAGGGTTTACCTTTCGTCACCAGCTATAACTCTAAATTTCTCGGAGTTCCGTTTCAGCACTGCCAAACGCTAACTCCACCCAAACAGAAGCTAACAAATGTTATTCTTCCCATCATGTGTTAACTGTCTCTGGCCAAGAACCCCAAGTGGCTTATCTCTACCTTCACAATTTAAGCTTTCTCCTTGGAGACCTGGAATGTTTCTCCTTTCTCACAAAATTTTCCTAGTGTCCTTCCATAGAGGGTGAATGTTTACATCGGAAAGAACCTCCTTGTGGCCATGACTTTGGAGCAGTAGACTTCTACTGAAGAATCTCACAGTCACATTATCAATGCAACGGGTGGGAGACAAGAAAAATGATCAGATCTGGGAAAAGGAATGTTCATTTACACTTTGGGAACTTGTCAAGATGTTAAATTTAAGACTTTATAGGAACAAAGATGCATTCAAATATTGAATTACATATTAAAGAGGTTCTTTAATTCTTACTCATTTTATGCCATCAGAGTGTTATCTGCATATCAGAGGTTGTTGATATTTTTTCCAGCAATCTTAATTCCGGTTTGGGATTCCTTCAGTCCAGCCTTTCGCATGATGTATTCTGCATATAAGTTAAATAAGCAGGGGGACAATATACACCCTTGTCATACTCCTTTCCCAATTTTGAACCAGTCAGTTGTTCCATATCCAGTTCTAACTGTTGCTTCCACATATAGATTTCTCAGGAGATAGATAAGGTGGTTAGGCACTCCCATTTCTTTAAGAACTTGCCATAGTTTGCTGTGGTCCACACAGTCAAAAGCTTTTGCATAGTCAATGAAGCAGAAGTAGATGTTTTTCTGGAACTCTCTGGCTTTCTCCATAATCCAGCGTATGTTTAGAATTTGGTCTCTAGTTCCTCTGCCCCTTCAAAATCCAGCTTGTACTTCTGGGAGTTCTCGGTCCACATACTGCTGAAGCCTACCTTGCAGGATTTTGAGCATAACCTTGCTAGCGTGTGAAATGAGTGCAATTGTAGGGTAGTTGGAGCACTCTTTGGCACTGCCCTTCTTTGGGATTGGGATTTAGACTGATCTTTTCCAGTCCTCTGGCCACTGTTGAGTTTTCCTAACTTGCTGGCATATCGAATGTTGCACCTTAACAGCGTCATCTTTTAAGATTTTAATTAGTTCAACTGGAATGCCATCACCTCCACTGGCCTTGTTGTTAGCTGTGCTTTCTAAGGCCCACTTGACTTCACTCTCCAGGATGTCTGGCTCAAGGTCAGCAACCGCAATATTTGGGTTGTCCGTGATATCCAAATCTTTCTGGTAGAATTCCTCTGTGTATTCTTGCTACCTCTTCTTCATGTCTTCTGCTTCTGTGAGGTCCCTTCCATTTTTTGTCCTTTATCTTGTCCATCTTTGCACAAAATGTTCCTCTAATATCTCCAATTTTCTTGAACAGATCTCTGGTTTTCCCCTTTCTATTGCTTTCCTCTATATCTTTACACTGTTCGTTTAAGAAGGCCCTCTTTCCTCTCCTTGCTATTCTTTGGAAGTCTGCATTCAATTTTCTTTAACTTTCCCTATCTCCCTTCCATTTCGTTTCCCTTCTCTACTATTTGTAAGGCCTCGTTGGACAGCCACTTTGCTTTCTTACATTTCCTTTTCTTCAGGATGGTTTTTTTGCTGCCTCCCATACAATGTTACGAGCCTCTATCCAAAGTTCTTCAGGCACTCTGTCCACCAAGTCAAGTTCCTTAAATCTGTTCTTCCACTGTGTATTCATAAAGGATTTGGTTTAGATTATACCTGAGTAGCCCAGTGGTTTTTCCTACTCTTCAAATTAAGCTTGAATTTCGCTATAAAATGCTGATGATCAGAGTCACAATCAGCTTCAGTTCTTGTTTACAGAGATTCTCCATCTTTGGCTGCAGAGAATATAATAAATCTGATTTCGGTATTGCCCATGTGGTGATATTCATGTGTAGAGTCGCCTCTTGTGTTGTTGGAAAAGAGTGTTTGTGATGACCAGCTTCTTCTCTTGACAAATCTCTAATAGCCGTTGCCCTGCTTTGCTTTGAACTCCAAGGCCAAACTTCCCTGTTGTTCCTTTTATCTCTTGGCTCCCTACTTTAGCATTCCAGTCTCCTAGTATGAGAAGAATATCTTTCTTTGGTGTCAGTTCTAGAAGGTGTTGTAAGTCTTCATAGAATTGGTCAATTTCAGCATCTTCAACGTTGTTGGTTGGTGCATAAACTTGGATTACTGCGATGTTGAAAGGTCTGCCTTGGATTTGTATTGAAATCATTCTATCATTTTTGAGATTATATCCCATTACAGCTTTTCCCACTCTTTTCTTGACTATGAGGGCTACTCCATTTCTTCTACGGGATTCTTGCCCACAATAGTAGACGTGGTAATCGTCTGAATTGAATCCACCCATTCCAGTCCATTTTAATTCACTGATGCCCAGGACGTCAATCTTTATTCTTCCCATCTCCTGTTTGACCGCATCGAGTTTACCAAGTTTCATAGATCTTACATTCCAGGTTCCCTTGCAGTATTTTTCTTTCCAGCATTGGGCTTTCCTTTCACTTCCAGACATGTCCACAGTTGAGCGTCCTTTTGGCTTTGGCCCAACCACTTCATTAGCTTTGGAGCTTCTTCTCCTCTGCTCTTCCTCAGTAGCATGTTGGATGCCTTCCAACCTGAGGGGTTCAACTTCTAGCGACATATTTGTTAGCCTGTTGTTTCTGTCCATGGAGTTTTCTTGGCAGAGATACTGGAGTGGCTTGCTAGTTCCTGCTCCAGGTGGATCGCGTTTAGTCAAAACCCTCCATTATGACCTGTCCGTCTTGGGTGTCCCTGCACGGCATAGCCCATAGCTTATCTGAATTACTCAAGCCCCTTCACCAGGACAAGGTAGCAATCCAGTGAAGGGATTAGCCTGCACCAATGGGAGCTGTTGGGAAGGGGAGCCAGAGAAACTAGAAAGGAGGGCTGAATCAGAGGAGAGTTTGGTCCTTTTGAGAGAGTTTTGTCTGTGAGAGTCAGAGATGAGAGACTGAAGTATAAGTGAGCCTGTGGTAGTTAGATAGCCTGGCAGAGTTAGGAGTTAAAGCAGGCAGTTAAAAGTGTGGAACTGAGAGAACTAAGAGAGTTAAGAGTGGAACAAGTAACTACTAATCTAATGAATAAATTAAAGTCTGTGAATAACCCGTTTAACCTATAATCAATAAATCTGTCTTGTTCAACTTGATCTTCAGCTTCGATCTCAATCTTTGAAACTGAAGGGTGTCGACAGAGGGTGTCAACTGGTGGCAGCGTAAAGGGAGGGAAGGTGCCGTGGGGCCTCGTGAAAGCACCCGAGGGCCCGTGAGGGGCGCGTCAAAATAGGTGTCAGCTCGTGGGATACGTAGCGTCAGCCCTTGGTTTGGTGGAACAAGCAGGGGTGACATGGGTAGACATCAAGAGTCAAAAGCTTCCACGCTGCAGGGGTGACTTGCCGTTGCCTCGGCTTCCATTTTAACTCTGATGGACGTTTGCATCCCCTGCTGTTCCTTCCTTCCCTCTCTCTCTCTGCTCCCCCTTCAGGCTTCATCTCTCCCGGGCGTTTTTTGGGCTCCCCTTCCCAGCAGGGCTCGGCCATTTCTGCACCACCAGAGAATCTCAGCCAAACCCCGAAAGGGAGGTGGGAAAAGGACGGTGTGGGACCTCCTCCCTTCCTGGCGTTGTATTCCTTTGGGACTCCCTGCCTCAGACCTCTGGCGTCATGGCGGGAGACGGGGGACTGACGGTGATCATCCTTTCTGCCTGACTGGCTGCAATCTGTATCTCCCCTGTATTGCCTGCACCCCAGAAGTCAGAAGGAAGGTAGGTGTGTGTGTTTGTGGGGGGAGGAGGAAGAACCCTACTGGAGAAGAGGGGAAGATGGGGGGGGCGAGAGAGAGACAGAGGAAGAAGAAGCCAAGGAGGGGGTCTCCCAAGAGAGAAAGTGGGGTTGTCTCCCGAGTTCAGGGAAAGCAACCAAGCCTTGGGGGGGAACGTGAGAAAAGGCACCCGCGCCCCCCCTCAGGAAAGCACAAGGTCACACTCTGTGTTTGTCTATGTGTGCATGAGGGTCTGTGTGCAACGTTGAATTCATTCCATTTTCTCTTTTGTGCCCCTCCCTCCTCCACGATATCCTCGGAACTTTGAACTCCCCCCAATTTGGGTTGGGAAGCCTCGGGGAGCTTTCCTCGGAGGACCGGAGGGGAACAGAGAGGGAGGCAAGGGGTAGTAGAGCGTCTCCTCGCCGGAAGAGGAAGCAGGGGGAGATAGACTCCGCCCACCTCGCGGTGCTTCCCCCCCCCCCGTCGCTCGGAGCTTCCTCCCCCTTGATCTCTCTCTGTTTAGCCGCTGTCAGTCCGGGCTTGTCCTGCCTTTGGAGAAGACTGGAAGGCGGTGAGCTTTGGGGTGAGGAGGGGGGGAAGGAGGAGGAGGAATGGGGGGGTCGTGAAAGGCTTTGCCTTCGGAGGGGCGTGGTGTGGAGGGGTGCATTTTTAAAATGAGCTATATCCTCGATCTCCCCAGGGCGCCTCCTTGACTTGAGGATCCTTCGGGTCGCTCCCGGTCCTGCCGTTCCTGGATTATTATATAAATCCCCCCCCAACCCACGTTTTTTAGAGTTTTCCATTTGGGGATATTCAAGGAAGAGCCAGGATGTCCGGGTGGAGGAGGGGGGAGATCTTACCCTCAAGGGGGGCAGAGAGACAAAGCTCCCCCCAATGTCCCCTCCGTGCAAGGCATCCGGGTGGGTGACCAGCGCTCCTGCTGGTTTTTCCTGCGAGGAGACCCCACCTCTCCCCTGCATCCTGCCTCCACTCGTCAGTGCAAAAAAAGGGATGAGAGAAAGTCACTGGGGTCCCCCCTGAGTTTCGCCTTCTCCCACTCAGGTTTCAAGGGGCCCCATTGGCGAAAGCTTGGGAGGGTCCATCTAAGGCTTTCCGAACCTCTGGTGATGCACAGCAGATCGTCTGGATCGCTCAGGATCAAGTCCCGGATGGTGGTTCTTTTGCACCCTCGACTGACCTGGAGTTTGGCAACAAGAATTTCCACCCAGAGGGTTGGTCACCCAGGCTATCGGAGCTGTTAAGTTTGGGGACAGGTTAGTGGCAATCAATATCCTTTCCCCCCTTCTCTCTTGCATACCATATCTTCCCCTGCCCTGAACAAGTCCTAGTATAGCTGCTCCCTGATTTCCAACCCCCCCCACACACACATATACACACTATGATCTTTACCATCAAAACACATCCCTTCACAAGCAAAGAGCAGGTGAGCTGCTTCTCCCCAGAGTTGGCTGGGAGAGGGGGAAAGATCTCCCACAAGAATGAAAAGGAGGTGGTGCTTTAAAACCTTCAGGGAGGAAGGAGTCCCGAGACGTAGTTGTCCTTTATAAAGCTCCCTCAGAGGCGGGGGCTCAGGTTCCTTGGCTCGACTGCACTGTGGGCGCTGCAGAGGTGCTGCCTCGGCAGGTGAGGTTCTTTTTATGCTTTCAGGAAGGGAACGAGACCGTTCAAGGAGCCCCAGGTGTTGACAAACCCCTGGCTTCTTCTGCTGCCACCAGAAATTGAGGGTAGGAGGGAAGAAATACAACCCATAAGATGTCCCATTCTTACTCATATTATAAACAAGGACACAAAATTACCATTTGTAGGAGGGTTCTTGAGGTCCATGCAGCATTCAAAAAAGGGTTTGCAATTCCCATGCAGGGATTTGACCCTTTCAAAGACATCCTAGATTTCAGGCTAATGGGCTGGATCAGTCCCTGCCCACTCAGCTCACCTTCACCTACAGCCCCCAAACCGTTTTTCTGGAGCCCCTCCTTCCCTTAAGAGGGAGGCATGTTCTGTAGTTCTCTGCTTCCCACCATCCAGTCCAGCTAACCTGAATGACCAAATTTTAATCGGGGTCTGTGAGAGGCCCCTCCATCTTCTTCTTTGTCTTTCCCTGCTCCCTCTTTATAGTTTCTTCATTAGCTGCCTTTCCATTTTCTTTTTCCTGATTTCCAAAGGAGGGAGAGAGAGAGAGAGATGGAGATGTATACAGTGGTGCCTCGCTTGACGAGGATAATTCGTTCCATTGAAACCGCTGTTAAGTGAAATCCTCATCAAGCAAAATGAAAAAGCCCATTGAAATGCATTGAAAACTGTTTCAATGCATTCCAATGGGTTAAATACTTAAGCATCCATCGAAGATCCTCCATAGGGGCGGCCATTTTCGGTGCCTGTAAAGCGAGAAAGCCATTTTGCACAGTGGATGGCCATTTTAGAGCCGCTGATCAGTTGTTTTAGAATCATCGTCTAGTGAAAAATCGTTTCCCGAAGCAGGGAATTGATCATCGTCAAGCGATCGCAAAAACTCGTAAAGTAGATTTGTCGTTTAAGCGAGGCACCACTGTATATGAAAACTACAAAGCCACACACTATTAAGAAGTGTCTTTTGTTTGATTTATCCAAGATGCCTCCAGACTGATCACTCCAAAGCAGGGGACCAAAAGGGAATGACCCAGTTCCAAATCCCTCTTAACGTTTTCAAGGTAAGTAAGATGTCATACCGTACAATCATGACGTTGGAAGGAAACTTATAAGGTCATATAGCCCAATCAACAGCTCAATACACTCTACACGGGGCTGCCCTTGAGATTGATGCAGAAACTAAAATGGTTCAGAACATGGCCGCCAGACTATTAGACGAGGTGAAAAAATATAATCACATTTCCCACCATTCTGGTGGCCTTACACTGGTTGCTCATTTATTTTTGCATTAACTTCAAGGTGTTAATGCTTACCTATAAATCTCTAAACACTTTAGGATCTCAATACCTGGCAAAGCACCTGTTCTCACCTAGCTCGGCTCCTGTCACTCGATCTTGCCAGGCTGAGCGGCTGAGAAGCTTGACCCCAAGAGAGGCCCAGAGGGAGAGAACCAGAAACCGGCCATTCTCGGTGGTGGCCCCTCGCCTCTGAAACATCTTTCCCCCTGATATTTGCTTGGCTACCTCGCTGGGAGTTTTTAAGAACAAGCTGAAGACTTGGTTCTTCAGAGAAGACTTCGCAGTTCAATTTAATTTTATTCAAGCACTATCTGGTGACTCAAGCCATTTCTATAATATATCCCATCGTTCAGTTGCCTTTTGAATTGGACAGTCTTTCAACACTTCTGATAGAATATCCTGAATTGGTCTAAGTGATAGGCCTCCTCCTAGTATCTCACCTTACCAATTTGCAGCATTTTAATAATCTAAAGTGGAGGCCATCTGCCAGGAGCTTTCTCCTTTTTTGGATGTAGTGGACCGAGCAGAGATGTTCGGTGCTCCACCTTGCCCAATGGGTTTTGATCTCTTTCGGCCACTGACGCCAGAAATGGTGGACAAAGCGCTTGACCACTGTCGGGCCACCGCCTCATCCCTTGACCCTTGCCCGGCCTGGCTAAGCAAACCTGCCAGACCTATAACAACTGAATGGGCCACAGGAATAATTAATGGGTCTTTCCTGGAGGGCAGGGTTTCCCCTGCCCTCAAGGAGACACTCATTAAGCCCATTGGAAAGAAACTGAATTTGGCGGTGGATGAAATTGACAATTATAGGCCCATTGCCAGTGTTTCTTTCATGAGTAAAGTGGCGGAGAGGGTGGTGGCTGATCGGCTTCAGGCACATTGGGATGAAACAAATGCCCTGGACCCATTCCAGTCGGGCTTAAGGGCATGCCATGGTACAGAAACGGCATTGGTCGCCCTGTTGGATGACCTATTGAGGGAGGCCGACAGAGGTAAAACGTCTCTGCTGATCCTCCTCGATATCTCAGCTGCCTTTGATACCGTTGACTATGGTATCCTCCTGAGGCGGCTCTCTGAGCTGGGAATTGGTGGCCTGGTGTTTGCCTTGCTCCGATCCTTCTTGGAGGACCGCCCTCAGAGAGTGCAGCTTGGGGAGAGGAATTCGGCCCCGTGGAGCCTCAATTGTGGAGTCCCGAAGAGTTCGATAACCTCCCCAATACTGTCTAATATCTATATGATGCAGCTGGGTGGGGTCATCAGGCGGTGTAGGGCTTCATGCCATCAGCTCTACATCTCCTTTTCTCCAATTACAGTGGAAGCCGTTCTGTCCCTTAAGCGCTGTTTGGGGGCTATTCTGCAATGGATGCAGGAAAATGGGCTGAACCTGAACCTGGACAAGACGGGGTCCTGAGAGTGGGTGGTTTGTGAAAGTCCCTCTCTTTTGGGGGGGTGACTCATCCCGCCAAGGATGGGGTCCGCAGCTTGGGGATACATCTGGACCCAGCGCTCACCATGGAAACTCAGTTGGCATCAGTGGCCCATCCATCTTTGCCCGGCTGCATCCCTATCTTGATGTTGGGGCACTCACCACTCTGGTCCATGCGCTTGTAATCTCCAGATTAGATCACTGTAATGCGCTCTCTGTGGGGCTGCCTTTGAGATTGATGCGGAAGCTTCAGATGGTGCAGAATGCGGCGGCCAGACTCCTTAGTGGGGTGAGAAAACATCAACTTATCATCCCACTTTGGCCGCCTTGCATTGGCTGCCCGTTCGCTTCTGCATTGATTTCAAAGTTTTAATGATTACATGCAAAGCCCTAAACAGTTTAGGACCTCGATGCTTGGCGGAACGCCTCCTCCCTCCTAGATCTACTTGTATCACTCGTTCTAGCCAGGAGGGGCGACTGAGGAGCCTAACGCAGAGGGAGGTCCAGAAGGAAAAAACAAGAAACTGGGCCTTCTCAGCATTGGCTCCCCGTCTGTGTGGAACAATCTCCCTTCTGAGATCCGCTTGGCCCCTTTGCTGGGCAGCTTCAAAAGCCAACTTAAGACCTGGCTATTCAGACAGGCTGTCCCTCCAGGCACCACATAATATCTTCTGATTTCCATCTTGGATGATTGTTAATCTCTGTAAATGATGGTATAACTTATGTTAATTGTTTTTATATTCTTTGTTGTGAGCTGCCCAGAGTAGACTGGATTAATCGTGTTACAACTCATTTCAATGGGAAATGGTGTTTCGATTTATGACCATTTCAAGTTACTTCCATCTTCTGGAATGGATCATGGTCGTAAGTCGAGACACCTCTGTACTCAATTGAATCTGGCTCCCTGAGTGCATTAATTAGAGTCCTACACTCTAGTAGGACTGAGAACAGATCCTGCCCCTCTAAATTTCAAGTACGTACAGTGGTGCCTTGAGTAGCGAGCGCCTCTATTAAGGAAAAAACCGAATAGCGATTTGTTTTTCGGGGCATATTTAAGCCTTGACTAGCGATTTTTCCTATGGGCGATTTTCAAATAGCGATCTTCAATGGTTTCAATGCATTTCAGTGGAGCAACCACAGTTCGTGTTCGCTACTTTTAAAGGGTTTAAAGTTAAGGTTTTCTCTTTAAAATGTTAGAGATCGTAAAGTGCAGTTAATAAATCCTTTGTTAACCCAATTTGACCTTGTTCTGACTCTTTGTTAAAATTGTAAGTTCTTTGATTATATATATATATATTGTTTTTATCTATGTAAATTGTATATATTTTAAATTGTTTTCTATTTGTTTGTTGTGATGTGCCCAGAGTAGACCATGTCTAGATGGGTGGCATATAAATGCAATAAATAAATAAATAAAATTGGTTAATTTGTGGTTGATTTCCCCCCCCTTGATATGCATTGAATAGGGTTTAATGCATTTCAATGGAGGAACCGCTCTTCATGTTCGCTACTTTTAAAGGGTTTAAAGTTAAGGTTTTCTCTTTGAAATGTTTGAGATCGTAAAGTGCAGTTAATAAATCCCGTGTTAACCCAATTTGACCTTGTTCTGACTCTTTGTTAATTTGTGGTTGATTTCCCCCCCCTTGAGATGCATTGAATAGGGTTCAATGCATTTCAATGGAGGAACTGTGTTTTGAATAGCGAGGTTTCCTATGGAGATTTTCCATTAACGATGGCAATTCGTTCCAATTGGAATGGATTAGCCGGCTTTCAATGCATTTCAATGGCAAACCACGTTTCGAATAGGGAGTTTTTGAATAGCGATTTTTTTTACAGAACGCATTAACCTCGCTATTCAAGGCACCACTGAATTTGAAGCGTGCATTCATATCACCCTTCAGTCTTCTTTCCTGAAGGCTCATCATGACCATTTTGTTCAGTCTTTCCTCCTGGGGCTTAGTTTCTAGTTCCTCCTCAGTCGTCCTTACTGCCTCCTCCCCTCTGAGCCTGTTCCCATTGACCGGCATCTTTCTCAAAGGGCAGAACTGGACACCGTAGTCTATAGGAGGCCTAGCAAGTACCAAGTAAGAAGGAAGGAAGGAAGACATGAGGTGATGTGGAGACAACATCCCTATGAATGCAGCTCAAAAGATCCTTTATTTATTTATCATTTTTGCAGCTAGTTCCCATAATTACAGAAAGGTAGTCAATTCCCCATCACAAATGGGGAACAACAGGCAGAAATTATGCTTGTTGAGTATTCCCAGCGGTTATGTACATTTATGAGGAAAAGGACAATTTCTGCTGGCTACATAGCTTTAAGAAAACACAGGTGTCTGTTCAGAAAAGTGAAACAACTCCACTCTTCAGCCACAGATTCCCGGTTTGTGTTCCTAGGCACAGGATGGAGATTAGAGCGGAGAAGACCAAGTGGTTCTGTATGGCTTCAATTGTTTTACATTTTACTTATAAAAGTATTTTAGTATTGATTTTTATGAAGTTTGAACTAGGGAAATAGTTGTTCTTTATCAGCCAAGCTGTGATTCTGAGTTCTGCTAGGATGGATGAGAAGACTTTCCTGCATTGAGCAGGGGGTTGGAATTGATGGCCTTTTAGGACCCCTCCCAATTCACTTTAATTCTATGGATGGGAAGAAAGAAATATTCCTCTGTGGGTTTCATGAGTGACGGCAATCTTTCTGTCAAATCCATCATCTGTTCGCTAAGCTATTCAGCATACCTAGACAGCCTGTGGATCTTCCCTGCATATTTGGGTCTAAATCCCGTGCACCCGTGGAACAATACCAGCATGAAAATGGCGAGTTGTAGACCATGGTCCCATTTCTTTCCTCCCTTATGACAATCTGGCCTCACAAAAATCTCAGAGAGGAAATGAATACAAAAAGAAGATAGATATAGAAAGTGGAAGGAAGGCAAGTTCACTAAGGATAGAGGAGGAGCAATGATTAGCCAAGAATGGCATTAGGAAGGCAAAAGCTGAGAATCAGCTCAGCTACAAGCAAAAAAACATTATTCATTCTGTAGCAAAAGATAGAAAACTGAAACAGCAACTCAATGTGTATGGAAAATCCTGCCAGACTAATCCCACTTTTGGATTGGCTAACCAAACAGTTCACCAAAGATAGCCTCATGTAGCGCATGTTACAGTCGCCGAGTCAGGAAGTAACTAAGGAATGTGAGATTATGGCCAGCTCAGATGTCTCCAGGAATGGGCACAGCTGGCACACTAGTTTAAGTGTCCAAAGGCATTCCTGGCCACCAACAACAACTGGGCATGCAGGTTCACAGATGATTGCAGGAGCATCCCCAAACTTCACACCTGAGTTTTCAGGAGTACTGTAACCCTATGAAGTATAGATCGAATCCCTATTCTTTCATCTGCCCTTTGGCTGACCGACAGCATCTCTAATGGATTTGTTTGCTGTTTATTTGGGCTCATCCTGTCCACTGATGATCAGTGTTAATATTCAGAGTTCAGTTTCGTCTGCATAGTGATGACACTAAAATCCGAAACTCCTCTCCAAGCTAGGCTTGATCTTTTGAAAGGATGCTGACGAACTAGGAGAGGTTCAGAGAAACGAAAGAAGGATGATTGGGGGACTGGAAACCAAGCCCTATGATGAGAGACTGCAAGAACTGGACAGTTTTTGCAAGACTGAGGGGAGATCTGATAGCAGTTTTCAAATACTTGAAAGGCAGTCTTGAAAGAGGAGGGGCAGGAAACAATAGAGAAACCCTGGTTTTGATTGAATGTTAAGAAAAAACTCTTAAGCATTAGAAGAGTCTGATAATGAAATCAATGATCTCAGGAAGCAGTGTGAAAATCAAGATGACCAGATTGCTAATATATGCTAATTGTGATTCCTGGAGAGGGGGTATCAATGAACCTATATAATTATAAAATCTTAGAAAAATGAAGTTGGAACGGGCCTACAAGGCCATCATATCCAACCCCCTGTTCAACACAGGAATACAATGAAAGCATATCTACAAGTTTTTCTTGAGTACTTCAATGTTGGAGCACTCACCAATTCCCGAAGTAACTGGTTCCACTGCCGTATTGCTCTATAGGCCTCTTCCAACTAAATTCTTCTATGATTCTATTATTAAGAATACCTGAACCATTTCTGCATGTTCTTAATCTGTTCTGTGCTATTTTCATCTTTTTCTTTAATCAGATTACATACCAGGACAACCAGGATTCTGTTTCTTCAGTTATTTGGACAGGGACAAGAACCCAGTTTGAAGCAGGAAAAGAGGATAGACACCAAAAATGAGATAGAAAGACAGAATGGAAGCCAACCAATGACAAGAAAGAGTACATCTAAAAATTTCAAAGAGTGCTAATTTTTACAAACTCCTGATGATTGGGAAAACATGAAGGAAAGGGAAGGAGAAGGTGCATCACGGGTAGAAAAGCATTCAAATGAACTTCTGATATCAATAGACATGGCTAGGTCTACCCAAAAGAAAACTTAAATCAATGAATGGAGCATATAAAGACCATGAATATGAACAATAATTTATCAGGTGAAGAACTCCTCAGAGGGGTGAAGGAGTATAAATGCCTCCCTTCTGGAAAGAGATTCAGTCAAAGGAGTACTCTGAGTTCACATCAAAGAACCCATACAGGGGAGAAACCATATAAATGCATGGAATGTGGAAAGAGCTTCAGTCACAGCAGTACCCTTAGTTTGCATCAAAGAACTCACACAGGGGAGAGACAATATAAATGCATAGAATGTGGAAAGAGCTTCAGTTGGAGCACTGCTCTTAGCTCACATCAAAGAACTCACACAGGGGAGAAACCATATAAATGCATGGAATGTGGAAAGAGCTTCAGTCAGAGTAATAATCTTAGGTCACATCAAAGAACTCACACAGGGGAGAAACCATATCAATGCATGGAATGTGGAAAGAGCTTCAGTAGGAGCAATAACCTTACGTCACATCAAAGAACTCACACAGAGGAGAAACCCTACAAATGCATGGAATGTGGAAAGAGCTTCAGTCAGAGTGGTGACCTTAGGTCACATCAAAGAAGTCACACAGGGGAGCGACCGTATAAGTGCATGGAATGTGGAGAGAGCTTTAATAAGAGGGATCATTTTAAGTCACATCAAAGAGGCCATACAGGGGAGAAACCATATAAATGCATGGAATGTGGAAATTGTTTCAAGCATAGTGGTGGCCTGAATTCACATCAAAGAACTCATACAGGGGAGAAACCATATAAATGCATGGAATGTGGAAAGTGTTTCAAGCATAGTGGTGGCCTGAATCCACATCAAAGAACTCATACAGGGGAGAAACCATATACATGCATGGAATGTGGAAAGAGCTTCAGTCGGAGTGGTGATCTTAGGTCACATCAAAGAACTCACACAGGGGAGAAACCATATCAATGCATGGAATGTGGAAAGAGCTTTAGTAGGAGCAATACCCTTAGGTCACATCAAAGAACTCACACAGAGGAGAAACCCTACAAATGCATGGAATGTGGAAAGAATTTCAATCGTAATGATCATCTAAATACACATCAAAGAACCCATACAGGAGAGAAACCATATCAATGCATGGAATGTGGAAAGAGCTTCAGTAGGAGCAATAACCTTATGTCACATCAAAGAACTCACACAGAGGAGAAACCCTATAAATGCATGGAATGTGGAAAGAGTTTCAATCGTAATGATCATCTAAATACACATCAAAGAACCCATACAGGAGAGAAACCATATAAATGCATGGAATGTGGAAAGAGCTTCAGTTGGAGCAATACTCTTAGGTCACATCAAAGAACTCACACAGGGGAGAAACCATATAAATGCATGGAATGTGGAAAGAGCTTCAATCGGAGTGATAGCCTTAGGTCACATCAAAGAACTCACACAGGAGAGAATCCTTACAAATGCATGGAATGTGGAAAGAGCTTCATTTGGAGGAATACCCTTAGGTCACATCAAAGAACTCACAAAGAGGAGAAACCCTATAAATTTATGGAATGCGAAAAGAGTTTCAATTGTAATGATCATCTGAATACACATTCAGCAAGTACCCCTCCGCTTTTCCTCTCCTTTCACTGCTACTCATCTCCCTGATACACTATTGTTACTGATGGTGCACCTCCCAGAGGTGTGATTACCTTTCAGCAACCTTCCAGAACCTGCAAAATCTGCTTTACTTCCACTCAGACCTCTGCCCCACTGTGCAGAACTTGCTGCTGTCATCCTTGCCTTTCAAATGATTCAAGATCAACCTTTAAATCTCATTGTAGACACTCAATATGTATTAAACCTTCTCACTCATCTGTCACATGCCTATCTTTCTCCTGATCTTCACTTTTCTATACGTTCCCTCACTACCAGATTACAACCTTTTTTTGCAGCTCATATCTGATTTCATACTGAATTTAAAGATGCTATCTGAGAAGGAAATTACCATGTTGACTCTGCTCTTCATTCTTTATGGCCCCTGCTTTTTCAGTCCTATTGAGAGTCACTCCTTTTTTTATCAGAGTGCTAAACAATTCCATAAACAATTTTCTATTTTGCTTTCTGAAGCTCGAGACTTCGTCTCCTGCTTTTCCTGTTCCATGTCTCCCATTTCCTTTCCTTTTGATGTTCCTGCCCTTTCTCCTCTTTCTTATGTCCATCTAACTATTGATACTTATTCAGGATACATCTGGGCTACCCCTCTTCATGTATGACCTCTCGCCATGTCATACAACATTGTTTACATACATTTGCAGTAATGGGCCAGCCTCAAGCCTTAAAAACAGACAATGGCCCTGCCTATATTTCTCACTCCTTTACCACTTTCTGCAATGAATAGGACGTTCGACTTTTCCATGGTATGCCTTATAACTGCACAGGACAGGCTATTGTAGAACGAGCACACCGCTCTTTTAAATTTCTCCTTTCCAAACAAACAAAAAAAGAGGGATTAAGCCCCAAGATGTTCCAGATGTAATATCAATAGCATAATTCACATTAAATCATTTAACTGTATTTGCAGGTCGGCATAAGTTATGGCCAGTAGAGAAACACATTTGTAAAGAAATCCCCATTGAACGGCTGCTGGTGACTTATAAGCAACCTTCTGACACTCAATGGGAGGGTCCAGCCCCTTTACTAACACAGGGCCATGGCTATGCTGCTGTGCTTACTCCCACATGTCCCTTGTGGATCTTGGCTCAGTGTGTGAGACCATATCCTGGGAAGAATGAGTTGGCATTGCAACCTGCAGAAGCCAGTTCCAGAATTCAACCCAGCAGAATCAGATGACTGTGCGGTGCCAGAAGTGCCGGGCCCAACGTGAAGGCTCTCAGCCGAAAGTTACTTGGAGGATGATAAAGACACCGAGTGCTGATGTAAAAAGAACTCTAAATCAACAGCAGATTCTGGAAACTCCTAAAACTTTTCTAGCAGCCATTATCATGCAGCTGAATGCCAACTCCGTGAAACTGTTGTCTTGTGTTTTCATTCTTGGAGCGGTTCCAATAGGTGTCACAGAGGCTTGAGAGGATTTACATGCTCATCTGCAATTTGACTTATAGGAAAGATTGGCGGAAATTGTGAATGTTTCTCACTTCTGTCTGCAGGAGGCATATGCTATGCATTGATTACTAGGAACTTGCTTAATTCCTGCCTCTAAAGAACCTTGCAACATTACTAATGACACTTGGCTAGGACAGTGGTTGAATGCCACTGTCATTAAGTATATTAATTCTCCTGACTGGGGGCGAATAACAAAAATGCTACCCATTTTTAAATTTTTTATTATTTTTATGACATACCTACATGCAAACATACATACTTATTGATTATATGCTTCTGACTATAGTAGATCTTATACCCTATTTCCATACTACTTTACGTTATATACAGTGGTGCCCTGCAGAGCGACATTAATCCGGTCCAGGAAAAACGTTGCTATCCAGAAACATCGCTATACGGAATAGAAAACCCCATAGGAACGCGTTAAACGCTGTTTAACGCGTTCCTATGGGGGAAAACTCACCGGTAAGTGAAGATTCCCCATCTGGCCGCCATTTTCGCTGCCTCAGTAAGCGAGGGCAGGGCGCAAAAACGCTGCGGATGGCCATTTTCTTGATCCGGTGGCCATTTTGGAACCACGATCAGCTGGTCCTCCAAAGCCTCAGCCAGCTGGGCAAAAATGCCGGTGGGCGCTTTGGAAGGACGGCGGGGGAGCCCTCCCCTGAGGTCCTTCCGAAGCACCTGTTGGTCAGCTGGGCGAAAATGCCAGCTGAGGCTTTCCCCGCCGTCCTTCTGAAGTGCCCGCCGGCATTTTCACCCAGCTGACCGGTGGGCGCTTCGGGAGGACCATGAGGAAGGGCTCCCCTGCGTTCCTTCCGAAGTGCCCACTGGCATTTTCACCCAGCTGACCAGTGGGCACTTCGGAAGGACTGCAGCCACGGTCCTTCCGAAGCGTCCACCGGTCAGCTGGAAGAAAATGGCAGCTGAGGCTTTGCGAGTACCACAGGGGAGCCCTCTCCCGCGGTCCTTCTGAAGCGTCCGCTGGCATTTTCGCCCAGCTGACCGGCGGGCGCTTCAGAAGGACCGCAGGGGAGGGTTTCCCCATGGTCCTTCTGAAGCCCCCGCCGGTCAGCTGGGGGAAAATGGGGCCTATAGGGAAAAATCGCAAAGCAATTTTTCCCCATAGGGAACATCGCATTGAGACCGCAAAATCCGCATTAAATGGGGTGCCTGTTAAGCGAGGCACCACTGTACTCATATTTTGTATCTCTATTTCAAAATGTCTAAATTAGTATCTTACATTCTAAATTTGTAATACAGTGGTGCCTCTCTTAATGGGCACCCCGTTTAACTACGAAATCGCATACTGACGAACTTTTTGCGATCGCTTTTGCAATCGCAGTGCGATGTTTTAAATGGGAAAAAATCGCTTTGTGATGATCGGTACCCTGTTTCCCTTACTGATTATTGCAAAGCGATTATTTTTCTAACAGCTGATCGGCGGTTCCAAAATGGCCTCCAGATTTAAAAAATGGCTGCCCGCTGTGTTTTTGCATGGATTCCTCGCTTACCGGGCAGCGAAAATGGCAGCCATATGGGGGATTTTCGCTTCAAGGTGAGTTTTAAGCCCATAGGAACGCATTGAAGGGGTTTCAATGCCTTCCTATGGGCTTTGTAAAATTGCTTTGCAGTGATTTTTGCTGCACCGATTAACGTCGCTATGCGAGGCACCATTGTAATTGCATAAATTCTTTCACCTGCATTACCATCTATCCAATACTCATCATAAACAGTCCTAATTCTATCTTTAAGATTGTTTATCCAACAATAAGATCCACGCCAGGACGATACATTCCTCAAAAATCTCCATTTTTGGAAGGGGGCGGAGCAACGAGCAGCGAGAATTGGGGAAATTCCAGGGTTCTGGATTCCCTTGGGTTTACTCCGAGTCAGAGGACCCCCCAGGAGAAGGGGGGCTTTGGAACCACCGAATCTCAGATGGCACTCTGTTTTGGAAGAATTCCCTTCCTACACGCAATCTGTCTCATGACGTCGCCATGATGGTGAGTTAGCTGCTCAGAGAGGGGAGGTATAAAATTTATTATCTGACTGAAGAACAGAGATTAACGATCTGCTGCTAAGATACAGCAAGTAAAAGATCAAATCTGCTCTGTGAAAGCTGATGAGAAGGAGGATATCAAGAGGCATAACTTTGTTAATGCCTGTAACATTGGAGTTTTCTTACTACATCACAGCTCGGAAATGAAACCAAATCTGCTCATTTTCTCTCCTAACCCTTCCTCCCAGAGAAACTGGCTTTTCATAAATCTATAAAGTCAGGACTTAAGAACTCTAAATAACTGCATAATTTAACCTATGTGACTCTGTATCTAGCAACAAGGTGGATTATAAACCAAATAACATCCTTGGGGTCCCCCTTCGTAAGACTTTAAGTGTGGACTAGCTAATAAATCATGAGTAATTAACCTGCTGACTGCTACAGCCATGGAAGGAGGGAGAGACTCATTATCGCAACCCACAATGGATTATATCAAGGGACTTCTTCAAGAATGTCAATTTAATATAATCAATTATTTCGAGGCTAATCTTGAGGAGATCAAAACAGACTTGAAGATGACTTTTTCTGCTCTGCATGAAAAGATAGAGAGTAAAGACAAACAACTTCACCAAATCTTTAATGAACAGCCATTAATGTCAGAGGGAGAGATTGCCTCAAAGCAGTACAGACAAATAATGGAATTTATTCAACAGCTACCGTCGTCAGAGAGAAGACTCCTTTTCTTCAAAAGATGCCTAAAAAGATGAAAGGGGGGGCTGGGAAGGGAGAAAACATCTCAAGACTGTTCTGAAAAGAAAGAATGGAAAGGGGGAGAAATGGGCAAAGTTGAGGGCAGAAATTTACAATCGGAGATCACACACCATGTCGCTCCAAAACCAAACCACTGACTACATGGGGATGAAATTAGTCAATTGTATAGAAAATGTCTTAAAGAAATATTATAGATGGCATTTCAAAACTGGGAAAAATGAATGAATAAAGGAGGCAAGAGGCTAATTCTGGTTTGATAACACTGGAGCTGAACATATGAAGTAATATGACTAATATACTATAAGCAAATTCGGCCAGAGATGAAATTTAACGTTAGACAAGCACATGTAACCCATGAATTTTAGAAATGATGATGAATAATAATACTTTGTGTGTGAGGCACGTATATTGAGGCATTAAATATGTGTGATTATCATAGTGACAATGTTGACAAGATTAGAGAGGCCAGTCCCAGTTTGATAACACTGAGTTGATAAATAAAAATGAAAAAGGAGGAAGTTACTTTCTGAATAAATAATAGAAATCAACTGGTTTAATATCTATATAATTAACATATAAAGCCAACATGACTAATATACTATAAGCAAATTTGGCCAGATATGAAATTTAAGACTAGACAAGAACATGTGATTTATGAACTTCAGAGATGATGATTGTCATAAAAGCGAGCTTCCTAAGAAACTGCTTTTACACAGAACAGAGAGGGGTCCAGGATGATCAGCTCCTACTCAGGTAAAACGGGGTCCTTTAATTTTACCCTAGGCAACTTTTTCACCCTTTCTCCCAAGTCTGCTCCGATTTTTAAATCAACAATCTCCAGTAATTCTAGAAGATTTACTCTTTATCTTATATGTAGGACCCTAAATTGGTAGCATGCGCGTGGCCTGATTAAATAAATCAATTTTAAAGTAGCCAATTAACTAGAGTAGCTTGACGGTCTATTCAAGAAGCCAACGTACAGACAAACAGCCTTTTTATATTTTATTAAAAAGATAGAGATTAATTTGAAACACATTTAGATAAGCCAATCTTTACACAAATAATCATTTCCAAATTACCCCAGCCGATACCAACAAACATTTCCTCTATAAAAACGAAAATAACAACCAATCTAACTACATTTCTAAATAGGATTTTATCTTACAGTTAATTAGAAGAATAAGAGTCCTTTAGTAGCTTTTCCTCTGCTGAAATTCATGCTACGGCATGTCGTCCGGGCTGTGTCTCCATCCATCTCCTCCTCCTTCTCTCTTCTCCCATCTTTCTTAAATCAACAAGTTATGTCCTTGTCCATCGGAGTTGAGATAAGATAAAGGTCATCTTGCTCTTCTTGACTTTTTTTTCCCTTTAGCTGGAGAAGAATTGACTTTGTACATTTTTTCTCTCTAATTAGCACCTGGACACAAGCGGATTTCTAGCTTTTTCGTTGCTGCTTTGGAATAAATCCCATGAAATACATCTCTATTCTATTTTCATAATCAATTTCTTGACAATGATGAATAATAATATTGGATGTTTTGTTTGTGAGGCATGTATATGGAAATATCAAATATTTGTGAACTATAAGAATGATTATGTTGACAAGAATAGACATATAGTTTTATGTCTATAAGAATGGAGATCATCGAGGAATGAACGGGCCTGTATGGATATTATGGGTGGATAAGTAATCCTAAAGAGGAAATGAGGAATGTTTATGATGCGATTTAGATGGTTGGAAATGCAGATGAGAGAATTTACAAATTGTATTATAAACTTAGGATGTTAGATACTTAATTAGATATACAAAATAGGGATGTGAAATATAACATGTGTAGTTGCACATGGATATATTATTCCTGTAGTCAGAATTTATATAATAGATAAGCTGGTATGGGAAATACCTCCACGCCTGTATGTTTTGTTAGTCTTGTATGTTTTGTTAGTTTTATGTGTTATTGTTTTGTAAGTATTTTGTGTGTTTTTTGTAGGTATGTATGTTATAAAAAATAATAAAATGTTTTTTAAAAATCTCTATTTTTGCAGACAAAAAGATATTATATATCTGGTCTTATCTTTAAAAATACTATATTAATTCACACATATTTGGTCTTTATGTATGTGCCTTAGAAACAAAAGCATCTAATGTTATTATTCATCATCAAGATTTCTA
Organism: Pogona vitticeps; assembly: GCF_051106095.1. Taxonomy (NCBI): domain Eukaryota; kingdom Metazoa; phylum Chordata; class Lepidosauria; order Squamata; family Agamidae; genus Pogona; species Pogona vitticeps. The sequence continues at coordinate 5,403,147 of NC_135784.1, forward strand.
AAATTCATAATTACATATTCTTGACTACGCTTGAGATTCCTACCTGGCCATAATTGCTTATAATATATTACTCATATTGCTTTGAATGTAAATATATATATCTCAAACCGATGATTTTTATTGTTTAATCAGTAAGTAACCTTCTCCTTTTTCATTTTTGTTTATCAGATCCCATTGCTTATAGTATATTATGCCTGTTAATTTATATGTAAATATATATCTCTCAAACGAATGATTTTTATTATTTAACCAACAAGTAGCTTTTTCCTTTTTGCTTAACAGCTCTAGTATCATAGGCCCAAAATTCACCTCTTGCCCCTTTTTACCAGTTTTTCTGAATTGCTTACAATATATTACTCATGCTACTTTATATGTAAATATGCACCTGTCAAACCAAAGAGTTTTATTATTTAATCAGCCAGTAACTTTCTCCCTTTTCATTTTTGCTTATCAGCTTCAGTATCATAGGACCCAGATTCACCTCTTGCCTCCTTTTTGCCAGTTTTAAAATGCCATCTGTAAAATCTCTTTAAGGCATTTTCTATCCAGTTTACTAATTTCGACTCGGTATAACTGAAGTCTTGATTTTGGAGCAACATGGATCTGTCCAATCTCTGATCATAAATTTCTCTCCCCAAATTCACCCATCTCTCCTCTTTTACATTTTTCCCTATCAAGGCAATCTCAATATACTTCCCCCCCCTCATCCCAAACTCTCCCCTCCTCCTTTTTAAACACATCTTTTCTCTGTGACGATGGCAAATGTTCAGTAAGTTCAGTGAGTTCAATTGGTTTGTCCTCCATCTCCTGTTTTTTTAAAAAGACAGCCTCTTTCTCTCTGTGTGTCGATAGCAGTTGTTCCGTGGGTTCAATGAGTTCAGTCAGTTCATCTCCCATCTTCATTTTAATTTCTAGGTCACGAAATGACATCTTGATTTCTAATTTCATTTCTGAGATTTCCACCTGAAAATGACTGACAATATTGTCTTGGAATTCCTGAAGAAAGGCCCATGTTATAAAGACCAATAATAAGTCTCAGACTCTATCTCCAAACCGTGACTATAAAAGTCAAACAACCTACTTGCTCAGATTACCTTCATAGTTCCTTAGTCAGCCTGAACTCAAAGTCCTGCACAGAGCACTCTGGTCGTAAAGATAATTATTTGATTTATAAGTCACCTTTATAGCTCCGTGGAGAGTCGCATAGGTTACATCGTTCAAAGTTATTTAAAATTCTCAAGCCTCTGATTTATGAAGAGCCAATTCTTGGGAGGAGAAGGGAGGGTTGGGGGGAAGATAAGTTAGTTTCACTTTCCCAGTTCTCTCAGCTGTGATGCAGTAAAAAAGCTCCAAAGTTGCAGGAATTACCCAAAGTTCTATGCCACTTGAGATCTCAAGAAGAAAAAATACATCTGCCATAAAATTCTAGCCATAAAAATAGCAGTTCCTTTAGTCTTTGTTCCTGTAGTCAGATCATAAATCTTCATACCTCCTACTTCTCCAGGCAGCAACTCACCATTAATCATGGCTTCTTCACGAGTCAGTTGTGATGTGGAAAGGAAACTCTTCTGGAAAAAAAAACAGATTGCAGGTCTGAATCATGGAGGTTTCCAAAGCTGCACTGCTGCAAATCCACTCTCCTGTTGTAAACTTGCCCCCCTTTACTGGGGGGTCCACTGACTTGGAGTAAAAAGAGCCCTGAGAGTTCCCATGTTCTCACTGCCCGTTGATACCCATTGACACCTTTTCACTCTACACCCCTTTTGTAGCATCTACTGAAACCACTTCATGTGCCAGAGTAGTCAACTGTTCCTCTGACATGTGCATTTCTACAACCAAAGCCACATGGAATTGTACCCATGCTGTCAACATTTCTTATAATTTGGCACATATCATGCTACCTACAGGGTGGTTTTTTACATGCGGTCAACGTACTTTTAGCTACATTCCAGCCAATCTGTCAGAAACACAATGCTGTCTTAGTAGATTAGTAATCAACTTAATGCAGCCTTTTGCCTTGCAGAACTCCTCGACTCGGCTGAGATGAGAAAGCTTATCTCTTGATAGTACTTGTGATGGTAATGTTACTTTGTTATCCAAAGCAGAATATGTTTCGCTGGCTTTATTGCTTGTTGGCATTCCTGGCCTTGCTGTTCGTAATTCTCACACTCTTGCCAACATTGTGTGCTCCTTAGCTAGAACCATTAACCGCACTTCCACTGCTATTGCTCTGCTGAATCAGGAACAATGACAGCTACATGATGCTATTTTAGACAACCACACAGCACTGGATTATCTCATGTTGTGTAATCACATCAGTTGTGAGTCTTTTGCCAATCTCTGTTGCTTTAACTTACATAATAGTCATGCAGTACATAATCAGCTTGCTCAGCTTAGACAGCTTGCCAATAACATACAAAAGGACATACAGTGGTGCCTCGCATAACGAGCGCACCGTTTAATGACAAATTCGCATAGCAATCTGTTTTTTGGGATCAGTAATGTGATCGCATTGCGATCTTTTAATAGGGCAAAAATCGCATTGCGATGATTGGTAAGCGTTTCGCTTATCGATCTTCGCATTGCGATTTTTTAACAGCTGTTCAGCTGTACCAAAATGGCCACCGGATGCCCAGAATGGCCACACGCAGCGTTTTCACGCCCTCACTTACCGAGGGCGCGAAAATGGCAGCGCTATGGAGGAACTTCGCTGAACGGTGAGTTTGGGCCCCATTGGAACGCATTAAACGAAGTTTAATGTGTTCCAATTGGCTTTTCTGTTCCGTTTAGTGATGTTTCCTTATAGCGACAGTTAATCCGGAATGGATTAACCTCGCTATGCAGGGCACCACTGTACTTCCTTCCTGGTGGGACAGTTTGTGGTCATGGCTACCCCACTTTGGATGGCTTCACACTGTGTAAATGTATGGAATTATGCTCCTATAATCCTTATAAGTTCCTGTTGCTTTATTCAGTGTATACCAACCTTTTTTTCCCATTATAACTTCCTGTCTCAAAGAATATGTGCCTTTGCTCAACAAACAAACAAAAAAAGGAAATGTGGGAAACTCCTGCCTAAAGGTTGTAGCTGCATTCTGTTTCAGTGATGTGCATACACTCCTGGCAAGATGCGGCAGCTGCCAGCAGGCAGGGTAGCCCTTTCTTCTGCCCTTTCGCTTAGAGGTAGAGCATAAGATCAAAGGGTTATTGTAGCCAATCCTAGTTATTATTAGGTAACTAGTATCCTATCTGTTTCTCTCATAACATACTATGTAATCATGCTAAGTCAATAAAAAGAGTTCTTAGGGCATTGCCATAGGCTCTGCTGGCTCCGACATCCGCTGTCCACTCCTTTATTCTCTCTCTTAAGGCAATTAGCCTTTCTTTTGTTCCATGATCATCTACAGTTGGGCTGAACCCATCCCGACTGGCATGCTGTCCTTTCCTGAGAAGAGCAGGGAGAAGCCCATAAATCTCCAGAGGCAGAACACATGACCCATCACAGAAGTGACAACTTTGTGGGAAGAAGAGGAAGATAGAGAGATGAGAAGAGTCACAGAGAAAACCAGGAAAGTAGAGATAGGTCTGGGTGAGGAATCTGAGGTTCAGACTAGAGAAGGGATGGGAGAGCCTGAAAATAAAAAGCCAGAATTGTCTAAAGTGGACGTTCCAGTGAGGAAAGCAGAAGGTCCATCAGAGGAAAGAAAGAATCCACTGGGCGAGGGAACGTTAGGAGCAGGGGAGGTACAGGAGAAAAAAGATAGGAAGAAGACAGAGGAGGGAAGAGAGATATATCAGGAGGAATAATCAAGAAGGCGGACAGAGGAAGCTGGAGAGGCAGAAGCACAAAAAAGGAGAGGACATTACCACAAGGCTGGGAGTGGATATGATTAGAGAATCCCCGGACCAAACAGTGGGAGAAATTGATGATACCTCTTGAAGAGGCAGAAAGGTTTAGTAAGACCTGAAAACCCCTCTTATTGGGGAGAAAAAGAGGTAAGAGAGTGGAGCAGAAAGATCAGGGAGTAGAGAGGCAAGCTAGCCAAAGAGAGAAAAGGGAGAGATGGACCAACCCCTCGGAGAGGGCTTTGGGCAGGACCCCCTCCTGTGGGAGATCACTGGACCCAGAAGAGAATGTTTGGGTCCAGAACACCTCGGAGGCGACCCTTTACACCTGCTGACTGAGACATCAGGATTGGAGATAAAGGAATCTGTTATGAGTGACAGGTGTGTTGGTTCCCGAAAGACGAGCGCCCCAGGCCTAAAAAGGAGATGGAAACTTCCAAGGGAAGATGGGATGGTGAGCCTGATACAAATCTGCAGGGAGTTGCAAGAGATAAAAGTTTCTATATCAGCAAGAAGCTTCATGCAAAAAAGTTCTAAATTTGATATGTTTGTCTAGACAAGAAAAGGGGACGCAGGCCACGATTGTGGCCAACGGAGCCACCCGTACAGGCGCCAGGAGCCTTCCTACATGGCCACCACAGACTGTACCTGTCCAGGACAAATTAGAGCCAGCCCCCTGCATACTTCGGCCCATCCAGGTTCAGCCCATAGAGACAGCCCACAGGGAAGATGGCTACAAGAAGGATGACCCAGGAAGAGACGGTGGTCTTCAAAGAGCGCTGCAACGTTGCCCCCATCACTCTTCCTGAAGGACTGATCCACTTGAATGTGTGTGTGTCAAGATATTGTAATTTTATAGGCCTAAACATGTATGAAATGTAACATTAATGAGCTGCCATAATGAACAGCTGTGTGACTGCTGAGTCACTGTGACAGAGGAGAAGATGATGCAATGTCTGGAGAAGAGGTGACATCCACATGGAGAAGATGTAATGTGTCCTGTGATTGGACAGAAGAAGCTGTGTAACTGTATATAAGTGAAGAGTATGAACATTAATGTATCTTCTCCTTCTTTCTCTTGCTACTATCCTCTATGCCAGTTTGCCTATTGTTTGCCTGCTACGCTGAATTTCTGCCAGTTTGTATATTTGTATAATACATGTGTCTTATTACAGAAGAAGAGTGTGGGGAAAGGAGGGGAAAGGAAACAGAGAACTGGAAGAAAAGGCAGGATGGCGTTGAGTGCAGGAGGCATAGGAGGATTAGTATTAACCGGGCTGAATGACAGAAATTACAAGACATGGGCAGTAAAGGCTGAAATGCTGTTGAGAAGAGAAGGATTATGGTCATTAGTGAATAATCCCCCTGCACAGTTTGATGAGGAACAAGAGAGAGAGCACGAAAAAGCTCTTAGTACATTAATTTTGTCCATTGAAGATGAACAGTTAATTCATGTACAAGGACTGACCACAGCCAAGGCAGTCTGGGACCGGCTGAGGAACATTTACATTAGAGAGACAGCTGGTAAAAAGATTTCATTGACCAGAAGGCTCTACAAGTGTAAAATGCATCCTGGTGAGTGTGTGTCTAAGCACCTTCAAGTAATGAAAGGACTGTTTAATGAGCTAGAACTGATGAACGTTCATTTTACAGAGCAGCATAAAGTTTTTTTCATTTTGAGCAGCCTGCCCAGTCAGTTTGACATGCTGATTACAAGCCTTGAAAGTTTACCTGATGCGCAACTCAGTTTGGAATATGTCACAAGCAGACTTTTGCAGGAACAGGATAGTTGGAATGAGAGGTCTGACAGTGCCGAGAGAAGCCACATGAAAGCTGACCATGAGAGCTGGAGATGGAGTCCAGATGGCAGTGTGAAAGGAAGAATGCCAGCTACTGATAGAGAGCAGCGTGGGCATGCCATGACTGTTCAATCTTGTTTCAGATGTGGTTCTAATAATCATCTTTGGAGAAATTGCGAACAGGCTGGAAACAGAAAGCAAGGAGAAACATTTTCAAGGAGCAGAGAACAAGCTGCTTACGAAGAAGGCAGCAGAAAGAGAATTTCTCTTGTAAAGAAAACAAAAGATAAGGTGTCCAAGGCCGTTTGCACAGCTGCCTGGATTATTGATAGCGGTGCCGTAAATCGATTAACTAATGAGTCAGATGTGTTTTCTTTTCTAGGAGACTTGGAGCAGCGCAGCATGACTCTGACAAACAGAGAAAAAGCAGAGGTTTCTGGTGAGGGAAGAGTTTATATTCCCAATTTAAAAGAAGAGTTAAGTAATGTTCTATTGGTTCCCAATAGAGAATGTAATTTATTGAGTGTATCGGCTCTAGACAGACAAGGTTTTACTATCATATTTGATAAAGGTGTATGCATAATTAAGAAAAAGAACAGTGTTATAGCAAAAGCAAAACAAGAATACAGTCTGTATATATTAAAGGGCAAAGCACAGAGAGATACACATATGGTTAACAGAAATGTACCACAGCACAGTAATTGTGTTCATTTATTACACAGGAGACTTGGGCATGTTAATTTCAAAACATTACAAAGAATGGAAAATATTGCCAGAGATATACATTTAAAAGATTGCCAGAATTATCTAGATTGCCAACTGTGCAAACAAGCAAAAACCCATGTGGCACCCAAAGGGAAAATGAGCCTCAGAAGGACAAAAAGGCCATTTGAGCTTGTGCATGCTGATTTAATAGGGCCTTTTCCACCCTCATTAGGAAGGGCAGAATATGCTTTGGTTATAGTCAACGACTACCGTAGATTTTCAATTTGTTACACACTAAAATCTAAAACAGAGGTGTTTCAGAATTTCAGGAATTGGGTAAAATTTGTTGAGCAACGTTTTGGCCACCAGGTGGCACAATTACAAACAGATAGGGGCTCAGAGTTTATGAACAGTACGTTTCAAAGGTGGTTGGAAAAAACAGGAATAAGACACAGAAAGACAAGCCCATATTCTCCCTTTCAAAATGGTGTGGCAGAAAGAAGGAATGGGGTGCTTCAAGCTATGAAAGATGCATTATTAGCGGATTCAGGAATGCGTCATGGGTTCTGGGTGGAGTGTTTGCAGACATCGAACTATTTAGTGAACAGAATTTGGTCGTCTGCAATAGATCAGATGCCTTATTATGTGCTCTATGGAAAAGAGCCTTCATTGAAACATTTGAGAGTATTTGGATGTACAGCCTGGATACATATACCAAAACAATTAAGGAGGAAAGGCAGAGCCAAAACAAAGAACATGAGGTTCCTAGGGTATGAACCTGGTTCGAAAGCATACAGATTTGTAGATGAGGATAGGAACATAGTGATATCCAGATCAGCAAGCTTTAATGAGAATGAAAACTGGGATAAAATACACACAAATTCACAGGTTGTTATCCCTATAAATGACGCAAAAAGGAGTCAGAATAGACAGAAACACAGGAAGAAGAAATTGAAAACAAGATTGATTATAAAAATGAAGATGATGAAGAAGAACAAGTTAGTGAATTAGAGAAAGAGCCAGAGGCACAGGGTCCTAGGAGGTCTGAGAGGGCAAACAAGGGAGTACCACCCAAAAGATTTGGAGTGGGTGAAGTAAGGCTTTGCCATGTGTACTAAGAACCTAGGAATTATGAGGAAGTGAAGGCACTTCCTGATTTTGAGAGAAGAAAGTGGCAAGATGCCATGGATGAAAAGATGAGGTACATGAAAAGTACAAAGTGTTTATTGAGAATGAGTTGCATACAGAACATAAAGTTATAAGTGGCAAATCTATGTTTAAAGGAAAGTTATAAAATGTCTGGTTCTTCTGTTAATGTAATGGAGAATGCATTAAAGAGATGGAAATGTGTTCTGTTCAGGTATAAAATTAGGAGGGGTGTCAAGATAGGCCTGAAAATGTATTAAATGTAACATTAATGAGCTGCCATGATGAACAGCTGTGTGACTGCTGAGTCACTGTGACAGAGGAGAAGATGATGCAATGTCTGGAGAAGAGGTGACATCCACATGGAGAAGATGATGTAATGTGTCCTGTGATTGGACAGAAGAATCTGTGTAACTGTATATAAGTGAAGAGTATAAACATTAATGTATCTTCTCCTTCTTTCTCTTGCTACTATCCTCTATGCCAGTTTGCCTATTGTTTGCCTGCTACGCCGAAGGTCTGCCAGTTTGTATATTTGTATAATATACGTGTCTTATTACAGAAGAAGAGCGTGTGTGTGTCTTCAATCAGATAACTCTGCGTATTATTGCAGCTGACAGTGTGAGCATGGTGTGCATGTGAAGTGTGAAAGAGGCCTCTGGGTACCTTTGTCTTATGTTGTAAATGAAGGAAAGCAGCAAATGTTCCATGAAGAGCGTTGGAACCAAAAGGTTTGGAGTACCGCCTCCTTGTCGGCAGTCTGGCTGGGATTTCCTCTCCTCTCCTGGTTCCTATCCCTAGGGTGCAAAGAACATTAATCCTTCAGGTAACAAATAGATTCAAAACCAAACCTTTGGATACATTTGTTTCTAACCCCTTTCTAAAGCAGACAGTGAATCCTCAAGGGGTTTCTGCTTAGCAGATCAGAATAGACAAAGGTGGGAGGCTGCCTGAATTGCTCTTGCTTGCAACTCACTTGGAATGTGTCCTTGGAGAGTGATAAGGGACCTGGGAGTCTAACCACCTGGAACTGGGAGGGAGGACATCTGTAAACCTTCCTTTCCTCTTTCTTCTCCCCATCCCTTGCCTCCTTGTTTAAGCTTATAAAAGTATATTCTGTAAGGAGCAGGTGCGCTTCTCTGCATGTTTCTGTGAGTGAGGTTTGCATCTATTTGCTTTCAGCTGAAAATAAAATATCTATTGGATCTCTCTGTCTCTGGCTGATTGATTAAGGGATTAGAGAGAGAGAGGGAAAGAGCTAGGAAATAGTCTTGGAACTGTTTGACAGGTTTGATGTAAACCTGAAAAGGAATTGTTAATCCAGTTTTGTATGAAGCAGTTGTAAAGAACTAATATACTATAATATTTGTCACACTCAATAGTAAGAAAGAAAGTAATGTAGCAATTTATAAAGCTGGGATGATACAAGAATTGTATCAGCTGTGAAGAAAAACCTAGGATTGGCTGAGCCAAGAATAAAGCCAGCAGCCTCAGCACACACACTCTGGTGGTGGTGGTGTGGTCGTGTGGTGATGTGATGTCATGGAGAGAATCTTGGAGAAGACTCTGACTGCTGGACTGATTTACATGGACTCTGACTGCTAGACTGATTTACAAGGACTTTGAATACTGAACTGATTTATGCCTCAACTCTGTTGATATTACTGTGAATGACTATTGGACTGAACAAGGACAAAGCTGTATGTATGTATCCTGCAACCAACTTGATTTAATATAATTTTTCTGCTATCAATACTGTCTGTATGTATCCTGCAACAAACTTGATTTAATATATTTTTTCTGCTATCAATACTGTCCATTTGCTTGGTGACTTCATCAGTCTGGGGAAATTCTATTTGTTAGCGCCACCTGGCACGGTACAACTCTGTCACTGTTTATTTTGACAACCACAAAGGGACCTTGAAGCATAAAATGCCTGCCTAAAAATAGGCAGAAGGAAGCCTTCAGACTGGCTCCTGGGGAAACCCAGGATGACCCTAATCTGTCCCAGCATTTCCTGACCATAATTGTCAGGGGGACGTGGTCTAGGCTGTCCAGGGCAGACCAGTGAAGCCACAAATGAACACCTTGGAAGAGATCCATTAGGGAAAAATTCAGGGGAAACATGAAGAAGACTACAGAACGGGAGTATAAAGAGGCATGTGTGTTTCTTGTCCCCAAATTGTCAAGCGGTCCAAACAGACGAATGATTGTGAAGGGGGGACCATATGGAACGGTAGCTCTGAAAGCAGAGGGCCAGGCCAGCCCAGACTCCAGATTGTCAGTAAGTGACCAGAGCTGAGAAATCTGCATGAGATTTTGCCACAGAATAAGTTGTTACATGAGAGCAAATTTGAATGAATAAGTAACGTGGGGAAATTAGCACAGTAGCTGCAAGTGGTCCTTTTAGGAACGCTTCACTGCAATGGGTATTAAGTTATGGGGAAGTTTTACCAAACTTCGAACAAGTAATAACATTACTAAGGAAAAAAGATAAACTGAGGAACCTTTGTATGTTAACAATTTATAATCTGGGTCAAGATTTACCCCACTAAGCCTTCTGAAGGAGTTTGTGATGATTTTAAACACAATGAACTACCTAGAGTCTAATTGAAAGCCGGGGAAGATGATTCACACACACCCATTCATTTCCCAGGGAGGCAGCGATGCCTTGCCCTGGGAGTTTCCTAACCCCGAGGAGAGCCCCTGCATTTTCTGTCTTTACATGGGGGAGTCCTCTCCAACAGATGAAAGGAGGAAAAGATCAGCACAAGAGGAGAGAAATAGTGGAAGGAGACAGGAAACACAGAGAGCCCGAAAAGCTACAGTGGGTAGAGGGAGAACCTGTAAACCAGTACCTAAGGGAGACACAGAGATTAGGAAAGAGGCAGGTGAATTTTGGCAGGGAATTTGTGTGGTGAAGCGGGGAAAAAGGGCTTAGTAAGGATATATATGGTCAGTTCTGGAAGGAATGGGAGATAAGAAAGAACACCTACAGACAGAGACCGAGGGAGCAAGGAAGAAGAAAGGAAGGGTTTTATTTGCTAGATTTACAGAAAGAGAGCGAGAGATGAGGAAGTAGGTAGCAAGAAAGTGAAGGACAGTAAGGGAAGGAAAGAAAGAGACAGCTGAAGGAAGAATAAAGAAAGGATGAGGAAAGGGGTGATAAACACCAATGCAATTATTAAATTTGCGGATGATACGTCAGTGGTGGGGCTCATAAATAAGAACAGTGAGTCTGCTTATGGAAAGGAAGTACAAAGGTTGATACTTTGGTGTAAAGAAAATCATCTCACACTTAACATCAAAAAAACTAAAGAACTCATAATTGATTTTAGGAGGAAGAGAAATGTACATTTATCACTGTACATAAACAGTGAGGAAGTGGAGAGAGTTGGTAGTTTTAAATTTCTGGGTACTTACATCTCAGAGGACCTCACATGGACTATAAATGCCAACATGCTAATGAAGAAGGCACAGAAGAGGCTGTATTTCCTGAGAATGCTTGGCAAGTTAAATTTATCTCAGCATTTACTTCTGTCATACTATCGTAGCACCATTGAGAGTGTCCTAACCTATGGCATTCTGGCATGGTTTGGGAGTAGCTCTGCAGCAGACAAAAAAGCTCTACAGAGAACCATTAAAATTGCCCAGAATATCATCGGGCTCCAGCTACCAACCCTGGATGACATCTTCACATCCTGCTGTCTAAGGAAATCACATAGCATCCTGAGAGACTCTTCCCATCCTGTTTATAACTTTTTTGAACTGTTACCATCTGGCAGAAGATATAGAACAATTAAGACTCGGACCACACGTTTTCTGAATAGTTTTTATCCCAGAGCTATAATTGCAATTAATAATGAGCTTAAAGACCACCAGTAGTGAATAATTAGTTGGACTGTGTTACTTGGCCTGCGGTGTCGATGTCTGTATTTTTAGTGGGGGACTTTTAGTGGGTGGGGAGTGTTTGGGGAATTTTATGTGTGTGCATGTGTCTGGTCTCTGGGTGTCTGTGAATTTCGTTGTATATGTATATACTTACAATGACAATAAATTATTATTATTATTATTATTATTATTATTATTATTATTATTATTATTATTATTATTATTATTATTGAGCAAGCTGCCCCTTTTGGCAGACGCTTTACAGCCCCCTCCCACTTTTGCCCCACTGCAACGGTTTCCTGCCCAACATTGGGCACAAGGTGCCCTTCGGAGGGGTGGAAACGGATGGGCTTTGTGGGAGGTCCACAGCCCTTCAGGGAAACTGATCCTTTGGCCTCACCAGGGGCTCATCTAACCCACAGATCAATCACAGTAATAGGACCCAGGAACAGGAGGATTGGGCGAATGGCGCCTGGATCGCTTGTGATGTCCTTTCCTGGAGGCAATTTTCCCCCCAACTGCTGAGCCTCTAGAAATATTGGGGGTCAAACTCATTCATTTTTGGTGGATACAGGGTGCCCCCTATAGTGTGCTGCGTAACCCAACTCCGACTGTGCCACTACTGAAGTCCCTAGCCATCCCTGTCGACAGCCCCCACCCAATCACACCAGGGCTCCAACATTCTTTCCTGGCTCTGCCAAAATGCCTCTCTCCGCAATCAGCAAGGGAGTGAACCGAAACTGTAAAAGTCTGATGCCACAACAAGCTATTACAACAAATTACTACAAACTATTATAAATTATTGCAAAGAAAACTTCTGCACGGAGAGGTGACAGTAATAGAAAGAAGAGATAACCCCTTCTCTGCTAAAAACCAAAAGAGCTCAGGGGGGTCTTTTGCAAATAACCCTGAAGAATATATCGGTTTGTTTGATTAACCAACAAGAAACAGAGAGAGAGAGGAGATATAGGTGGCTTTCTTGTATACATAATGTTTTAAAACAGAAGTTGAAGTCCTTTCATGAGGAAATGAAGGGCACTGTAGTGTTTGATGGCTCAGCATCAGAACCCTTTGACATCTGAAGCGGAGTAAAACAGGGCTGTGTCCTCGCGCCGACCCTGTTTGGGATCTTTTTTGCTGTCATGCTGAAGCACGCCTTTGTATATGCAACAGAAGGTGTCTATCTCCAGACTAGATCAGATGGAAAGCTCTTTAATCTCTCCAGACTGAGAGCAAAGACCAAAGTCCAACTGAAATGCATGCGGGACTTCCTCTTCGCCGATGATGCAGCCATTGTTGCCCACTCTGCTGAAGACCTCCAACAACTCATGAATTGTTTTAGCAAGGCCTGCCAGGACTTTGGACTAACTATCAGCCTGAAGAAAACACAAGTCTTGGGCCACGGCGTGGACTCACCTCCCTCTATTACCATCTCCACGCAAGAATTGGAGGTTGTTCATGACTATGTGTACCTTGTCTCAACAATCTCTGAAACCCTCTCCCTAGATGCAAAGATGCTACCATGTAGACCAGGGGTGTCAAACTCAAATTCATCGGGGGCCGCATCAGCAGTTTGGTCCCCATCAAAGGGCCGGTTGTATCTGTACTGATGGCCTTGCAAGGACCCCATCCGGCTTGGTGGGAAAAGGAAGGAAGAGAAAGTGCCTGTGTGTGTGTGTGAGAAAGAGAGATACAGGAAGAGAATGTGTGTGTGTGTGTGTGTGTGTGTGTGTGAAGGAAGAGAAAGTGTGTGTGTGTTTGTGTGTGAGAGAGATACAGGAAGAGAACGTGTGTGTGTGTGTGTGTGTGTGTGTGTGTGTGTGTGTGTGTGTGTGTGTGTGTGTGTGTGTGTGTGTGTGTGTGTGAAGGAAGAGAAAGTGCCGGGTTCTGTGTGTGTGAGAGAGAAAGAGAGAGAGACAGAGAGAGTTACAGGAAGGAAGAGAATGTGTATGTGTGTGTGAAGGAAGGGAAAGTGCCGGGGTCTCTCTCTCTCTCTCTCTCTCTCTCTCTCTGTGTGTGTGTGTGTGTGTGAGAGAGAGAGAGAGAGAGAGAGAGAGAGAGAGAGAGAGAGACATTCCCACCCCACTTCCCTTCAACCTCCCTGCGGGGGTGGAAAAGCTGCTGCCAAGAAATGTTGCCCGCTGGCCCCTCACAGAAATCAGGCCTTTTTCGAGCAAGAGAGAGAACGGAACGTCCGGGAAGGGAAGGGAAGCGAGCAACCAGCCAGCCCTCCCGCCCTCCCTCCCTTCTCTCCACGGCAGGGTCGAACGGCTGCCTCCGACGTTACCCAACCGGGCCGGCGCATCGCTCCGCGTTCCCTCTTCTCTCCCTTTCCTCAGGGCCGCGCTGGCCGCTGCCTCCTGCGTCCCCCCAGCATCGCCTCCCTCCGCCTCGGAGCCTGGCCAGGAACTCCCACCGCTCCCCTTCCCTTCCCCTCAGGGGTGACAGAGGCGGCGTGGAGCCCCCTCCTCGCGCGGCCTTGGGAACGGCTCTCGCCTCAGGCTGAGAGCGAGTGAGGAACAGGCACGGGAGGGAGGGAGGGGGAGCAGGGGGCGGAGGGAGAGGAAAGGAGTGACAGCGCCACAGCCAATCGGAAGGAGGACGTAGCCTTATTAACTTGAGCCATTTTTTCAATGAATTTACTCCGTGCAGGCATGGAGTAAATTCATTGAAAAAAAAAGGGGGGGGGAGGCTGCAAGGCTGGCGGCGGCTCCACGGGCCATCAGACAAGGTCTGGCGGGCCGGATCTGGCCCACGGGCCTTGCTTTTGACACCTGTGATGTAGACTCAGAAAGAGAGTATGGCTTAATAAGAAGCTGATGGCCCTGTATTATTATAAATCTACCATTACAATCTTTTAGTACCTGTTTCACTATAAATTCACAATTTTTAAAACTTATAATTGCCACACCTCTAGATTTAGATGTTCCAAAGTTCTTTTATAAATGTTCTATATTATTCATCTTTAGTTCATGGACTCCATCTTCTGATTGATGAGTCTCCTGCAGAAAGGCAATGTCCACCTTATTTTTTTTCAATAATGCTTCTATTCTTCTTTTCACTGTTGGTCCCAGGCCTTTCACATTTAAAGTAGCTAGTCTTATTATTTTGCCCATTTGAGTTCAAGAGTTCGTGCAACCCCTCCCCCCCACCAAACTAACAAAAATAAACTAAAACTTAAACTTAACGTAACCCAAACATACAATTCTTTATCCCTAACAACTCAGTAAATATATATCTTTTCCCCCACCCCACCCTACTTCCTCGCCTTAACTACTAGCGAGGGCAAAAGGTGAGGGGGACGGCCACCACCACTGTCCAGCAGAACTGCAATGAGAACCTTGCCTCTGCTCTTTTTATTAAACTTTTGCATTTCTTCTTAATACTTGATAACATTGAAGCTGTAATTATAAGTAAAAAAGAATTAAGATCCAATTATTAATAATTTTAGTTTTGTTATTGCTGCTGTTATCTAATATTAATATAATTAGTATAATTATTACTACAAACTAGAAAAAAAGAAAGAGACAAAAATCAGTATAGATGAATGAGGAAAAGAGAGGAGAAAAATAAAGATAAGGAGAATTTAAAGATTTGGAAGGGCGGAAAAACAACAGTTTTGGCCCATCTTCTAGTCCTTCAAAAATATAGTCCTTTCTGCTTCAGCCTTCTATTTTTTTGCTTGAAGTCAGGGTTAAATCCTGACTTTCCTCTTCTTCCTGCCAGAGTTTCCAAGCCTTCAACAGGTCTTTACCTTCATCACAAGAGTAGATTTCAAACAGAACCTAGTCTTTCCAAATTTTCAAAAACAAAAACAAAAAAAAAACCACAGGATGACCCCATTGGTATTTGAGATTATTTTTGATCAAAACTTCTGTAACAGGCTTCATGGATTTTCTCCATTTCAAGGAGTCATTGCAGAAATCTTGGAAAATCTGTAGCTTAATGCTCCTGTAGACAAGCTGGTCTTGTTTTTATTTGATTTAACTCATAAATTGTTCTTTCTTCGTACAGTATAATTAAAAAACTTCACCACCATCGGTCTTGTTCTAGGGTTTTGGGGATTACCAACAAAATTAGCCCTTTCTATGTCCTGTTCATTCAAGTGTTGTGTACCCAATATAGGGTTAACCCAGGTTATAATCTCTTTTTTGAGGTCTTGTCCATGTTGCAATTGAAAATTCATTATTTTAATATTAGACCTTCTGGAATTATCTTCCAGATAAATCAATTTTTTGTTTGTTTCGCTGATTCTCTAATCCAAGCTGGTTATCTTAAATTCATTTGTTTCTGCCCTGTCTCCAAGTTCTTTAACTGTCTGTTTAACATTTTTCAACTCCTGTGTCATTCCTGAAACTTGATCTTGAAGATTATTAATGCTCGTTTCAATAGATTTGGCTCGTCTCTCTGCTTGTTTGAAACCTTGACTCATTTTACGGGACATGTCCTTCACACACACTCACACTCAAATTCCCCCCCGTGTCTTTTGTGCCAAGACTTTCTCATCCATTCAAGAGGGTCCTGGAAGGATCCTCTTCCAAGGACCCCTTGCCTGAAATCCCTCTGATTCCCCTCTTTCTTTCTTTCTTTCTTTCTTTCTTTCTTTCTTTCTTTCTTTCTTTCTTTCTTTCTTTCTTTCTTTCTTGATGGATGGATGGATGGATGGATGGATGGATGGATGGATGGATGGATGGATGGATGGATGGATGGATGGATGGATGGATGGATGGATGGACAGCTGCCTGCCTGGCAGCAAACCTTCACTCTTGGGGCATGCAGCCTTCCCTTGTATTGCCTGCACCCTATCGGGTGTGTGTGTTTGTAGGGGGACAACCCTTATGGAGAAGAGGGGGAGATGGAGGGGATAGAGAGAGAGAGAGACAGAAGAAGAAGCCTGGGGGGGGGCTCCCAAGAAGGAGGGGAAGTTTCTCTCAGGCTTTCAGGGAAAGCAAGCGGGGGGACGTGAGAAAGGACATCCGCCTCCCCCCTCTTCTCAGCAAAGCACTATCTCTGTGTGTGTGTGTTTGCGGTAACCAACCTAAATTATCCCAATCTCTCTTTTGTGCCCCCCACGCCCCCTGCACCCTGGAAAAATACCAGACTTGTGTTTGGAAGCCCCGCCCACTTTTCCTGCAAAAACTTTTCTCTTGCACTCCAGAAAGCAGAGAAAGAGAGAGAGAGAGAGAACCTTTACCTTTACCTATGTCATCATTAACACTTTGAAATCCATGGGGAAATGAGCGGGCAGCCAATGCAAGGCAGCCAGAGTGGGGGAAATATGTTGATATTTTTTATATTTTTATATATTAAAATATTTTGGTAATGATTTTATGCAGTTTGAACTATGGAAATTGCTGTTCTTGAGGAGACAGGTGCAAAGTTTTGTGATACAAGAGGAGATATAAATATTCAAAAGAAATAAAGATACCTTTGTGTTTAAAAGGAGTTGTGAGAGTGAGAAGACAGAAATGATATTGTCAAACCTGAACCATCACACATTTGAGCATATAATCAGCAGAAAACATACTTTCACCTTGTAGAGCAAGTGAACGGGGGGCAGACCTCGGCCGCAATGTTCAGACATAGTGTATGAATACGAAAATATATTATGTGAGCCTGTATTTGGATGTTGTGGACGCAGAGATATCGCAATGGCATTAATAGTACTGCAAAACTTTCATATGTTCCTATAAAGAGATGACAAAATGAACCATTTCTGGTTCGTCTCTCTATTTTTCCTCTTTCTGGCCAGACTTGTTTGGCCGTTCAGCCTCTGCCTGGCTTCTCCGTGCTCTGTGCCTTGGCTCTCCTGGCCTGCCTGCAGGAACACTCCCCAGGAGGCGAAGGGCTCCTTTCCATGGCTTGCTCTTACATTCGCTGAGGAGGGAAGGGCGAGAGAGAGTCAAGGTGCCTCTGACCCCTTTCCCCAACCTCTAGCACCAAAGACACAGTGAAGAAATGGGGAACCTCGGAGCTGTACCTGCCAGGCATTATTTTTGTGAGTACTTCCAAGATTCTTCTCAGCTCTTCCAGAAGGAAAAAGGAGTGACTTTCCGGGTAGGAAGTACTGCAAACTTCGACATTTCAAAGAGTTCCATCCAGCCCAGTAACATGTCATCTTCAAAAGGCCCCCCCAAAAGAGGGACTTGCATCATATATATGGTCTAGTTGGTCGGCAAAACCTTAATGTTTTAAATGGCATGACTGGAAGAATGGCGTAGAGGTCACAGATGAGAAAGCATTTGTTCCTTTAGCGATGTCAACTCCATGCCTGATTTTAAGGGCGGCCTGGAAAAACAGGAGCCTATCTGAACACATCCCACCTTGATGCTCACCATCATAAAAGGCTGTCTTTTACTTCAGCGATGGACCATAATATAATTATATTACATATAACATAATAATAACCAAAACAGCAGATGAAACCCTTGTGGCCAAGGCATTTCGTTGAGACACTCTTACTCTTGTTCCCAAGAATCACACAGGGGTAAAATATAGAATAGTTACTTAGAAAGAGCATTAATTCAGGATTGGCACAATGGTCTACAATTATCAGGGAATGTTTTAGTTATCAGTCCTAAGAGACGATCTTGGCTTATCTTCACAAAATTTTCTGGGACTTGTCAAATCTGTCCAGTATTGACCTTGCATTGTGTAGTTTATCTCATGATGGTGTTATTAAATAGCCATGAAGATTCGTAGTTGAGAGGTAAATCTAGTCCTGATTCAGATCCAGATCCAGACCCTCCCTTATTTTGAGACATCTCATCTTGTAAATGTATTTAGGATTTTGTTGACATTGGTAGTCTATCATGCACTTTCGTGGCGATGACGTTCATGTAGGCAAAAGAACAAAAAGAGAAATAACAATCAGCTATATTTTGTTCCTTTTTCCCGCCCACAGATTAAAGGTTGACAAAACCAATATAAAGTGGTGCCTCGCTTAGCAATGTTAATTCGTTCAGAAAAAAATCACTGCTAAGCGATTTCATTGCAAAGCGAAATTAAAAAAAGCCCATAGAAACGCATTAAAACGCAATTAATGTGTTCCTATAGGGCTTAAAACTCACCATTGAGCGAAGATCCTCCATAGCGCCACCATTTTTGGTGCCTCTAAAGCGATGAATCCGTCCCAAAAAACAGCAGGCGGCCATGTTTTTTCCCCGCTGGCCATTTTGAAACCGCCGATCAGCTGTGCGAAAATGGGGGCTTTGTGATTATCGCTTCCCTGCGATCATCGCAAAGTGAAAATACCCCATAGGGAACATCGCAAAGCGATCGCTTTTGCAATCACAAAAAGTCCGTTGCAATTTCATCGCTAAATGGAGTGATCGCTATGCGAGGCACCACTGTACAGAGGACACCACCAAACCCTCCCCACATTATATCTTCTTAAGTGCTAGTAGTGATGTTAACTGTCAACTTGCTGGGATGAGAGCACCCAAAAAAATTTTCTCATGTTCAAAAACTGTCCATTCTAGTTTTGTCTTTCTTCTGATAGGGGTGAGAGATTTGTTGTCTATTGAGATGAGAAAATTATGATATGTCCTGCTGCCTGCTTCTAGTCTGTGGAGGAGACTGTTTTAATCTTCAAGATTCCCAAAATCACCTTCCTCCCTAGTGAATGTAATCAAAGTTTTCCCCTAAAGCAAACAAAAGTCCAATGTTTTGGGGGCATGCTATCTCTGCTCGCGGAACTTTGAGGTTTCCTGGAAAATCCTGAGCAGGCGGGGAATGACCTTCAGTGGGAGTGTAAATCTTTCTCAAGAACCCAGTTTTGCCAGGCTGTGCTGCTGAAGAGGGAAGGGGTAACATTTCTCTGACCTGGTGAGAAAAAAACTTTACTGTCGTGGCTTCCCTCTCTCTCTCTCTCTCTCTCTCTCTCTCTCTCTCTCTCTCTCTCTCTCTCTCTCTCTCTCTATATATATATATATATATATATATATATATATATATCACCCCCCAGTCAACAAGGCAAGATGAAATATTGAATTAAACATTGACATCCCAAAGGTCTGGCAGTGTGCCTCGTTCACCGGCTCTCCCCCAAGACAGCGCCTCTTGCACCCTCCATTCGGAACTGCAGCCTGCCAGCCGGCAGACAGGCGGGCTGGCTGGTAGGCTGCAGTTCCGTATGGAGGGTGCAAGAGGAGCTATCTTGGGAGAGAGCCGGCAAGCGAGGCAAGGCTTTTTTTTTATTCCTGACAGCAGAGGACACGTGGCCGCTTCAGGAGGGCAGGCAAGGCGATGGGCCAAAAACTATCATCCGGCGGGCCACAAATGGCCCATGGGTCACATGTTTGAGACCCCTGACTTACACTTTGGTAACTACTCAAGATGTTAAATGTAAGACTTTATGGGAGCAAAGATGCAATCAAATATTGAATTACATATTAAAATCTGCACATATACATCCAAATTATCAGTGGGTTTACTAAGGAAAGAACCCAAGACATAAGGACACTTGAAGAGTCTACACTTATGCCCACAGGAAAATGTAATCTGTCCACATCGAAATTCAGTATTTTCCATTTTTTTTAGCTTCGTTAGAAAGCTTATACCCTCTTATAATGAGCAGAAATTTTATTTATTAAACTGCAAATCCAAACTCAAGAAGAGGTTCATCTAGTACTGTATACCAAAAAGGCACTAAACTGCACAATATGCAAATATATTTAAATCTGACTACCGTAGAAGCCAAAATATATATTCAAAACCCTAATACATATCATAAATTTTACAGGCACCAGAAATGCCTGATGCATAGAAAACTGTGATTTGAACACCATTACGGACTAATGACAAGGAATCAAGATGGAAATGTTCTGCATCAAAGGAACTCTAAGAAGGACAAGATAATTGGAAAGCCAGCTTTTTGTAAAGCATTCCACAGGGAGGACTTAATCATGCTAATTATTGCTGCAAATAAAAGTACTGTTTTAAATACAAGCTCTGTACTGCCATTTCTCACAAATACGCAAAATCAAATTTCAAAAAGGTATGCTGGCATGTAACTATAATTGTACTTTTTACAACTTAAACTACAAACAGAACAGACATTTTCAAGGACTACGTGGAATTATTATATTACTCAAATCAATAATTACAGTTGTGTTCAAAATTATTCAACCCCCACTGAAATTGAATGTTTTGGCCATTTTGACATTGATTTTGATCATTCAGTCATCTTGCTTACATTTACATGAAAGAGGCACTTGTAGGTCAGAGAAATATAACCTTAAGTTTATAATGAAATAACCACAAATGTCTTTTCTGTGCTCACATCATTATTAGTTTTTATTCAACCCCCAAGTGACATTCAATCTTAGTACGTAGTACAACATCCTTTTGCAGTTATAACAGCTTTTAAACGTGAAGCACAGCTTGACACAAGTGTCTTGCAGCGATCTACGGGTATCTTCGCCCATTCTTCATGGGCAAAAGCCTCCAGTTCAGTCAAATTCTTAGGCTTGCGCACTGCAACTGCTTTCTTTAAGTCCCACCAGAGGTTCTCAATCGGATTTAAGTCTGGTGACTGCGATGGCCACTCCAAAATGTTCCAGCCTTTCCTCTGCAACCATGCTCTAGTGGACTTGGAGGTATGCTTGGGATCATTGTCCTGTTGAAAGGTCCAACGTCTCCCAAGCCTCAGGTGTGTGACGGACTGCATCACATTTTCATCCAATATCTCCTGGTACTGAAGAGAATTCATGGTACCTTGTACATGCTGAAGCTTCCCTGTACCTGCAGAAGCAAAACAGCCCCAAAGCACTATTGACCCTCCGCCATGCTTCACAGTAGGCAAGGTGTTCTTTTCGTCATATGCCTTGTTCTTCCTCCTCCAAACATAGCGTTGATCCATGGGCCCAAACAGTTCTAATTTTGTTTCATCAGTCCACAGAACACTATCCCACAACTTTTGTGGTTTGCCCACATGACTTTTGGCATACTGCAGTCGACTCTTCTTATTCTTGGGAGACAGCAAGGGGGGGCGCCTGGGGGTTCTGGCATGGAGACCTTCATTACGCAGTGTACACCATATTGTCTGAGCTGAAACTTCTATACCCACATCTGACAAATCTTTTTTCAGTTCCTCAGCAGTCACACGGGGACTTTTCACCACTCTATGCTTTAGGTAGCGCACAGCAGTCGAAGTCAGCATCTTCTTTCTTCCACGACCAGGTAGCATTTCAACAGTGCCCTTTGCCTTGAATTTGTGAATGATGCTTCCTATGGTGTCTCTTGGTATGTTTAACTTCTTTGCAATCTTCTTATAGCCATTGCCCTTCCTGTGAAGACAAATCACCTCTTCTCTTGTCTTCCTGGACCATTCTCTTGACTTCACCATGTTGTAACCACACCAGTAAATGTCTAGAAGGAGCTGAGTATCACAGTCATTTTAAAGCTGCCTAATTGGTGCTTATTATGCTTGATTGGTGCTCGGTGACATCCACAGGTGTTTTCAATACCTGATCGAAAACACCTGAATGAACCTTTCTTCTTCAGAGTGGTAGTCTTTAAGGGGTTGAATAATTGTGGCAATGAAGAAACCACAAAAGAAACATCTACTACTGTATTACATAAACAATTGATGTTATTTTAGTTGCATTTGGTTCTTTAAAACGTCCTTGTAGGATTTCATTCTGAATACAATTCCAAATGTACACTATAGTCCCTAAACCCCTTTACAGCATTGGGGGTTGAATAATTTTGAACACAACTGTAAATGTCTGCAATGTGCATCAACATACATTCTGGATACTTCACACAGCACACCTGTGGGAATGGTGGAAAATATGTCCTTTAAATCCATACAACTTTGTTTTGTTTGTTTAGTCGTTTAGTCGTGTCCGACTCTTCGTGACCCCATGGACCAGAGCACGCCAGGCCCTCCTGTCTTCTACTGCCTCCCGGAGTTGTGTCAGGTTCATGTTGGTTGCTTCGCAGACACTGTCCAGCCATCTCATCCTCGGTCGTCCCCTTCTCCTCTTGCCATCACACCTTCCTAACATCAAGGTTTTTTCCAAGGACTCTTTTCTTCTCATGAGATGGCCAAAGTACTGGAGCCTCAGCTTCAGGATCTGTCCTTCAAGTGAGCATTCAGGGTTGATTTCCTTTAGAACTGATAGGTTTGTTCTCCTTGCAGTCCAGGGGATTCTCAAGAGTCTCCTCCAGCACCACAATTCAAAGGCATCAATTCTTCGGCGGTCTGCTTTCTTTATGGTCCAGCTCTCACTTCCATACATCACGACAGGAAAAGCCATAGCTTTGACTATTCGGACTTTTGTTGGCAAGGTGATGTCTCTGCTTTTCAAGATGCTGTCAAGATTTGTCATCGCTTTCCTCCCAAGAAGAAGGCGCCTTTTAATTTCAGGGCTGCTGTCTCCGTCTGCAGTGATCATGGAGCCCAGGAAGATAAAATTTGACACTGCCTCCATATCTTCCCCTTCTATTTCCCAGGAGGTGATGGGACCAGTGGCCATGATCTTAGTTTTTTTGATGTTGAGTTTCAGACCGTTTTTTGCACTCTCCTCTTTCACTCTCATTACAAGGTTCTTTAGTTCCTCCTCACTTTCTGCCATCAGAGTGGTATCATCTGCATATCGGAGGTTGTTGATATTTCTTCCAGCAATCTTAATTCCGGCTTGGGTTTCTTCCAGTCCAGCCTTCCGCATGATGTATTCTGCATATAAGTTAAATAAGCTGGGGGACAATATACAGCCTTGCCGTACTCCTTTCCCAATTTTGAACCACTCAGTTGTTCCATGACCAGTTCTAACTGTTGCTTCCTGTCCCACATATAGGTTTCTCAGGAGACAGATAAAGTGGTCAGGCACTCCCATTTCTTTAAGAACTTGCCATAGTTTGCTGTGGTAAACACAGTCAAAGGCTTTCGCATAGTCAATGAAGCAGAAGTAGATATTTTTCTGGAACTCTCTGGCTTTCTCCATAATCCAGCGCAAGTTAGCAATTTGGTCTCGAGTTCCTCTGCCTCTTCGGAATCCAGCTTGTACTTCTGGGAGTTCTCGGTCCACATACTGCTGAAGCCTACCTTGTAGGATTTTGAGCATAACCTTGCTAGCGTGCGAAATGAGTGCAATTGTACGGTAGTTGGAGCATTCTTTGGCACTGCCTTTCTTTGGGATTGGGATGTAGACTGATCTTTTCCAATCCTCTGGCCACTGTTGAGTTTTCCAAACTTGCTGGCATATTGAATGTAGCACCTTAAAAGCATCATCTTTCAAGATTTTAAATAGTTCAACTGGAATGCCATCACCTCCACTGGCCTTGTTGTTAGCCAGGCTATCTAAGGCCCACTTGACTTCGCTCTCCAGGATGTCTGGCTCAAGGTCAGCAACTACATTGTCTGGGTTGTCCGGGATATCCAAATCTTTCTGATATAATTCCTCTGTGTATTCTTGCCACCTCTTCTTGACGTCTTCTGCTTCTGTTAGGTCCCTTCCATTTTTGTCTTTTATCATGTTCATCTTTGCGCAAAATGTCCCTCTAATATGTCCAATTTTCCTGAACAGATCTCTGGTCTTTCCTTTTCTGTTATCTTCCTCTATTTCTTTGCATTGTTCATTTAAGAAGGCCCTCTTGTCTCTCCTTGCTATTCTTTGGAAGTCTGCATTCAAGTTTCTGTAACTTTCCCTATCTCCCTTGCATTTTGCTTCCCTTCTCCTCTCTGCTATTTCTAAGGCCTCGTTGGACAGCCACTTTGCTTTCTTGCATTTCCTTTTCTTTGGGATGGTTTTCTTTGCTGCCTCCTGGACAATGTTACGAGCCTCTATCCAAAGTTCTTCAGGCACTCTGTCCACCAAATCTAGTTCCTTAAATCTAATCTCTTCAGTCTAAGCTTGAATTTTGCTATGAGAAGCTGATGATCAGAACCGCAGTCAGCTCCAGGTCTTGTTTTTGCTGACTGTATAGAGCTTCTCCATCTTTGGCTGCAGAGAATATAATCAATCTGATTTCGATATTGCCCATCTGGTGATTTCCATGTATAGAGTCGCCTATTTTGTTGTTGGAAAAGAGTGTTTGTGATGACCAGCTTATTCTCTTGACAAAACTCTATTAGCCTTTGTCCTGCTTCGTTCTGAACTCCAAGGCCAAACTTCCCTGTTGTTCCTTTTATCTCTTGGCTCCCTACTTTAGCATTCCAGTCCCCTAGAATGAGAAGAACATCTTTCTTTGGTGTCAGTTCTAGAAGGTGTTGTAGATCTTCATAGAATTGTTCAATTTCAGTCTCCTCAGCAATGCTGGTTGGTGCATAAACTTGGATTATTGTGATGTTGAATGGTTTGCCTTGGATTCGTATTGACATCATTCTATCATTTTTGAGATTGTATCCCATTACAGCTTTTCCCACTCTTTTGTTGACTATGAGGGCTACTCCATTCCTTCTACAGGATTCTTGCCCACAATAGTAGATATGATAATCATCTGAGCTGAATTCGCCCATTCCTGTCCATTTTAGTTCACTGATGCCCAGGATGTCGATGTTTATTCTTGCCATCTCCTGTTTGACCACCTCCAGCTTCCCAACATTCATAGATCTTACATTCCAGGTTCCTATGCAGTATTTTTCTTTGCAGCATTGGATTTTCCTTTCACTTCCAGGCACGTCCACAGCTGAGCGTCCTTTCGGCTTTGGCCCAACCACTTCATTAGCTCTGGAGCTACTTGTACTTGTCCTCCGCTCTTCCTCAGTAGCATGTTGGACGCCTTCCGACCTGAGGGGCCCATCTTCCAGCGTCATATCTTTTAGCCTTTTGTTTCTGATCATGGGGCGTTCTTGGCAAAGATACTGGAGTGGCTTGCCATTTCCTACTCCAGGTGGATTGCGTTTAGTCGGAACTCTCCATTATGTCCTGTCTGTCTTGGGTGTCCCTGCACGGCATAGCCCATAGCTTCTCTGAGTTACTCAAGCCCCTTCGCCACGACAAGGCAGCAATCCATGAAAGAGTCCATACAACTAAAGTATGCGTAAGAACAAGGCGTCACTGTAACTCTCTCTCTCCCTCCTGCCGCCTCCCCCCCGGGATACGTAGCGTGAGCCCTTGGTTTGGTGGAACAAGCAGGGGCCACGTCGGTAAATGTCACAATGCTCAGAAGCCAAAAGCATCCACGCTGCAGGGCTGACTTGCCCTCGCCTTGGCTTCCATTTTAACACCAGTGGTCTGAAGGCCGTGACCTTTGCCTTTGCATCCCCTGCTGTTCCTTCCTTCCTTCCCTCCCTCTCTCTGCTCCCCCTTCAGGCTTCATTTCTCCCGGGCGTTTTTGGGCTCCCCTTCCCAGCAGGGCTCGGCCATTTCTGCACCACCAGAGAATCTCAGCCAGACTCCGAAAGGGAGGTGGGAAAAGGACTGTGTGGGACCTCCTCCCTTCCTGGCCCTGTTTTTCCTTTTTTTCCTTTTCCCTGCACCAGACCTCTGGGGGGTTGGGGGGAACGGATGGTGATCCTTTCTGCCTGACTGGCTGCAATCCTTCCCTCTGTTATCTCCCCTGTATTGCCTGCACCCGGTAAGTCAGAAGGAAGGTAGGTGTGTGTGTTTGGGTGGGTGGGTGAGGAAGAACCCTCTTTGGAGAAGAGGGGAAGATGGAGGAAGAGAGAGAGAGAGAGAGAGAGAGGAAGAAGCCAAGGAGGGGGGCTCCCAAGAGAGAAAGTGGGGTTGTCTCCCGAGTTCAGGGAAAGCAACCAAGCCTTGGGGGGGAAATGAGAAAAGGCACCCGTGCCCCCCCTCAGGAAAGCACGAGGTCACACACTCTCTCTTTGTCTATGTGTGCATGAGGGTTTGTGAGCAACCTAGAATTCATCCCCATTTCTCTTTTGTGCCCCTCCCTCTTCCACGATATCCCCGGAACATTGAACTCCCCCCAATTAGGGTTGGGAAGCCCCGCCCCCGCCCCCGCCCCCTCTACCTCGGGGAGCTTTCCTCGGAGGACGGGGGGGGGGCGGAACAGAGAGGGAGGCAAGGGGTAGTAGAGCGTCTCCTCGCCGCCGGAAGAGGAAGCAGGGGGAGATAGACTCCGCCCCCCTCATGTTGTTTCCCCCCCCCGTCGCTCGGCGCTTCCTCCCCCTTGGTCTCTCTCTGTTCAGCCGCTAAGTCAGTCCGGGCGTTTCCTGCCTTTGGAGAAGACTAGAAGGCGGTGAGCTTTGGGGTGAGGAGGGGGGAAGGAGGAGGAGGAAGATTAGGGGGGTCGTGAAAGGCTTTGCCCTGGGAGGGGCGTGGTGTGGAGGGGTGCATTTTTAAAATGAGCCACATCCTCCGTGCAATCGCCAACCGCTCATGGGGGGGCTTCGATCTCCCCAGGGCGCCTCCTTGACTTGGATTATTATATAAATCCCCCCTCAACCCTCGTTTTTTAGAGTTTTCCATTTGGGGATATTCAAGGAAGAGCCAGGATGTCCCAGTGGGTGAGGGGGGGAGTCAAGATCTCACCCTCAAGGGGGGCAGAGAGACAGAACTACCCCCAATGTCCCCTATGTGCAATGCATCTGGGTTGGGGAGCAGTGCTGGAGGACACCCCACCTCTCCCCTGCATCCTGCCTCCACCCGTCAGTGCAAAAAAAGGGATGAGAGAAGAGTCACTGGGCTCCCCACTTAGTCTCTCCTTCTCCCGCTCAAGGTTCAAGGGCCCCCATTTGCGAAAGCTTGGGAAGGTCCGTCTAAGGCTTTCCGAGATTCGCTCCACACCCAGATCACCAACAGCCTCCCCAGTCGAGGAAACCAAGCCTTGGGATCCCACCGAATCTCTGGTGATGCAAACCAGATGGGCCAGGATCAAGTCCCAGAAGGCAGTTCTTTTGCACCTTCGACTCCCCTGGCGCTTGGAAGCAAGAGTTTCCACCCAGAGGGTTGGTCACCCAGGCTATCCGAGCTGTTTAAGTTTGGGGACGGCTTAGAGTCAACCATCATCCTTTCCCCTCCCCCTTCTCTCCTGCTTGGGGCTGTGAGTGCTTTCTCCACACCACATCTCCCCCTGCCCTGAACAAGTCCTATACAGTTGTGTTCAAAATTATTCAGCCCCCAATGCTGTAAAGGGGTTTAGGGACTATAGTGTACATTTGGAATTGTATTCAGAATGAAATCCTACAAGGACGTTTTAAAGAACCAAATGCAACTAAAATAACATCAATTGTTTATGTAATACAGTAGTAAATGTTTCTTTTGTGGTTTCTTCATTGCCACAATTATTCAACCCCTTAAAGACTACCACTCTGAAGAAGAGAGGTTCATTCAGGTGTTTTCGATCAGGTATTGAAAACACCTGTGGATGTCACCGAGCACCAGTCAAGCATAATAAGCACCAATTAGGCAGCTTTAAAATGACTGTGATACTCAGCTCCTTCTAGACATTTACTGGTGTGGTTACAAACATGGTGAAGTCAAGAGAATGGTCCAGGAAGACAAGAGAAGAGGTGATTTGTCTTCACAGGAAGGGCAATGGCTATAAGAAGATTGCAAAGAAGTTAAACATACCAAGAGACACCATAGGAAGCATCATTCACAAATTCAAGGCAAAGGGCACTGTTGAAATGCTACCTGGTCGTGGAAGAAAGAAGATGCTGACTTCGACTGCTGTGCGCTACCTAAAGCGTAGAGTGGTGAAAAGTCCCCGTGTGACTGCTGAGGAACTGAAAAAAGATTTGTCAGATGTGGGTATAGAAGTTTCAGCTCAGACAATAAGGCGCACACTGCGTAATGAAGGTCTCCATGCCAGAACCCCCTTGCTGTCTCCCCAGAATAAGAAGAGTCGACTGCAGTATGCC
This sequence comes from Pogona vitticeps, assembly GCF_051106095.1. Lineage (NCBI taxonomy): Eukaryota > Metazoa > Chordata > Lepidosauria > Squamata > Agamidae > Pogona > Pogona vitticeps. The sequence goes on from NC_135784.1 coordinate 5,431,311, forward strand.
AAAAGTCATGTGGGCAAACCACAAAAGTTGTGGGATAGTGTTCTGTGGACTGATGAAACAAAATTAGAACTGTTTGGGCCCATGGATCAACGCTATGTTTGGAGGAGGAAGAACAAGGCATATGACGAAAAGAACACCTTGCCTACTGTGAAGCATGGCGGAGGGTCAATAATGCTTTGGGGCTGTTTTGCTTCTGCAGGTACAGGGAAGCTTCAGCATGTACAAGGTACCATGAATTCTCTTCAGTACCAGGAGATATTGGATGAAAATGTGATGCAGTCCGTCACACACCTGAGGCTTGGGAGACGTTGGACCTTTCAACAGGACAATGATCCCAAGCATACCTCCAAGTCCACTAGAGCATAGTTGCAGAGGAAAGGCTGGAACATTTTGGAGTGGCCATCGCAGTCACCAGACTTAAATCCGATTGAGAACCTCTGGTGGGACTTAAAGAAAGCAGTTGCAGTGCGCAAGCCTAAGAATTTGACTGAACTGGAGGCTTTTGCCCATGAAGAATGGGCGAAGATACCCGTAGATCGCTGCAAGACACTTGTGTCAAGCTATGCTTCACGTTTAAAAGCTGTTATAACTGTAAAAGGATGTTGTACTACGTACTAAGATTGAATGTCACTTGGGGGTTGAATAAAAACTAATGATGATGTGAGCACAGAAAAGACATTTGTGGTTATTTCATTATAAACTTAAGGTTATATTTCTCTGACCTACAAGTGCCTCTTTCATGTAAATGTAAGCAAGATGACTGAATGATCAAAATCAATGTCAAAATGGCCAAAACATTCAATTTCAGTGGGGGCTGAATAATTTTGAACACAACTGTAGCTGCTCCCTGATTCCCCCCCTTATAAACACACTATGATCTTTACCATCTAAACACATCCCTCCACAGGCAGACAAAGACCAAGTGAGCAGCTTCTCCTCTGAACTGGCTTGGAGTGGGGAAAAGATCTCACACCAGAACGAAAAGGAGGGAAACATTTAGGGAGGCCGTGCTTTCAAACCTTCAGGGAGGAAGAAGTCCCGAGACTAAGCTGGGGAAGGAGTCCTTTATAAAACTCTCTTGGAGGCGGGTGTTCAGGTTCCTCAGCTTGACTGTACTGTGGGCGCTGTAGAGGTGCTGCCTCGGCAGGTGAGGTTCTTTTCATTCCTGCAGGGAGGGAACAAGGTATTTCAAGGAGCCCCCCAGGTTTTGCCGAATTCCTGACTTTTCCTTCCCCCATCAGGAATTGATTCTAGGAAGGAAGAAATGCAATCTATCTAACACATTGTACTGTAAAGCCATGGTCCCCAACCTTAGGCCTCCAGATGTTCTTGGACTACAACCCCCTGAAACCTTCACCACCACCTCTGCTGGCAAGGATTTTGGGAGTTGAAGTCCAAGAACATCTGGAGGCACAAGGTTCCACTCGTAGGAAGGTTCTTCAGGTCCATGCAGAGTTCAAAACGGGGTTTACCATTGCCATGCAGGGGTTTGACCCCTTCAAAGACATCCTAGATTTGAGGCAAATTGGCTGGATCAGTCCCTGCCCACGCAGCTCACCTTCACCTACAGACCCAATCTGTTTTTCTGGTGCCCCTCCTTTCCCTCCGTGTGTTAAGCATGCTTCCCATCATCCAGGCCAGCTAACTTGAATGATCAAATTTTTCTCTCTGGGACTGTAAGAGGCCACTCCATCACCTTCTTCCTCTTTCCTTCCTCCCTCCTCATTGTTTCTTCGTTAGCTGCCTTTCCATTTTCCTTTTCCTGATTTCCAAAGGAGGGAGAGAGAGAAAGAGAGAGATGGAAATGTATCTCCACATGATAAGAAAACTACAAAGCCATGCACTATTAAGAAATGTCTTTTGTTTGTTTGCTTTATCCAAGATGCCTCCAGACTGATCATTTTTCTTTTCTCCAAGGCAGAGATTGAAAGTGAGTAGATCTCCGTTCACTTCTCTCTGGACGAAAAAGGAATAATCCAATTTCAAATCCTTCTTAACATTTCCAAGGTAAGCAAGATGTCATTCTTTATTCATAGCATGGAATCATGGCGTTAGAAGAAATCATATATAGCTCAATCTCCAGCTCAGTGCAGAAATTGTGTATCTGACTGATGGCTTCCCAATTATCCCTCAGCTTCCAGTTCCACTGTTGTACTGCTGAAATAGTTAGAAGGTTATTCCTGATACTCAATCGAAATCTGGCTCCCTGAGTGCATTAATTTGTGTCCTACACTCTGGTAAGAGTGAGAACAAGTCCTGCCTCTCTGTCTGATAACCTTTCTTTCACTCTTTCCTCCTGTGGCTTGGTTTCTAGTTTCTCCTCAGTCGTCCTTACTGTCCCCCCCCCCCGAGTCTGTTCCTGTTGGCCTGCATCCTTTTTTAAAGGCAGGACTGGACACGGTAATCTATAGCAGTGGTTCTTAACCTTTGTTACTCAGATGTTTTTGAACTGCAACTCCCAGAAACCCCAGCCAGCAGAGCTGATTGTGAAGGCTTCTGGGAGTTGCAGTCCAAAAACATCTGAGTAACAAAGGTTAAGAACCAGTGGTCTATAGGGGGCCTAGGAAATGCCGAGTAGAGAGTACGGAAGACTTGATGTCATTTGGAGATGACACCCCTGTCAATACAGGTCAAAAGAGACTTTGCCATGGGTTTTTTTGTATATGATTCTGATAATAACGGAAAGGTAGTTGGTGCCTGTGAAATTCGCCCTCGTGGCCCCTGTTTATCTCTTCAAACATAGAGCTCACAAAGGCAAACCAAAAACCTCTTGATACACTGCCAACAGTTGATCTCCTTATCAATGTACTTTACTTACAAAAGAAAAAGTCCATTCAGTACTGACATCAATAAAACATGTTTATTGTTTACAGATCGTTTCTAGGATAATTCATAAGCATATTCTTTCAATTTCACCAAGCATCAATATTAATCTTCTATATTAAATATCACAGGTTACTAATCACTCTTCAACTCTGTCCTTCTCTAAGATTGCTAACACAGACTGACTCAACTCTCTGACTTCTCCTCTCAGGTTGTGCCTTTTAACATCTCTTGTGGCCTTGCCTCTTAACCACATTATCATATAACTCATGAATATTACATATCTTATTACAGAATTTAGGGTGAACGCTATATTCCTCCCTCAAATATGTTTGTTTGGGAGGAGAAACATGTTTCTCATCCTAAACAAACATGTGGTGCCTCGCATAACAATTGCTCCGTTTAATGATGAAACCACATTATGGCGACCTTTTTGCGATCGCTTTCGCAATCACTTAATGATGTTTCCTATGAAGTGTTTTCGCTTTGCGATGATCGGTTCCCTGCTTCGGGAACCGATTCTTTCCAAAGCGATGTTTTTCTAACAGCTGATCGCTGTTTCAAAATGGCCGCTGGGTAAATAAAATGGCTCCCCACTGTTTTCTGGGACGGATTCCTCACTGCACAGCCACCAAAAATGGCCGCCTGTGACGGCTGTGATGATGTCACCTGCCTGTCACTGCTATGGCTGGAGTTTATCTGCCTATGGCAGGACAGGAGGTGGGACTTCAGTGGGTGGAGTTAATGTATATAAGGGGGGGAGTGAATGTGGTGAGAGGAGATTTTGAGAGATTTGGGAGATTTGGGATTTTGGGGAGATTGGGATGAGATAGAGTGTTAGGGCCTGTTTATTCAAGTTATGAGGTACTGTGCTAGAGTAGGTCTGAAAGAGAGAGTGATTGAGGGGGATACTTTATTACATTGATTGCCTTATTTAGTTTCCACGTGATTTACTATTATTTATGTTTTCTCAATAAACAATCCTTTTTAATTTTTAAATCCATACCATTGTCTGATGAGTCAGATCAATAAGTGTGGTTGGTGGCAGCAAGTAAAGTGTGAATGAGAGAGTGTCGTGACCATTGTGACGTGAAAGGAGGACGTCACACCGCCCTATGGAGGATTTTCGCTGGACGGTGAGTTTCCAGCCCATCGAAACTCATTATAGTGGTGCCCCACATAGCGACGATAATCCGTTCCAGTAAAATCGTCACTATCTGGAATCATCACTATACGGAACGGAAAATTTATTTATTTATTTATTTGTTTGTTTGTTTATTTTATTTATTTATTTTATTTATTTTATTTATTTTATTTTATTTTATTTTATATTCTGCCTATCTAGTCGTTTAATGCGTTCCTATGGGGGGAAAACTCACTATGCAGAAATCCTCCATCCGGCCATCATTTTCGCTGCCCGGTAAGCCAGGAAACTGCACAAAAATGCTGCGGATGGCCATTTTGTTTACCCGGTGGCCATTTTGGAACCACCAGTCAGCTGTTAAAAAAACAACGCAATGTGAAGAACGGTAAGCAAAACGTGAAAGGTAGCTTCTGAAGGGGAAGCCCCTGCCACTCAGCTGGGGTTAAATGCCAGCGGTGGCTTCAGAAGGACCGCGGGGAGGGCTTCCCCACGGTCCTTCGTAAGCCACCGCCAACATTTTTGCCCAGTTGAGCGGCAGGGGCACCCGCTCAGCTGGGTGAAAATGGGGCTATGGGGAGAAATCGCAAAACAGCCATCGCTATGTGGATTCATCGTTAAACAGGGCAACCTGTAAGCGAGGCACCACTGTATATCAAACAATCTCTTATCACTCTAAACATTCTAGTGCAGTTCAATTAAAAACTTTACCTTTTGATTTCTACTTACGACATTTAATATTACAATCCTACAGAACTATAACATATTCATGAAAATTTTACATAGATAATTAAACAGTTACTCAATAGTCCAGTCAGATTTGTTTTAAAAGTTCTTTCATTTTTCTCCATGACTCAGTCCATCAATCTTCAATTTTTCATCACACAAACAGAAAAATTGTGATAACATTATCAGCTTAGTTTATCCCCCCATCATTCATTTGTCTTTCGAGGCAAAGTATCAGTATCTACTATCTGAGTCCCTTTTACACTATGAATTACAAAGTCCAAATCTTTCACACTCCTGCTGTTATCTGCTTGGCACAAAGCCTCTCAGAGTCCAATGCTTGATGTATCTATGACAGGGGTCAGGGAACTTTTTTACCTTTTACCCCCCCAAAAAATTATATATGCCGACATTACACCCTTAATTCGAAAGGAAGGAAGGAAATGATACATTATTTGAATTAAAACTATTATTGAATCTACACAGGCTGTGTACCGAACTAGCAGGATGCACCAAATTTGATAAAGATGTGCACTATTTTTGCTGGAACATATTGCACTCCAGCCATGGTGTGGTATAGGGAGTAATAAGGTCTCCAATGTGCCTAGCTAGTTGCATTAATTTTTTGCTAGCTCGCAGAGGATTTAATCATCATCAGTGGCTGCCAGAGTGGTGCTACCAATGACATGCTTGCTAGAGACAGCCCATGCAGAATTGGGGGGGGATTTCCCTCCACTTTAATTATTCTATGTGTGGTTTGCAAAAAGGAACAAACCAGGCTAAAGATCATGTCACCCACCCTGGTGCCACAGCCCAATATCAAAGGACCAGTGTGCTTTTTTTTTTTCATCATCAATGGAAAACTCAGCAGCGGCCAGAGGATTGGAAAAGATCAATCTACATCCCAGTCCCAAAGAAGGGAAATGCCAAAGAATGCTCCAACTACCATACAATTGCACTCATTTCACACGCTAGCAAGGTTATGCTCAAAATCCTACAAGGTAGGCTTCAGCAGTATATGGACCGAGAACTCCTAGAAGTAGAGTACAAGCTGGATTTCAAAGGGGCAGAGGAACTAGAGACCAAATTGCTAACAAGCACTGGAGAAAGCCAGAGAGTTCCAGAAAAACATCTACTTCTGCTTCATTGACTATGCAAAAGCATGGCAGAAAGTGAGGAGGACTTAAAGAACCTCTTAATAAGGATGAAAGGTAAAGGTAAAGATAAAGGTTCCCCTTGACAATTTTTGTCCAGTCGTGTTCGACTCTAGGGGGCGGTGCTCTTCCCCGTTTCCAAGCCATAGAGCCAGCGTTTGTCCAAAGACAATCTTCTGTGGTCACATGGCCAGTGCGACTTAGACACGGAACACTGTTACCTTTCCACCAAGATGGTCCCTATTTATCTAATCGCATTCGCATGCTTTTGAACCACTAGGTAGGCAGGAGCCAGGACAATCGCGGGCACTCACTCCGTCGCATGGATTTGATCTTATGACTGCTGGTCTTCTGACCCTGCAGCACAGGCTTCTGCGGTTTAGCCCGCAGCGCCACCACGTTCCTGTTCTCTGCTTCCCACCATCCAGGCCAGGGTGAAAGGGTGAAAGAGGAGAGTGCAAAAATGGTCTGAAGCTCAACGTCAAAAAAAAATTAAGATCATGGCCACTGGTCCCATCACCTCCTGGCAAATAGAAGGGGAAGATATGGAGGCAGTGACAGATTTTACTTTCTTGGGCTCCATGATCACTGCAGAGGGTGACAGCAGCCACAAAATTCAAAAATGCCTACTTCTTGGAAGGAAAGCAAATATAAACCTAGACAGCACCTTAAAAAGCCACCTTCCCCCCCCCCCGCATTAATTCAAAGTTTCTCTTTTGCTTGCCTGTTCATTTCCAGTTTTGAGTCAGTCTCTCTCTCTCTCTCTCTCACACACACACACACACACACACACATCCATCCACCCACTCTCCCTCCATTTCCTCCCTCCCTCCATTTCCTCCCTCCATTTCGTACATTTAAATAAGCTTGATGAAGTCCTCAGTCTCTTGCACATTTGTTCCATCCTTCCCTTTCTTGCTCCTTGATCCTCTCCCTCCTCCTGCTTGTTTGCAGTCATTTCCGGAGGAAGCATTCATTCAGAAGCCCCAGCTAATCCACAGCTGTAACCAATCAAGGAAGCTTATCTCCGATCTCTAACAGAACAGAGGATTTACTAGTGCCTGCTGCAATGAAGGAAGTAACAGGGAGATGTGGCTTACAATTTGAGCTTTGGCTGCAGTGGGGGTGGGAGGGAGGGAGGGGGTACCATTCTGCTCATTCCCCCCAGGATTTCCACTTTTACCCAATTTGGGGTAATTTACCCCTTTTTCATGGTCTGTGATCTATGATGATGGTGAACTCCTGGCTGTAGTCAGGTGTGCTGTAGACTGGTCTGGTCATTACCACCTCCCTCAGCTGGTCACATGACTGCTGGCACTCAAGGGTCCCTCTGATGATCTCTGGCTCCTTCTTCCGCGTTATCTTCGGTCGACTAGCAGTCATCAATCAGGCCCTCTGATGTCCACTGGATGTCCTCTGCTTGCCGTTACGTAGTGAAGCCTGCTTTCTTTCTGGCTCAGGGCTTCACTTTATCAGCAAGGGAAAGGGTAGGCAGTACCCTCTCCTCCTCCCGAACATCTCTGGATGCATCCTTCTTTAACATGTCAGGGCTTACGCATTCCTCCTCACAAACAAATTCACCCACTGGTACTTTCATTGCAAAGTTTTCCCTATGTGTGGGACCACTATCACGGGTTACTTTAAGATTCTCAGGCGAGTGTCTGTTAAGTGCAATCTCAAATGATTGGTTTGTTTTAGATTCACTGAGCTTTTAATCTGATTCTATTTCTTCTTCATTGATAAGCTAGGTATGGGTTGGCCTTGTGAGGTTTTATGGTCTAATTCAGCAGCAGAGCTACTAGACTCTCCCCTCCAGACCTGGTGCAACACATCTATAGGTTCTGACCCTGACAAAAGCAATTTAGTCCCCTCTATGGGTCTCAGTTCCACTACTTTGTCCTCAGGACAAAATGATCTTTCCTGGGCCTCATACAAGCTTTTTTCCTTTTCAGGAGTATTTCCCAAGCTTGGCTCTGCCACTTCTAAGGACTTCTCTTTATACAAAAGATCCTTATCCTGGCAAAGTCTCTCAGGGCATGTCAGGAGACAATAAAATGGGGGTAGAGGCCGCTTCAAGGCAACCCATCAAGCTGGTGTCCTCCTTTTGTTCCTGGGTATACCGTATATGCCGCCGTACAAGGCGACCGGCCGTACAAGATGACCCCCCCAAAATGCGGCACCAGGAAGAGGCTTGGGGGGCGGTGGCAGGAGAAGGAGGAGGAGGAGGGGAAGCGGGGCAGGGTGGTGGGTGAGCGAACGCACGCGCCACTTCCCTCCCTCCATCTGCCTGCCTGCCTGCCCACCTGCCTTCCTCCCCGGTGGCAGAAGGAGGAGGAAGAGGGGAAGCAGGGTGGGGTGACAGGCGAGCGAATGCACGCACCGCTTCCCTCCCTCCATCTGCCTGCCTGCCTGCCTTCCACCCTGGTGGGAGGAGGAGGAGGAGGAGGAGGAGGAAGAGGGGAAGTGGGGTGGGGTGGCAGGCGAGCAAATGTACATGCCGCTTCCCTCCCTCCGTCTGCCTACCTGCCTGCCTGCCTTCCTCTCTGGCCAGCGCAGCCCCACATCACTCACTCGGTAGCGGTGGCAGCTCGTTCCTGGCCTGGCGTACAAGACGACCCCCCACTTGGAGACACGTTGTTTGGGCCCCAAAAGTCATCTTGTACGCCGGCATATACGGTAATTATTTTTATTTGGGTTTTTCACAAGCATGAGATCAGTTTCTGAACAACAATTAAGCTGACTATCCGAGAAACTTTCTCCTTCCAGGCTTCCCTCTGCTCAAGTATCCATTTCTACTGCAGTGGGTGATTTCTGGCCCCCTTGTGAGCGTCTAAGTACAAAAGCTCTCTTAACATGCTCTGTCAGGTTTAAATCTTCTCTATACATTAGGTCTTTTATAAGTTATAGACCTCTAGGTGTTTAGTGATCAGTGGAATGGGATTCTCTCTAGCTTTTGTAATACAATCATTTAAAGTACTATCAGACAGCATCGGCATCGGGGAAAGTCCAGGAGTCCTAGCATGGCCAGGATTGCCCGGCGCGGCGTGGCTCTCAGCAGCTGCAGTGGTGGCAGGGGACCTCTGGAGGCCTCCCATGGTGGCGGAGAAGCCCTGGGAGGCCTCTGGAGACACAATTGGCGAGGGGGACCAATGGGCAATCGACCTACGGACCGGAAGGGGGTGGCAGGCAAAGCGTCAAATTTGAATTCTCCAGCCGCAAGTTGATGGGAAATTTTGCGGCCAGAGAAGTTCGTTAATTGAAAAGTCCATAGGTGGAAATATCTGTAAGTTGAGGGTCCACTGTACGGCAAGTTCTTAAAGATACGGGAGTGCCTGACCTTATCTATGTCCTGAAAAATCTCTAGGCAGAAACAACAGTTAGAACTGGATATGGAACAACTGATTGGTTCAAAATTGGGAAAGGAGTACAACAAGGCTGTATATTGTCATCCTGCTTATTTAACATATATGCTGAATACATCATGCGGAACGCTGGACTGGATGAATCCCAAGCCGGAATAAAGATTGCTGGAAAAAATATCAACAACTTCCCATATGCAGATGATAACACTCTGATGGCATAAAATGAGGAGGAATTAAATACCCTCTTAATGAGGGTGAAAGAGGGGAGTGCAAAAAATGGTCTGAAGCTCAAAATCAAAAAACTAGGATCATGGCCACTGGTCCCATCACCTCCTGGCAAACAGAAGGGGAAGATATGGAGGCAGTGATAGATTTTACCTTCTTAGCCTCCATGATCACTGCAGATGGTGACAGCAGCCCTGAAACTAAAAGACACCTGCTTTTGGGGAGGAAAAAAAACCAGAGACATCACCTTGCCGACAAAGGTCCGTGTAGTCAAAGCTACGGTTTTTCCAGTAGCGATGTATGGAATTGAGAGCTAGACCATAAAGAAGGCTGACTGCTTAAGAATTGATGCTTTTGAATTGTGGTGCTGGATGTGACTCTTGAGAGTCCCCTGGACTGCAAGGAGAACAAACCTATCCATTTTGAAGGAAATCAACCCTGAGTGCTCACTGGAAGGACAGATCCTGAAGCTAAGGCTCCAATACTTTGGCTATCTCACGAGAAGGGAAGACTCCCTGGAAAAGACCACGATGCTGGGAAAGTGTGAGGGGAAAAAGGAGAAGGGGACGACAGAGGACAAGATAGCTGGAAAGTGTCATCGAAGCTACCAATGTGAATTTGACCCAACTCTGGGAGGCAGTAGAAGACAGGAAAGCCTGGCATGGTCTGGTTAATGGGGTCACAAAGAGTCGACACGACTTAACGACTAAACAAGTGTAGATTTTAATATGTAATTCAATACAGTGGTGCCTCGCTTAACGAGCGCCTCGTATAGTGACAAATCCGCAAAAACTTCACTAAACGGTGAGTTTTCTGCCGATGGCTTTTTTCTTACCGCTTAACGAAGTTTTCACATAGCGAAGGTTAATCCGGAACGGATTAACCTCGCTATGCAAGGCACCACTGTATTTGAATGCATATTTGTTCCTATAAAGTCTTAAATTCATAAAAAAATCTTTTTTTCCTTTCCTCTTCTGTTTAGTCTGGCATGGAGTGGGAGGCCTGCTTGCCCAGCGAGGGGCCTTTTAACATCCCGGTGGTCGTGGGTAGAGGGCGATATGGCGGTGGTACAGTCCCTGCACGTGTTAGTATAACAGTGAACAGATGTCTGAAGGCTGTTCACTGTTCTGAGGCTGTGACCAACCCTCAGTATCGAGGTAGCCAGCTCAGCCAGCCTTCCACTCTAACCCTGGTCCTGTTGAATGCCAGGTCTGTATCCAACAAGCCCCAGGTGATTCAAGATCTTATCCTGGAGGAGGATGCAGACCTGGCATGCATAACCGAGACGTGGCTCAATGGGGAGGGTGGCCCTCCCCTAGCCCTCATCTGCCCAACCGGTTATGATGTCCAGCACCAGGATAGACTGGAAGGACGGGAGGGAGTTGCCATTGTCTACAAATCCAGCTTGGAGGTTACCAGGCGCTCCTCGGTGGTAAGGCCGGGTCTAGAGGCACTTCACGTGTCGATAGGGGCCAGGGATGGAATTGGGATTTTGCTAGGCTACCGGGCCCCCTGCGGCCCAGCCACTTCCCTTCCGGAGCTGGCTGACTTTGTCTCCGTGGCATTGTTGGGATCCCCGAGGCTTCTGGTCTTGGGTGATTTCAACGTGCATGCAGAGGCAGAGGTTACTGGGCCAGCTCTTGAGTTCCTGGAAACCATGGCTTCCTTGAACATGTCCCAACGTCATCGGCCCCACCCACGTGGGTGGCCACACACTGGACCTGTTTTTTTCCACCAATTAGAGTGAGTGTGGTCTGGTGGTGACTGACCTTGTGTCAGTCCCCTTGTCATGGACAGATCACCATCTGGTAAAATGTAACCTCTCAGTGGCTCTCCTCCCTTGCAGGGAGCAGGGACCTATTTTTATGGTCCGCCCTCGAAGGCTACTGGATCCGGATGGATTCCAGGATGCCATGAGAGGGATTACAGCTGACCTGGCTGGCGCTCCTGTCAATGCCCTGCTTGACAGCTGGTCCACTGTTGCCACCAGGGCCATAGACATGATCACGCCCAAACGCCCTCTCCGGCGCAGAACTCGCCCGGCGCCCTGGTTTAACCAGGAGCTTCGAGTGATGAAGCGAATAAGGAGAAGGCTAGAGCGTAGATGGAGGAAGAATCCGACGGATTACAACTGGATAGCTGTTAAGGTCGCAACTAACCTTTACCTTAACAAGGTGAAGGCTGCATGTAGATCATTCTTCGCTAACCGGGTAAGTGAAGCATCCAACCAGCAGGCGGAGCTTTTCCGCATAGTGCGCGACCTATCCGGAGTTGGTCTGGGAGATAGGCCTCCCCCTAGTCTTTCACCGGACCAATTTGCAGCATTTTTAAAATCTAAAGTGGAGGCCATCCGCCGGGAGCTCTCTCCTTTTTTGAACACAGCGAGTCGAGCTGAGATGTCCAGCGCTCCGTCTTGCCCGGTCATTTTCCACTCCTTTCAGCCGGTAACGTCCGATTCTGTAGCCAGGGTGCTTGGCCGTTGTCGGGCCACCACCTCCTCCTTGGACCCTTGCCCGGCCTGGCTAATCAAAGCAGCCAGGCCGAAAACAACTGAACGGGCCACTGCAATAATAAATGGGTGTTTCCTTGAGTGCAGCTTTCCACCTGTCCTCAAGGAGACACTCATTAGGCCTATAAGAAAGAAACATAATTTGGCGGCGGACGAAATTGGCAATTATAGGCCCGTCGCCAATATTTCTTTCATGAGCAAAGTGGTGGAGAGGGTGGTGGCAGATCAGCTTCAGGCACTCCTGGATGAAACAGATGCCCTGGATCCATTCCAGTCACGCTTCAGGCCGCGTCACGGTACAGAGACGGCATTGGTCGCCCTGTATGATGACCTGCTGAGGGAGGCTGACAGGGGCAAAATGTCTCTGTTGGTCCTCCTCGATATTTCGGCGGCCTTTGATACCGTCGACCACGGTATCCTCCTGGGGAGGCTCTCCGAGTTGGGAATCGGTGGCTTGGTGTTAGCCTGTCTCCACTCCTTCTTGGAGGATCGTCCCCAGAGAGTCCAGCTTGGGTAGAGTGTCTCATCCCCGTGGAGCTCCAACTGTGGGGTCCCACAGGGGTTGATTATCTCCCCAATGCTATTTAACATCTATATGAGGCCGCTAGCTGGGTTCATCAGGGGGTGTGGAGCAATGTGTCACCAGTATGCTGATGACACTCAGCTCTACATCTCCTTTTTTCCAACCGCAGGTGATGCCATCCTGTCCCTTCAGCGCTGCCTGGGGACTGTACTGGAATGGATGCAGGAGAACGGTTTGAGGCTGAACCCAGACAAGACGGAAGTTCTGAGGGTGGGGGCCCTGTGGTTGGTCGCTTGGGTGGCTCTCTCTCATTTGGGAGGGCTGCCCTGGCTCCGGCGAGTGGGGTCCGCAGCTTGGGCATACACCTGGACCCAGCACTCACCATGGAAACACAGGTGGTGTCGGTTGTCCGCTCCAACTTTTTCCATCTTTGGCGGATTGCCCGGCTGCGGCCTTACCTCAACACGGGGGCTCGCACTACCTTAGTGCACGCGCTCATAATCTCAAGATTAGACCACTGCAACGCGCTCTACGTGGGGCTGCCTTTGAGGTTGATACGGAAACTTCAGATGGTGCAGAACGCAGCAGCCAGACTCCTTACGGGAGGGAGGAAATACCACCACATTACTCCTATACTGGCCAGATTGCATTGGCTGCCCATTAGTTTCCGTATCGAATTCAAAGTTTTAATGCTCACCTATAAGGTCCTAAATGGTTTGGGACCTCGATACTTGGCGGAACGCCTTCTCCCACCAAGATCTACCCGGATCACCCATGCAAGCCAGGAGGTGAGGCTGAGGAGCCTGACGCCGAGGGAGGCCTGGAGGGAAAAGACTCGAAACCGGGCCTTCTCGGCGGTAGCTCCTCGCCTTTGGAACAATCTCCCTCCTGATATTCGCGCGGCCCCAACGCTGGGTACATTCAAAATCCAACTAAAAACATGGCTTTACATCCAGGCCTTCCCTCCTGTCAGCATTTAATCTAATTTAATTTATTTAATTTAACTTTCTCTCTTATCTGTCTATCATTTATTCCCTGGGCTTTCTTTTTGTCTCCTGAGCACATAGCCTGGGGGGGGCCTAGGGGTGGGACTTCCTGATTTAAAAGAGCGTGTCCCAGGACCCTGGACCCTTTTCCCTAGGAAGCTGGGCTGAGGGCGAAGGCCAGGTCTGTTTGCATGGATGCCTTGCTGAGTTTTTTTTTTCCCCTGGGCTTTCTTTTTGTCTTCTGAGCACATGGCCTGGGGGTGGGGCCTAGGGGTGGGACTTCCTGCTGTAAAAGAGCGTGTCCCAGGGCCCTGGACCCTTTCCCCTAGGAAGCTGGGCTGAGGGCGAAGGCCAGGTCTCTTTGCATGGATGCCTTGCTGAGTTTTTTTTCCCCTGGGCTTTCTTTTTGTCTCCTGAGCACATGGCCTGGGGGTGGGGCCTAGGGGTGGGACTTCCTGATTTAAAAGAGCGTGTCCCAGGACCCTGGACCCTTTCCCCTAGGAAGCTGGGCTGAGGGCGAAGGTCTGTTTGCATGGATGCCTTGCTGAGTTTTTTTCCCCCTGGGCTTTCTTTTTGTCTCCTGAGTACATGGCCTGGGGGCGGGGCCTAGGGGTGGGACTTCCTGATTTAAAAGAGCGTGTCCCAGGAAATTCTCAGATTTTATATCTGGCCTTAATATGGTAAATAGGAAAGCCAATGAGATTTGCATAAGCCGGGTAGTCAGGAAAGTTTTAAGGATCAGATCATACTTTTGCACTATTAAAGAGCAGGCCGGGTAGGTGGGGCCTGTCAGCCATGGAAGGCAGCCCATCTAGGAGAAGGAAAACTCCAATTTCAAACCTTCACTGCCTTGTGGCTATATCCACTCATGGAAAAGGCTTCAGGAGTTAACCTCAAGGCAAAATCCGGAGCTGGAGTCCCGAAGGCAGCATGTGTCGTTCTGCCAACTCCTGCGACATTGCTGGAACCAGTTGTATTGGCTCTTGCCTTTCCATTGGACCATTTCAGCAATGTGGAGAGGGGGGATCTGCTGCTTGGGTAACAGCCTATCCTCCATATTACCTTACCCGGGCTTCATGCTCTGGAGAGGACACTCCTCGATTCAGAGCATGTTACCATAGTCTCTCGAGACTGAAGGATGCCTATGCTATCATTTATTATTTTTAGTATGTTTGTCAATAATGGATGCTCATGGATTTATATTGTTTTAATTGTATATGTTCTGTTGTTAGCCGCTCAGAGTGGTATAAATATACCAGATGGTCGGGATATAAATCAAATAAATAAATAAATAAATAAATAAATAAATAAATAAATAAATAAATAAATAAATAAATAAATAAATAAAATTAAATTTAACATCTTGACAAATTCCCAAAGTATAAATGAACATTTTTTTGCCAGATCAGATAATTTTTCTTGTCTCCCACCATTGATAACATGACTGTGAGATTCTTCAGTAGAAGCCTACTGCTCCAAAGTCATGGCCACAAGGAGGTTCTCTCGGATGTAAACATTCACCAATCCTCTATGGAAGGACACTAGGAAAATTTTGTGACAAAGGAGAAACATTCCAGGTCTTCAAGGAGAAAGCTTAAATTGTCAAGGTAGATATAAGCCACTTGGGGTTCTTGATTTCTATGGCCAGAGACAGCACATGATGGGAAGAATAGCATTTGTCAATAGTGTACTGTGACTGCTACATGTATTTTCTAGAGTATGACAGGATTATGTATAATTAGATTCCAAATTTCTCTGTTCTGGCTTCCCCCTGTATGAGGTGTTTAAAAAAGTTCAGAGGGAGGGTGAAGAACACAATGGTAGGCCAGCCAGATCCTGAATGACACTAGAGATTCTGGATCAGGAGATTGGCTGCTGGCGAAAGCCGGCTGCCTATCTTACAGGCACTGCTGTATGGAAGCAAAGAGAGGGGTCTGGCTTTCAAATGCTCAGCTAAGTCATCTGGCAACCCTCCTCCCTACGGCCGTAAAGGAAGCAAACTGATTTTGCGATAGCATTGAGCCTTGCCCTGTGTTTGGCCAAGGGCCGGAGGGTTCACATATGTGCAGGATTTGAAAAACTGTAATATTTTAGAGAAAAAGGACATGCGTAAAGTGTTCAAAATAAGACTATATATATATATATATACTTTAAGTTATTTGAACTTGTATGTATATATCTATATATACACACACATATATATACATGTATACTTATATAAATCAAAAGGGGAACTTTGATTACATTCATTCGGGGGGAGGATGATTTTGGTAATCTTGAAGATTAAACCAGTGTCCTCTGCAGACTAGAAGCAAGCAGCAGTGAAATCCCCTCACTGCTGCTTGCTTCTAGTCTATGGGAGTTCAGGGGAACTTCTATGGAAGTTGGGGGTTTTTCATGGTTAATTATGATTCAATTAGAAATATGGACAAGAGAATGGAATAGTAAGGCAGGGAAAAGTAGAAAAAAGATTAAAATCAGAGGAAAAGACAGAAAGAAAAGGAACTGTAAATCAAATATGTAAATTATTAATTGTGTAGTGACATGAAACTCACCGTCCAGCAAAGATCCTCCATAGCACGGCCATTTTCACTGCCTGTGCAAGCTGAACAGGGTACACAAGGATTAAAAATGCAATGGCACTATGATTTAGAAAAAGAAGTAATAGGTGAAGAATAGGATAAAATATGGGATCAAAGAATTATGAAGAACATGCCTTTAAGGATAAAAGAAAATTGCTGTAAAGTGATATGAAAGTGGTTTTAATGCCGGTAAAAATGAACATATTAAATAGAAGTGTATCATTACTATGTTGGAGGTGTAAAAAACAGAAGGGGACGTATATACAGTAGTGCCTCGCATTACGACATTAATTCGTTCCAGTGAAATCACTGTAAAATGAAAACGTCGTAATGCGAAATTAAAAAGCCCATAGTAACAGAAGAAGTTAAATACAGCCTAGTTTATATATGTGATTTGCTTCCTGTGATTGACACTGTTATTTTCAACCAATCATTAACCCCATCCTGATAAATAAACTTAATGCATTTGTTAACTGGTGTGTCCTTGAATTAATTGATGTTTAAAAGAAACATCTGGTGGAAGTGTGAGAAGATAGATGCAGCTTGCGTCTTTGTGAGGAACCAGAATATAATATAGGTCACAGAGACGGAGTTGCGTCACAGGTGGTGCCTACCAGTTGGGATCCACTTTGATCCAGTAAAGCCTAAAAACAGAAAGGTTCCCAGAGCATAAAAATATATTTTAGCCAGGGGATTTGAGCTAAAGGAGTGGGTAAACTTCCTAGGGCTTTTTCAAGGTGAAAAAGCTTAGTGGGAAGGCTTCTAAGCTGAGATCGGAGGGCTAAGATACGGAAACCATTTCTGGAGGGAGTTTTACCTCAAGCAGAGAAAGGACAGTTGGTTAGTTTGTCCTGAGCTCGACGGAGACCAAGGACAAGAGAAGCTGAGGTAACTCAAATCAGCAAAAACTAGAATGGGTTAAAGCCGATATTTCTGTTTATTTCTGATGCCTAGAGGCAGGCAGAGAAACTTTGTCTCTTGCTAAAGACCTGGCTGGGAGCCAGAGGTCTAAACACAGTATCTTAGCAGTGGAAGATTGCTGGGGAAGCAACTTTATTGCACAGACTCTATCTCACTGTGAAAAAAAGGAAAGGAAAAAAGTGTACCTTTTAAATTTTGAGGCTTGTTAATTGGAGAAGCAGCCTAAATTACTAAACATGCCTTCCACACGGGGGGAAAAGGCAGCAGAAGAGCATACTGAGATGGCAGTTGGCTCAGATCAAGAAAGAGAAGAAACTGAGGAAGAAATTACCTCAGAGAATGAAATGGAGGCCTCAAGGGAGGAGGACTCTATAGAATTCAAAAAATGGAAACTGGAGCTACAGGCCAGATCTGAGGAAAAACTTGAGCCCCCTAATGAAACATAGGAAGGAATGATGAAATAGCTGATTTGGTAACAAAGAGGAATCCAAATGAAAGTACAGTGGTGCCCCGCATAGCGTCAATAATTCGTTCCAGAAAAATCGTCGCTGTACGGATTCGATGCTATGCAGAACAAAAAAGCCCACAGAAACGCATTAAAATGTGATTAATGCGTTCCTATGGGCTTAAAAACTGACCTTAAGCAAAGGTCCTCCATGGGGCGGCCATTTTAGGTGCCTCTAAAGTGAAGCAAAACAGCGGACGGCCATTTTGGAATCGTCGATCAGCTGTGCGAAAATGGGGGCGTTGCAATGATCGCTTCCGCGCAATCATCGCAAATGCCCCTATTTTCACCCAGCTGATCAGCGGGGCTTCAGGATGATCGGGGGAAAGCGCTTTCCCCATCATCCGGAAGCCCGCATTTTCGTCCAGCTGATTGGCAGGCTTCAGGATGATCGGGGGAAGCGCTTCCCCCCATCATCCGGAAGCCCGCATTTTCACAAAGCTGATCGGTGGGGCTTTGGGATGATCATCTCAAAGCTCCGCTGATCAGCTGTGCGAAAATGGGGCGTTTGCAATGATCACTTGCCCGCGATCATCACAAAGTGATTTTTCCCCATAGGGAACATCGCAATGTGATCACAAAAGCGATCGCAAAATCTTCATCGCTATGCAGATTCGTCGTTAAACGGGGCGCCCATTAAGCAAGGCACCACTGTATATTTAAAAAGGATCAAGAAGCAGATCCAATGTTAGAACAATGCTTTAAGAGGATGAGCAAAGATCCAGTAACCCCTGAGAACGCCGAGAGGTACTTTGAGGAAAAGGCCTTTTATATAGAAAGATATTAATAAACTCCAGGAGGGAATGGGATAACCTTCAAAAACTTCTAATAGTTCCTTCTAAATATAGACAGAAAATAATGGAAAAAGGTCACACAAACACCTTATCTGGACATTTAGGTATTACAGGGACTAAGCGGAGAATATCCCAGAATTACTACTGACCAAAAATGGGAAACGAAATAAAAGAAGTTTGTCAGAATGTGACACATGTCAAAGGAAAAGAAATACAGTGGTGCCCAATAAGATGAGCACTCCATTTAACGATGAAACCGCTTGACGGGGAACATTTTGCAATCACTTTTGCAGTCGCTTTACGATGGTTTCAATGGGGGAATTTTGTTTTGCGATGATCGGTTCCCTGCTTCGGGAACCGATTCTCGCAATGCGACGATTTCCAGCCAGCTGATCAGTGGTTTCAAAATGGCCACTGGGTAAATAAAATGGCTCCCCGCTCTTTTCTGGGATGAATTCCACACTGTACAGGTAGCAAAAATGGCCACGCTATGGAGACTCTTCGCTGGACGGTGAGTTTCCAGCCCATCGGAACGCATTAACCTGGTTTTAATGTGTTTCTATGGGCTTTTAAATTTCGCTTTACGATGTTTTTGTTCTGCAGTGATTTCGCTGGAATGAATTAACTTCGTAATGCGAGGCACCACTGTAGTGACACAAAATTCAATAGGGAGGAAAAGAATAATAGGGATGATTGTAATAATTATATTGAAGATATTAATAATATTTTTAATCAACTGAAACATGAATACACTGAACAACAGAAACAGGAACTAGAGTATGACAGAAAAGCCAAAAACCTTCAAGAAGCAGGAGAAGCCGCTGATTTTAATTCACACATTTGAAATCCAAACTTTTATGAGGTAAAAGTTGGAAGGAAAGCTTGGGATGATACGGAAAGAGATCCCAGAGGACAGTTTAAGAACCAACAGACGGTTGGGGGCCATTTTGTAGGCAAGCCCTCAGATCATAACCAAATCAGAAACAAGGATTGTGAAGGGAAAGGGCAAAAAGCTCCTAGTTATGATCAAAAGAACTTTCGAATTTGCTTTCCTTGTGGGGAGGAGGGCCATTTCTTAGCCCAGTGTAGTAAGAACAGAGAAGTCGAGTCACAAAAGGGAGATTTGCCTAAGCCTAAAGTTGTATACTGTGTACAGCAGGACCAAGATACCACCAAGAGGGAGGAACTGGGTGCCGTGGCAACCCAGGCTAATCATCCTGCACAAAATGAGAACAGAGAACCAGATCAACTTCCAGAGGCTGAAATATTGCATTGTTATTTAATTGGAATGAACCAAGATCTCTTTAAAACTTCTGGTGATAATATTTTTATTAATAACATTAAATTTATGGCTCTGAAGGATTCATGCTCTCAAGTAACCTTATGCCATCCTGACATTGTCCCTCAGGAATGCATTTTGAAAGGGGAAAGCATGACAGTTAAGGGGTTTGGAGCAGCAGCTGTTACTCTGCCAGTCGCTGAAATACCCATCAGACATCAAGGTTGGGAAGGGAAATGGAGATCAGGAGTAGCTGCACAATTGCCAGCGGCAGTTTTAATAAGGATTGACCTCACTGAGCATGTGAAGAGAGTTTTAGTGCAGACTCATTCCCAGAAAGAAAATGAAAGAATAGCTGAGGAAAAAGTCAAAGTTCCTATAGAGATAATGAGAGATACTAATGACCCAGCCTGGAGTAGGAACTGGCAATGCCACTCCAGTATCTTTGCCAAGAACACCCCATGATCAGAAACAAAAGGCTAAAAGATATGACGCTGGAAAATGGGCCCCTCAGGTCGGTAGGCATCTAACATGCTACTGAGGAAGAGCGGAGGACAAGTACAAGTAGCTCCAGTGCTAATGAAGTGGTTGGGCCAAAGCCGAAAGGATGCTCAGCTGTGGACGTGCCTGGAAGTGAAAGGAAAGTCCAATACTGCAAAGAAAAATACTGCATAGGAACCTGGAATGTAAGATCTATGAACCTTGGGAAGCTGGAGGTGGTCAAACAGGAGATGGCAAGAATAAACATCGACATCCTGGGCATCAGTGAACTAAAATGGACAAGAATCGGCGAATTCAGCTCAGATGATTATCATATCTACTATTGTGGGCAAGAATCCCATAGAAGGAATGGAGTAGCCTTCATAGTCAACAAAAGAGTGGGAAAAGCTGTAATGGGATACAATATCAAAAATGATAGATTGATGTCAATACGAATCCAAGGCAGACCTTTCAACATAATAATCCAAGTTTATGCACCAACCACCATTGCTGAGGAGACTGAAATTGAACAATTTTATGAAGATTTACAACACCTTCTAGAACTGACACCAAAGAAAAATGTTCTTCTCATTCTAGGGGACTAGAATGCTAAAGTAGGGAGCCAAGAGATAAAAGGAACAACAAGGAAGTTTGGCCTTGGAGTTCAGAATGAAGCAGGACAAAGGCTAATAGAGTTTTGTCAAGAGAACAAGCTGGTCATCACAAACACTCTTTTCCAACAACACAAGAGGCGACTCTATACATGGAAATAACCAGATGGGCAATATAGAAATCAGATTGATTATACAGTGGTGCCTCGCTTAACGAGTACCTCGCTGAGCGATGAAATCGCTTAGCGATGGCCCCTATGGGGTTTTTTCGCTCTGCGAAGATCGCTAAGCGATTCGCTTAGCGATCTTCGCAAAACGAAGCCGGGGAGAACAGCTGATCGGCGGTTCCAAAATGGCCGCCGGAAGGTCCGCGCCGCATTTTCGCGCCCTGCCCTCGCTTAACGAGGGCGCGAAAATAGCGGCGCTATGAAGAAACATCGCTGAACGGTGAGTTTTCAAGCCATAGGAATGCATTGAACAAAGTTCAATGCGTTTCTATGGCTTTTTTATTCCGTTTAGCGATGTTTCGCTATAGCGAAGGTTAATCCGGAACAGATTAACCTCGCTATGCGAGGCACCACTGTATTCTCTGCAGCCAAAGATGGAGAAGCTCTATACAGTCAGCAAAAACAAGACCTGGAGCTGACTGCGGCTCTGATCATCAGCTTCTCATAGCAAAATTCAAGCTTAGACTGAAGAGAGTAGGAAAAACCACTGGGTCACTCAGGTATAATCTAAACCAAATCCCTTATGAATACACAGTGGAAGTAAAGAACAGATTTAAGGAACTCGATTTGGTGAACAGAGTGCCAGAAGAACTTTGGATAGAGGCTCGCAACCTTGTCCAGGAGGCAGCAACAAAAACCATCCCAAAGAAAAGGAAATGCAAGAAAGCAAAGTGGCTGTCCCATGAGGCCTTAGAAATAGCAGAGAGGAGAAGGGAAAGAAAATGCAAGGTAGATAGGGAAAGTTACAGAAAGTTGAATGCAGAGTCCCAAAGAATAGCAAGGAGAGACAAGAGGGCCTTCTTAAATGAACAATGCAAAGAAATAGAGGAAAATAACAGAAAAGGAGAAGCCAGAGATCTGTTTAGGAAAACTGTAGATATTAGAGGAACATTTTGCACAAAAATGGACATGATAAAGGACAAAAATGGGAGGGACATAATAGAACCAAAAGACGTCAAGAAGAGGTGGCACGTATACACAGAGGAATTATATCAGAAAGATTTGGATATCCCGTACAACCCAGACAATGTTGTTGCTGACCTTGAGCCAGACATCCTGGAGAGTGAAGTCAAGTGGGCCTTAGAAAGCCTGGCTAACAACAAGGCCAGTGGAGGTGATGGCATTCCAGTTGAACTATTTGAAATCTTGAAAGATGATGCTGTTAAGGTACAGTGGGGTCTTGACTTGAGAACTTAATCCGTATTGGAAGGCGGTTCTCAAGTCAAAAAGTTCGCAGGTCAAATCTGCATTTCCCATAGGAATGCATTGAAAACCATTTGATCCGTATCTGCTCTTTTCCGTCCATAGAAACTAATGGGAAGCTGTTATTCCGCCTTCGACCACTAGAGGGGGATATTTTGTTTCTTTTTTTCTTAGGTCAATAAAGGTTCAGGGAAGGCAGGGAAAATACAGTCCAGGCAGTAGTGTACCAGGCAGTCTGAAGACTGTCTCCCAATCCACTCTCTAAACGCTGAGAGGAGTGAGGAAGCAGACAGGCATCCTTTTCACTGGCCAACAGTTAATCGAAAGCTCAAATTTTGCACTTTCCCTGCCTCCCACGTGGGTTTTTTTCAGTTCGTAACTCAAATCTAAGTATGTAAGTCAAGTCATTATTTTCCTATGAGAGCGATTCGTAAGTCAAAATGTTCGTAACTCAGGCCGTTCGTAAGTCAAGACCCCAAAGTACTACATTCAATATGCCAGCAAGTTTGGAAAACCCAACAGTGGCCAGAGGATTGGAAAACATCAGTCTACATCCCAATCCCAAAGAAAGGCAGTGCCAAAGAATGCTCCAACTACCGTACAATTGCACTCATTTCACACGCTAGCAAGGTTATGCTCAAAATTCTGCAAGGTAGGCTTCAGCAGTATGTGGACCAAGAACTCCCAGAAGTACAAGCTGGATTCTGAAGAGGCAGAGGAACTCGAGACCAAATTGCTAACTTGCGCTGGATTATGGAGAAAGCCAGAGAGCTCCAGAAAAATATCTACTTCTGCTTCATTGACTATGCAAAAGCCTTTGACTGTGTGGACCACAGCAAACTATGGCAAGTTCTTAAAGAAATGGGAGTGCCTGACCACCTGATCTATCTCCTGAGAAACCTATATGTGGGACAGGAAGCAACAGTTAGAACTGGCTATGGAACAACTGACTGGTTCAAAATTGGGAAAGGAGTACGACAAGGCTGTATATTGTCCCCCAGCTTATTTAACATATGCAGAATACATCATGTGGAAGGCTGGACTGGATGAATCCCAAGCCGGAATTAAGATTGCCGGAAGAAATATCAACAACCTCCGATATGCAGATGATACCACTCTGATAGCAGAAAGTGAGGAAGAATTAAAGAACCTTGTAATGAGGGTGAAAGAGGAGAGTGCAAAAACCGGTGTGAAACTCAACATCAAAAAAACTAAGATCATGGCCACTGGTCCCATCACCGGGAAGACACGGAGGCAGTGACAGATTTTATTTTCCTGGGCTCCATGATCACTGCAGATGGAGACAGCAGCCATGAAATTAAAAGATGCCTGCTTCTTAGGAGGAAAGCAATGACAAATCTTGACAGCATCTTAAAAAGCAGAGATATCACATTGCCAACAAAAGTCCGAATAGTCAAAGCTATGGTTTTTCCTGTAGTGATGTATGGAAGTGAGAGCTGGACCATAAAGAAAGCAGACCTCCGAAGAATTGATGCCTTTGAATTGTGGTGCTAGAGGAGGCTCTTGAGAATCCCCTGGACTGCAAGGAGAACAAACCTATCAATTCTAAAGGAAATCAACCCTGAGTGCTCACTGGAAGGACAGATCCTGAAGCTGAGGCTCCAGTACTTTGGCCATCTCATGAGAAGAAAAGACTCCTTGGAAAAAACCTTGATGTTAGGAAAGTGTGACGGCAAGAGGAGAAGGGGGCGACCAAGGATGAGATGGCTGGACAGTGTCATTGAAGCAACCAACATGAATTTGACACAACTCCGGGAGGCAGTGGAAGATAGGAGGGCCTGGCGTGCTCTGGTCCATGGGGTCATGAAGAGTCGGACACAACTAAATGACTACACAAACAAACAAACAATGACCCAGCTGAGCTAAGACATTTTAGAAATCCCCAAGACAATACATTTACACAGGAACAAAAAGTGGATTGTACGCTGCAACATTGCTGTGAAAAACTTATTGAAGAACCATTAACCCCTGAAAAACCTGAAAGGTACCTGATAGATAAGGACCTATTACACAGAAAGATCTTAGTGAATCCCAGGAGGGGAGGGGAAAACCTTCAGAAACAATTAGTGACTTCTATAAATTTACATGGACAGCAAAAGAAACAAGAAATCTGGTTTGACAAGAACGCCAGAGAAAGAACAACTCTCCCCAATGTCCCCTCCATGCAAGGTATCTGGGTGGGGGACCGGTGCTCCTGCTGGGTTTTCCTGTGAGGAGACCCCACCTCTCCCCTGCATCCTACCTCCACCCCTCAGTGCAAAACAGGAGAGGAAAGTCACTGGGCTCTTCCCTGAGTTTCACCTTCTCTCACTCAAGTTTCAAGGGGCTCTATTGGTAAAACCTTGGGAAGGTCTAAGGCTTCCGGAGAGTCGCTCCACACCCAGATCACCAACATCCTCCCCATTCTAGGAAATCAGGTTGGAAGTGTGCCCTGCGGCGTGAAGGGGAGTGGAGACCATTTGGGGCAGACCCGGGCTCCTGCTTCCAGATGCACCTCTTCAAATCCAGAAAATGGGAGGGAAATGTGGCACCAGGTGAGGGGAAGAGCATCACAAAAGACCATTACAAAGCAAAGCAAAAAGCGTGCTGTTTATATTCCACTCCATAGTGCTTCAAGCAGTCTCTGGGCAGTTTTCAAGTTAATTATGCAGGCTACACATTGCTTCCCCCCCCCAGCAAGCTAAGTACTCATTTTACCGACCTCAAGGGATAGAAGGCTGAGTCAAACTTGAGCCAGCTACTGGGATTGAACCCTCGGTTGCCAGCACAGTTTTGGCTCAAGTACAGTGATTTAACCACTGGGCACCCCCACTGGGGACTGTCTGCTGCACCCCAGAGACCCCAGGTGGAGAAAGTTTGGTGAGAGGCACACCCCCAGGCTCATCCCACCAAGTCTCTGGTGATGCAAACCGGATGGGCCAGATTGCCCAGGATCAGGTCCCAGATGGCAGTTGTTTTTCACCCTTGACTGACCTGGGGTTTGGCAGCAAGAGTTTCAACCCAGAGGGTTGTTCACCCAGGCTATCTGACCTCTTTAAGTTTGGGGATGGCTTAGAGACAACCTATATCCTTTCCCCTCCCCCTTCTCTCCTGCTTGGGGTGGTGAGTGCTTTTGCCCCACCAGATCTCCCCTTGCCCTGAACAAGTCCTAGTACAGTGGTGCCCTGCATAGCGATGATAATCCGTTCCAGGAAAATCGTCGCTATCTGGAATCGTCGCTATACAGAACGAAAAACCCCATAGGAACTCATTAAACCCCATTTAATGCGTTCCCATGGGGATAAAACTCACCGCTATGCGGAAATCCTCCATCCGGCCGCCATTTTCACTGCCCGGTAAGCAAGGAAAGGGTGTGAAAATGCTGTGGGTGGCAATTTTTTCCGGCAGCCATTTTGGAACCACCAATCAGCTGTTTTTTAAACATCACAATGTGAAAATCGGTAAGCGAAACTTTTCCTGATTTCCAAAGGAGGGAGGGAGAGAGAGATGGAGATGTATCTCCACATGACATGATGGCTACAAAGCCACACACTATTAAGAAGTACAGTGGTGCCTCGCTTAATGAGTGCACCGTTTAACGATGAATTCGCATAGTGATCCGTTTTTTGGGATCGCTAATGCGATAGCATTGCAATGTTTTATATGGTAAAACATCGCATTGCGACGATCGGTGTTTCAATAGCTGATCGGCAGTTCCAAAATGGCCGCTTAGTTTTATTTTATTCAAGCACTATCTGGTGACTCAAGCCATTTATATAATATATCCCATCATTCAGTTGCCTTTTGAATTGGAGAGTCTTTCAACACTTCTGATAGAATATCCGTTTCAGCCGCTTCCCTTATCTTCTCAATTAGCTCCTCTTGTCTTGATATCTCAGATTTCTTCCAGTTCTTAGCATAAAGAATTCTGGCTGCTTCATCTTTTGAAAGGATGCTGACAAACTAGAACAGGTTCAGAGAAAGGCAAGAAGGATGATTAAGGGACTGGAAACCAAGCCCAATGAGGAGAGACTGCAAGAACTGGGCATGTTTAGCCTTGAGAAAAGAAGACTGAGGGGAGATCTGACAGCAGTTTTTGAAGACTTGAAAGGCATTCTTGAAAGAGAAGGGGTAGGATCTGTTCTTAATCATCCCAAAATGCACAAAACATAATAGAGAAACCCTCGTTTTGATTGAATATTAGGGAAAAAAACTCTTAAATAATGGAGCAGCCTGATTATGAAATCAATGATCTCAGGAAGCGGTGTGAAAATTAAGATGACCAGATTGCTAATATATGTTAATTGTGATTCCTGGAGAGGGGGTATCAATGAACCTATAGTATTACAGAATCTTAGAAAAGTGAAGTTGGAAGGGGCCTACACGGCCATCATGTCCAACCCCCAGTTCAACACAGGAATACAATGTAAGCATATCTACAAGTTTTTCTTGAGTACAATGTTGGAGCACTCACAAACTCCCGAAGTGTAAATGGTTCCACTGTTGTATTGCTCTATAGGCCTCTTCCAACTAAATTCTTCTATGATTCTATTATTCAGAATAGCTGAACCATTTCTGCGTGTTCTAAATTTGTTCTGTGCTATTTTCATTTTTTTCTTTAATCAGATTACATACCAGGACAACCAGAATTCTGTTTCTTCTGCTATTTGGACAGGGACAAGAACCAAGTGTGAAGCAGGAAAAGAACACTGAAAATGAGATAGAAAGACAGAATGGAAGCCAACCAATGACAAGAAAGAGTACATCTAAAAATTTCAAAGAGTGCTAATTTTTACAAACTGCTGATGATTGGGAAAACATCAAGGAAAGGGAAGGAGAAGGTGCATCACGGGTAGAAAAGCATTCAAATGAACTTCTGATATCAATAGACATGGCTAGGTCTACCCAAAAGAAAAATTAAATCAATGAATGGAGCATATAAAGACCATAAATATGAACAGTAATTTATCAGGTGAAGAACTCATCAGAGGGGTGAAGCAGTATAAATGCTTCCCATGTGGAAAGAGCTTGAGCCAAAGGAGTACACTGAGTTCACATCAAGGAACCCATTCAGAGGAGAAACCATATAAATGCATGGAATGTGGAAAGAGCTTCAATCGGAGTGATAACCTTAGATCACATCAAATAACTCACACAGGGGAGAAACCATACAAATGCATGGAATGTGGAAAAAGCTTTAGTCAGAGTGGTAAACTTAGGTTACATCAAAGAACTCACACAGGAGAGAAACCATATAAATGCATGGAATGTGGAAAGAGCTTCAGTCAGAGAGGTGTCCTTAGGTCACATCAAAGAACTCACACAGGGGAGAAACCATATAAATGCATGGAATGTGGAAAGAGCTTCATTCAGAGTGGTGTCCTTAGGTCACATCAAAGAACTCACACAGGGGAGAGACCGTATAAGTGCATGGAATGCGGAATGAGCTTCAGTAGGAGGGATAGTCTTAGGTCACATCAAAAAATTCACACAGAGGAGAAACCATATAAATGCATGGAATGTGGAAAATGTTTCAAGAGTAGTGGTGAACTTAAGTCACATGAAAGAACTCACACAGGGGAGAAACCATATAAATGCGTAGAATGTGGAAAGAGCTTCAGTCAGAGTGGTGACCTTAGGTCACATCAAAGGATTCACTCTGGGGAGAAACCATATAAATGCATTGAATGTGGAAAGAGCTTCAGTAGGAGCAATACCCTTAGGTCACATCAAAGAAGTCACATAGAGGAGAAACCCTATAAATACATGGAATGTGGAAAGAGTTTCAATAGTAATGATTGTCTAAATACACATCAAAGAACCCATACAGGAGAGGAACCATATAAATGCATGGAATGTGGAAAGAGCTTCAATCGGAGTGATAGCCTTAGGTTACATCAAAGAACTCACACAGGGGAGAAACCGCATAAATGCATGGAATGTGGAAAGAGCTTCAGTCGGAGTGGTATCCTTAGGTCACATCAAAGGATTCACTCTGGGGAGAAACCATATAAATGCATGGAATGTGGAATGAGCTTCAGTAGGAGCGATACCCTTAGGTCACATCAAAGAACTCACACAGGGGAGGAACCCTACAAATGCATGGAATGTGGAAAGAGTTTCAGTCGTAATGATCGTCTAAATGCACATCAAAGAACCCATACAGGAGAGGAACCATATATATGCGTGGAATGTGGAAAGAGCTTCAGTCAGAGTGATAGCCTTAGGTCACATCAAAGAACTCACACAGGGGAAAAACCATATAAATGCATAGAATGTGGAAAGAGCTTCAGTCAGAGTGGTAAACTTAGGTTACATCAAAGGACTCATACAGGGGAGAAACCATATAAATGCATAGAATGTGGAAAGAGCTTCAGTCAGAGTGGTGTCCTTAGGTCACATCAAAGAACTCACATAGAAGACTTCTGGCTTGACGCAGCGACAAGACAGCAGCAGGAGGACAGAGCTCTGTCCCCTGGGCTGAAATTCTGACCTGCTTGGGACACCATAGAGTGGCGGAACCACCCTGGAGGGGTGATGAACGGGGGGGGAGCCTGTTGATCACGGGGGGGCGGCCACCCCGTTCGATCCAGGAAACTCCCTAATTTTCCAACAGGCAGAAACAAGCAATCTTTGCTTGCGAGTCGTAGGCAGCTGACTAATAAGAACAACAATCAAGCGATACAACATCAACGTTACTACGGGTGCAATAACTAATTGCTTCTGATTACCCCTGGACAATACAATTCCTATATATAGGAAAAAGAACCTTCTATCACTCTCATGAATTATTAGCGGCAGATAATCTGGAGAGAGGATAGCTGATATGGAAAAATATTATGAAGATTAATTGGAATTAACTACTATACTCATTCAAATACAGTGGTGCCTTGTATAACGAGTGCCCCGTTTAACGACAAATCCGCATACCGATGCGGATTTTGCGATCGGAAAAGTGATCGCAAACCGAAGTTGCCTATGGGGAAAAATCGCTTTGCGATGTTTTCCCCATAGGCACCATTTTCCCCCAGCTGAGCAGCGGGAGCCTCCCAAGGAGCGCTCCCGCAGCTCAGCTGGGGGAAAATGGCTGCAGTGGCCTCGGAAGGACCCTTCTGAAGGGTCCTTCAGAGGCCACCGCCGGGATTCCCCTTCCCCGCGGTCGCCTTCCCCGGCCATGGTTGGACTGTCAGGAGTCCGACCATGCCTGGGGTAGTCGGGCGCGGGTGGGATCCAAGCCGCGGGGAGGGGGGTGGAAGGCATGGCCGGGCTCTTTGGCAACTGCCGAGGCTCGGATCCAAGCCTCGGCGGTTGCCGAAGAGCCCATCCATGCCTCCGATCCTCTCCCCACGGCTTGGATCCCAGCCATGGGGGGAGGGTTGGAAGCATAGCCGGACTTCAGCTGGCTAAGAGGCCAGCGATCGGGCAGGAGGAGGTGGGAAGTTTCCCCCAACCCCTCCCGAGTGAATGCTGGGTTTTCAGCCAGCTAAGAGGCCGGTGATCAGGCAGGAGGTGGTGGGGGAATCTTTCCACCTCCTCCTGCCTGATCGCCGGCCTCTTAGCCGGCTGAAGTCCAGCTATGCCTCCGATCCTCTCCCCACGGCTTGGATCCAAGCCGCGGGAGGAGGTGGAAGGCATGGCCGGGCTCTTCGGCAACTGCCGAGGCTCGGATCCAAGCATCGGAGGCTGCCGAAGAGCGCATCCATGCCTCCGATCCTCTCCCCATGGCTTGGATCCCAGCCGTGGGGGAAGGGTGGAAGGCATGGCCGGGCTCTTCGGCAACTGCCGAGGCTCGGATCCCCCCGCTCTCCCACTCTCCCCCCGCGGCTTGGATCCAACCCGCGGGGGCTAGCCCTGCCATGGCTGGACTCCCAAGAGTCCAGCCATGGCACGGCTAGCCCCCGCGGGTCCGATCCAAGCTGTGGGGGGAAGGTGGGGAGATCGGATGCCTGTCAGGCATCCTGGGCTCGGATCCCGCCCGCCGCCGGTTACCCAGGCCTTGGGTAACTGGCAGCGGGTGGCATCCGAGCCCGGGATGCCTGAAAAACATGCGGATACCCCCGCTCTCCCACCCTCCCCCGCAGCTTGGATCGGACCCGTGGGGGCTAGCCCTGCCATGGCTGGACTCCCAAGAGTCCAGCCATGCCCGGAGTAGCCCCCACGGGTCAGATCCAAGCCGGATCCAAGCCGCGGGGGGAAGGTGGGGAGACCCGATGCCTGTCAGGCATCCTGGGCTTGGCAGCGCGGGGCCGCAGGGACAGGGTGGAGGGGTCCCGAAGTTTTCCAGGCTTTTGCCTGGAAACCTTTGGGATCCCCCTCCACCCTCTCCCCTTCGCTGGCAGCCACCCCTCGCTGCTTTCCGCAGCCTGGATCGGGCTCCTGGGAGTCCGATCTCGGCTAGGAAAGGCAGCACGGGTTGGCGGGGACAGGGAGGAGGGGTCCCGAAGCCTTCGGGATCCCCCCTCCCCCCTGTCCCCTTCGCTGGCAACCACCCCTCACTGCTTTCCGCAGCCTGGATCGGGCTCCTGGGAGTCTGATCTTGGCTAGGAAAGGCAGCACGGGGCGGCGGGGACAGGGAAGAGGGGTCCCGAAGCCTTCGGGATCCCCCCTCCACCCTGTCCCCTTCGCTGGCAGCCACCCCTCGATGCTTTCCCCAGCCTGGATCGGGCTCCTGGGAGTCCGATCTCGGCTAGGAAAGGCAGCACGGGTCGGCGGGGACAGGGAGGAGGGGTCCCGAAGCCTTCGGGATCCCCCCTCCACCCTGTCCCCTTCGCTGGCAACCACCCCTCACTGCTTTCCGCAGCCTGGATCGGGCTCCTGGGAGTCCGATCTTGGCTAGGAAAGGCAGCACGGGGCGGCGGGGACAGGGAAGAGGGGTCCCGAAGCCTTCGGGATCCCCCCTCCACCCTGTCCCCTTCGCTGGCAGCCACCCCTCGCTGCTTTCCCCAGCCTGGATCGGGCTCCTGGGAGTCCGATCTCGGCTAGGAAAGGCAGCGCGAGGCCGCGGGCACAGGGAGGAGGGGTCCCGAAGCCTTCGGGATCCCCCCTCCACCCTGTCCCCTTCGCTGGCAGCCACCCCTCGCTGCTTTCCCCAGCCTGGATCGGGCTCCTGGGAGTCCGATCTCGGCTAGGAAAGGCAGCGCGGTGTGGCGGGGACAGGGAGGAGGGGTCCCGAAGCCTTCGGGATCCCCCCTCCACCCTGTCCCCTTCGCTGGCAGCCACCCCTCACTGCTTTCCCCAGCCTGGATCGGGCTCCTGGGAGTCCGATCTCGGCTAGGAAAGGCAGCGCGGGGCGGCGGGGACAGGGAGGCGGGGTCCCGAAGGCTTCAGGATCCCCCCTCCACCCTGTCCCCTTCGCTGGCAGCCACCTCTCGCTGATTTCCCCAGCCTGGATCTGGCTCCTGGGAGTCCGATCTCGGCTGGGAAAGGCAGCGTGGGGCGGCGGTGACAGGGAAGAGAGTTCCCGAAGGCTTCCAGGCTTTTGCCTGGAAGCCTTCTGGATCCCCCACCCACCCTGTCCCTGCCAGTTTTTAGTCCATTGGAATGCATTAACCAGGTTTTAATGCGTTTCAATTGGCTTTTTAATTTCGCTTTACGATGTTTCCGTATAGCGACGTTAATCCTGGAATGGATTAACATCGCTATACGGGCACCACTGTACATTTAAATACTTTAAGAACATCATAATTTGGGAGTTTTCTCATAAGTTATTACCAGACAAGCGTCGATTCATGTTCCGACTCTTGTTTTGTCTACCTGAACTCTTTTGGCATAATGCCTAGAAACGCTGACCTTGAACATTCCTGTTCATTTCTCTTTGATTTTTTTAATGCCCGGCTGGATAAAATTAACCCTAAAGTGGATTTTTCTTTAAACTGCACCTTGGCCCAAAGTAAACCTTTTGGAACTATTTCCAGAGACTTGGAATTTCAGTTTTTGTCGATGCAGAAATGTGGAAATTAGGCTACCAGGACATGGCTACAAACACAGAATTGAACTGTAAGACTTGGTGCTTCTGAATTTTGGTCCAGGCCTATTTAGCCAAACTGACTAGCTGGCATAAACCCGTGGAAATTAGGCCATCTGGCTGCGGATACAACTGTTGCATTCTACATTGAATTGGACTGTGAGACCTGGGGGCCTTGAACTTTAGCTTAAGCTGGTGGGCATCTGGAACAGAATGGCACAAGGACAATTTTGGGAGGAAACAAAATCTGCTCTTCAGACAATACTAGAGATAGTGAGATCCCACTATCAAGAGGCAAAATTATCCAGTCAACATCGGGAAAATTATAGTCAACAACCAATTGGGAACAACGAAGAAGGAAATGTGCCAGATGATGTATACCAATCAAAAGAGGAGCCGGAAGAAACTAACCTAAAAGAAACCTCAATTTTGGACCAGAGGAGAGTACTAAGGGAAGACAAGGGGACAAAAATAGTAAAATTAACCTAAAAAAAGCCTGGAAAACCCATCGAAGATAGACCAAGTGCTTAAAGAGCTAGTGGACATAAAACAAAATAGTTTCAGAGGGCATGAAAGATGGCATAATGCTCAGAGATATAAGAACACAAAATGAAAATAGGGAGAGGAGAGAGGGAATTACTTAGAAAGATGAAAGGGAAAAATGAAAAGGGGCCCTTTAATGTTGGAAAACATGTATATATTTAACAGCGAGAATTGTAAAAGGGTATACTGTGTTCTTTATATTAAAAAGTAGAACTAAATTGAAACAAGGGAGCCCTAATCAGGATAAAGATGTAATACGGTGGTCTTTCATTCTAGGTAAACTAAAGTAGATATAAAGCTGGAGTATGGACCTGGAACTACCTTTAATAAGAATGCTATTAGAAGACTTGAGAATATTGTATATTATGAAAGTAGTGTTATAATAGCCATACTATATATCAAAATATGTATACGAATGGTTTGAATGTTTGAAAGATGTTTGGAATTTGGGGGATAATTGGGAAGACACTGAGATGTTAAAAACAAATAACTGTAAGCAAAGAACTCACATAGAAGAGAAACCCTATAAATTCATGGAATGTGGAAAGAGTTTCAATTGTAATGATCATCTGAATACACATTCAGTAAGTACCCCTCCACTTTCCCTCTCCTTTCACTGCTACTCATCTCCCTGATACACTATTTTTACCGATCGTGCGCCTACCAGAGGTGTGATTACCTTTCAGCAACCTTCCAGAACCTGCACAACCTGCTTACTTCTACTCAGACCTCTGCCCACAGCCTTGCTTGACGTTGAAGGTTTTGTGATTGCAAAAGCAATCGCAAAACGATGTTTCCTATGGGGGATTTCGCTTTGCGATGATTGGTTCCCTGCTTCAGGAACCGATCATTGCAAAGCAACGATTTTTGGCCAGCTTATTGGTGCTTTCAAATGGCCACGGGGTAAAAAACATGGCTCCCCACTCTTTTCTGGGATGGATTTCTCATTACATAGGCAGCGAAAATGGCCGCGGTATGGAGGATCTTCGCTGGACGGTGAGTTTCAAGCCCATAGGCAATCTGGTTTTAATGTGTTTCTATGGGCTTTTTAATTTCAAATTACGACGTTTTCGTTCTACTGCGATTTAACTGGAACAAATTAATGTTGTAATGCGAAGCACCACTGTATTAAACCTCCTCACTCATCTGTCACATGCCTATCTTTCTCCTGCTCTTGACCATCTCTGCTCTTCTTTCTTGATGTCCCCTCTTTTTCATTCCTATTGACAGTCACTCCTTTTTTTATCAGAGTGCTAAACAACTCCATAAGCAATTTTCTATTCCGCTTTCTAAAGCTCGAGACATTGTCTCCTCCTGCTCTTCCTCTTCTATGTCTCTCATTTCTTTTCATTTTGATGCTTTTAACCCACGAGGAACAGACGCCAACCAGCTTTGATAAATGGATGTCATTCATGTTCCTTCCCTTTCTCCTTTTTCTTATGTCCATCTAACTATTGATACTTATTCAGGATACATTTGGGTACCCTTCGTGGTGAGACCTCTCGCCATGTCATACAACTTTGTTTACGTACATTTGCAGTAATGGGCCAGCCTCAAGCCTTAAAAACAGACAATGGCCCTGCCTATACTTCTCACTCCTTTACCACTTTCTGCAATGAATGGGACATTTGACTTTCCCATGGTATTCCTTTTAACTGCACAGGACAGGCTATTTTAGAATGAGCACACCACTCCTTTAAAATTCTCCTTTCCAAAGAAACAAAAATCAGAAGGATTAAGCCCCAAGATGTTCCAGATGTAGTATTAATAGCTTTATTCACATTAAATCATTTAATTGTATCTGCAGGTCAGCATAAATTGTGACCAGTAGAGAAACACTTTCATAAAGGAATCCCCATGGAACGGCTGCTGGTGACTTATAAGCAACCTCCTGACCCTCAATGGGAGGGTCCAGCCCCTTTACTAACATGGAGCCACAGCTATGCTGCTGTTCTTACTCCCACATGTCCCTTGTGGATCCCAGCTCAGTGTGTGAGACCATATCATGGGAAGAATGAGTTGGCATCACAACCCACAGAACCCAATTCCAGAATTCAACCCAGTAGGATCAGATGACTGTGCATTGCCAGAAGCTCCCGGCCCAACATGAAGGCTCTCAGCCCAAAGTTACTTGGGAAATGATAAAGACGCTGAGTGCTGATGCAAAAAGAACTCTAAATCAGCAGCAGATTCTGGAAACTCCTAAAACTTTTCTAGCAGCCATTATCTTGCAGCTGAATGGCAACCCCGTGCTGCTGCTGTGTTATGTTCTCATTCTTGGAGTGGTTCCAACAGGTGTCACAGAGGCTCGAGAGGATTTGCATGCACGTCTGCAATTAGACTTATAGGAAAGAGTGGCAAAATTGTGAACGTTTCTCACTTATTTATTTATTTTATTTATTTATTTTTATTTATTTATTTAATTTATATGCCGCCCACTCTACCCAAAGGTCTCTGGGCGGCTTACAACAATTAAAATTCAATGCAATAAAATAAAATGATTAAAATACAGTTAAAATACAATTAAAAATACAATTAAAAATACAATTAAAATTGCCATCATTAAGACCCACAGTTAATGTTATTTCAATTAAAAGCTTTCTGGAACAGGAAGGTTTTGTTTTTTTTGTTTTTTTTTAAAATAATTTTATTTTATTTAGAAACAAGGATAGAGGGTACAGAAAGAAAGAGGGGATAGGAAAGGAAAAATGGTTTTGGGGGATAGGAGAGCATAAAGTATAGCATCATCCAATCAATTCATATTACTAATACATATCAACTTTTTGCTTTTTCACAGTTTGATTACCCTCTTGCTTTTATCTTATCATTTAATTTTAATTTTATTCTATGTTATTCCAACATTGTCTGGTAGCTGCTGCCATTTATACAATACATCCCATCTTTCCGTTTCTTTTTGAATTGAACAGTCTTTCAGCCCATCTGACAGAATATCCATTTTTTTCACTTCCCATATTTTCACCATAAAATTATCTGGTTTCAGTATCTCTGCCTCCTTAAGATTTTTGTCATAATGCTTTTTAATTTTGGAAGCTGCATGGGTCACTGGATAACTCTCTACTGCATTCATATTACCTGGTGTCATGTCTAATACAGACGATTCTAAAGTCTGTACAACTTCATTTAAGTTTTGTTTGGCATCTACTGTCCCCTCTTTCGTCCCTTTCATCAAATTTTCTATTTTGCTAAGACCTGCATTCACTCGCTGGAACCCTGTTAATATTAGCCTTTGTATATTAATCTGCCATTCCTTTTCTATTTCTTGCACCACTATTCCAGAACTTTGGGATTGAACAGACCAAGTCTCCATTTGTTCTTTTGGATTTTTGGGGTCCATCAAAGGCTTTGGGGTTTGTATAAATACCACAATAATCACCCCCTAGAAATCCTTCCAGTTTCCACAATTTTATCAACAATTCAAACCCCTCATCATAAACCTCCCCTTAGATCTCCCTCCAATCTTTGTCCAGATATTGTAGTATAAAAATCAACTTTTAGTCCAGCAAATACAATATCAATTAGAACCGTGACGCAGTTATTTCTTCTTCTCCTGAGTTCAGCAAGCTTCTATTTTTAGACTCACACGTGGTCACAAACAAAACAACAGTCACAGAGTCTCAAACTGTCCAGTAGATTGTCCTTGGAGCTCGTCTTGTGATCTTCATTAACCCCTTAATGCTCCTTAGTCCAGTCGGCCACGTCAGCTCCTTCTCCCGAAAAACCACCAGATTCTATTATTTATAGTTCACAAAGTCCAGAGAAGGCAAAGAATAACACACTGCATCCACCGAAGTCTCTTAAATCCAGTCAGACGGTGTTGCTGTCTGGGATTCTTCTCCAGAAACATAAGATTTATTTTTCCATCTCAGACTCTCGGCTTTAGAATCAGCCTGGCGTTTTAATAGTTCACTTGGAGAAGTTTAGTTTTGCTTTTGAGTCAGACTGATAAGATAAACCCGCCTCTGCATTTATTCTTTCTGCCAAATATTTTCATTCTTATTTCAGCTTAATGAGGCTGTTTCATAAATCAGAGGCTTCGGCTTACTTACTTGTTATATATTTTTAGTTTATATTGATTGCTCTCCTCTCCCCCGGTAAAGGGTTCCTCGCGGCTCAGTGCCAAAAAATGGCGCCCGCTCCGGTCTGTGCACGGTGATTTCTTCAGAAGAAAAAAGTCCGGGTCTGCCTCCCTTTCTTCTCCTTCTGCTGCTCACCATCTGCTTCAGAGAGACTTCTTCTAGACTCTCCTTTGATCCCCATTTCAAAAGGGGGATCCTGGACCGGAGGGTTCCAGCTTTTCCAGAGAGAGCTCCTCTCTGGAGTTGCTGGCAGCACCGCAACAAAGCCCCGCCTCCTGGAACAGGAAGGTTTTGACCTGGCGCCGAAATATCATCAGTGTCGGCGCCAGGCGAATTTCAGTTGGGAGGGCGTTCCATAGTCTGGGGGCAGCTGCCGAGAAGGCCCTTTGTCTACAAGCCATCCCTCTTACCTCCTTGAGGGATGGCTCTTTCAAAAGGGCCCCCTGGCTAGATCTTAACAGCCTGGTAGGCTCATATGGAAGGAGGCGGTCCTTCAAGTATCCAGGGCCCAAGCCGTTTAGGGCTTTATATGTCAAAACAAGCACTTTGAATTGGGCCCGGACAGCAACTGGTAACCAGTGTAAATTATACAGAATCGGCTTGATGTGCTCTCTGGCGGCCCCACCACTCACCAGCCGCACAGCTCGATTCTGGACCAGTTGCAGTCGCCGGACCGTCTTCAAAGGCAGCCCCACGTAGAGCGCATTGCAATAATAAATACGAGATGTTACCAGTGCATGTGTAACTGTCATGAGACTCCGCTCGTCCAGGTAGGGCCGTAGCTGGTATAGTTTCCGCAGCTGGAGGAAGGCGCCCCTGGCCACCGAGTCCACCTGGGCTTCCAGTGTTAGACTGGGGTCCAGGAGCACTCCCAAGCTGCGGACCCTGTCCCTTAGGGGGAGTGTAACCCCATTCAGGACAGGGAAGTGGCCCTCCAACCTGTCCGGCGAAGCACCCACTAACAGCACTTCCGTCTTTTCTGGATTGAGTTTCAATTTATTAACCCTCATCCAGTCCATTATCAGGTCCAGACACAAGTTCAGCACAGAAACCGCCTCACCTGGATTGGTGGAAAACGAGAGGTAGAGCTGAGTGTCGTCAGCATATTGCTGACTCCTCAGCCCAAACCTCCTGATGACCTCTCCCAGCGGTTTCATGTAGATGTTAAACAGCATGGGGGACAGTATCGAGCCCTAAGGAACCCCATGACATAAATGCCATGGGGCAGAGCAACTGTCCCCCAGCACCACCCTCTGGATACGGTCAGCTAGGAAGGAGCGGAACCACCGTAAAACAGTGCCCCCAACTCCTAACCCAGCCAGCCTATCCAGAAGGACACCATGGTCGATGGTGTCGAAAGCCGCTGAGAGGTCCAGGAGTATCAACAGGGTCACACTCCCCCGGTCTCTCTCCCGGCAAAGGTCATCATACAGGGCGACCAAGGCTGTCTCTGTACCAAAACCCGGCCTGAAACCCGATTGAAATGGATCCAGAAAATCCGTTTCATCCAGCAGCGCCTGGAGTTGCCCGGCCACAACCCGCTCCAACACCTTGCCCAAATAAGGGAGGTTCGCCACTGGTTGGTAGTTGACCACCAGCCTTGGGTCCAGGTTAGGCTTTTTAAGGAGTGGTCGAATTACCGCCTCTTTCAAGGCGGTAGGGACCACTCCCTCTCTCAGAGAGGCGTTCACGACCTCCTGGACCCAAGTGCGAACCCCCCTGGCAGATCTTCCAATTAGCCAAGATGGGCAAGGGTCAAGCGGCGTGGTGGTAGAACGGACAGATCCAAGCACCCTGTCCACATCCTCGGGTCTCAACAATTGAAACTCATCCATTAAAGTTTGACCTAAGCACGGCACACTGGACACATCTTCCGATTTTGCAGTAACAGTGGAGTCCAGCCCACTGCGAATCTGAGCGATTTTTTCCTCAAAATGAATAGCAAACTCATCACAGCGAGCTGATGAGCAGTCCGGGACCTCCACCGGGTTTCCCGGTTGAAGAAAATCCCGGACCACCCGAAACAGCTCTGCTGGACGACATTCTGAGGAAGCAATACGGCTGGAGAAATATTGCCATTTCGCCAGCCGTATTGCCACGAAATAGGCCCGATAATGGGCTCTAAGTCGTGTTCGATCGGATTCCCAGCGGGACTTCCTCCACCTGCGCTCTAGCCGTCTCCCCTCTCGCTTCATCGCCCGCAGTTCAGAAGTATACCAGGGAGCTGTCTGGGCTCGGCGAGCAGGGAGAAGGCGCTTAGGCGCAATCGTGTCAACCGCCCGGGTCATCTCCCTATTCCATAGGGTGACCTGAGCTTCGACAGGAGCGCCAACCATATCAGACGGATACTCCCCCAGAGCATTCAGGAAACCATCCGGATCCATTAGTCTCCGGGGGCGGATCATCTTAATCGATCCCCCACCCTTGCAGAGGGAAGAAGAAGCTAATAGACTGAATTTGACCAGGAAGTGGTCTGACCATGACAATGGGGTCACGACCAGCCCCTCCACATCCAAACCACCACCTTCCAGTCCCGTTGTGAAAACCAGGTCCAAGGTGTGGCCCTTCTCATGTGTCGGGCCGATGACACATTGAGACAGCCCCATGGTTGTCATGGCGGCCATGAGGTCCTGAGCTGCCCCAGTCAAGGCAGCCTCAGCATGGATGTTGAGGTCCCCCAGCACCAGCAGCCTGGGAGTCCTCAACACCAGGTCTGAGACTGCCTCCGTCAGCTCAGGTAGCGAGACTGTTGGTACGCAGCAGGGTGGGCGGTACACCAACAGAATCCCTAATCTGTCTCGTGAGCCCAGCACACAATACAGGCCCTCAAGACCTCCTCTCAAAGGGACAGGAAGCCTGGTCAAGGAGATAGAACTCCTATAGACTATAGCAACTCCCCCTCCC
Organism: Pogona vitticeps; assembly: GCF_051106095.1. Taxonomy (NCBI): domain Eukaryota; kingdom Metazoa; phylum Chordata; class Lepidosauria; order Squamata; family Agamidae; genus Pogona; species Pogona vitticeps. The sequence goes on from NC_135784.1 coordinate 5,470,870, forward strand.
CGACCCTCTGAGCGACACTGGTGCTGGACTGAGTACCCAGGAGGACACAGCTGGGAGAGGGGGACACCACCTTCCTCTCCCACCCAGGTCTCAGTAATGCACGCCAGGTCAGCCCCCTCATCCAGAATTACATCATGGATGAGGGCAGTTTTGTTTTGTACTGACCTGGCGTTCATCAACAGCACCGTGTGACTCGAGGGTTTGCTGATATGGTCGCCTGATACCATTTGGTTGGAGGTAGGACTAGAAGAGGGGATAGATGTAAGATATCTAACCTCTCTTCTCCTACGCGGGCATGTTCTACCCCCACTGCCATTCCTTCCCCTACCCAGCACCACCTCAATGGCTGCCCCCTCCAACGCCCTCCCCCCTTCCTGTTCCATCAGGTCCACTGTGGGTCTCTATGCAACCTGATGGCAATTAATAATACTAACAGTTAAAAACAAACAAACAAGAACAAATCCACACATCCTTCTAATGCCCCTTCTCCCTTCCCAGCCAGGTGGCTGGTGTTGAGGAAGGGGTGGGGTTGCCCAAAGCAGCAGCAGCAGCAGCAGCAGGGTCCCAGTCCTGAAGGGCAGGGGAGTGCAGGCCAGAAATACTCCCAGGCACTGTCTCTCACCCAGTGCCTGGGGACGGCAGATGTTACCAGCGACTCCCCCAATGACAGGAACGTTGCTCTCAGAGGGCCCTGGCACCGGCTTCTTGCTTTTACAGCTTCCCTCCCCTCCCAGCCAGGTGGCTGGTGTTGAGGAAGGGGTGGGGTTGCCCAAAGCAGCAGCAGCAGCAGCAGCGGGGTCCCGGTCCTGAAGGGCAGGGGAGTGCAGGCCAGAAATACTCCCAGGCACTGTCTCTCACCCAGTGCCTGGGGATGGCAGATGTTACCAGCGACTCCCCCGATGATAGGAACGTTGCTCTCATTGGGCCCTGGCACCAGCTTCTTGCTTTTACAGCTTCCCTCCACTCCCAGCCAGGTGGCTGGTGTTGAGGAAGGGGTGGGGTTGCCCAAAGCAGCAGCAGCAGCAGCAGCAGGGTCCCAGTCCTGAAGGGCAGGGGAGTGCATGCCAGAAATACTCCCAGGCACTGTCTCTCACACAGTGCCTAGGGACGGCAGATGTTACCAGCGACTCCCCCGATGACAGGAACGTTGCTCTCAGAGGGCCCTGGCACCGGCTTCTTGCTTTTACAACTTCCCTCCCCTCCCAGCCAGGTGGCTGGTGTTGAGGAAGGGGTGGGGTTGCCCAAAGCAGCAGCAGCAGCAGCAGAGTCCCGGTCCTGAAGGGCAGGGGAGTGCAGGCCAGAAATACTCCCAGGCACTGTCTCTCACCCAGTGCCTGGGGACGGCAGATGTTACCAGCGACTCCCCCGATGACAGGAACGTTGCTCTCAGAGGGCCCTGGCACCGGCTTCTTGCTTTTACAGCTTCCCTCCCCTCCCAGCCAGGTGGCTGGTGTTGAGGAAGGGGTGGGGTTGCCCAAAGCAGCAGCAGCAGCAGAGTCCCGGTCCTGAAGGGCAGGGGAGTGCAGGCCAGAAATACTCCCAGGCACTGTCTCTCACCCAGTGCCTGGGGACGGCAGATGTTACCAGCGACTCCCCCGATGACAGGAACGTTGCTCTCAGAGGGCCCTGGCACCGGCTTCTTGCTTTTACAGCTTCCCTCCTTTCCCAGCCAGGTGGCTGGTGTTTAGGAAGGGGTGGGGTTGCCCAAAGCAGCAGCAGCAGCAGAGTCCCGGTCCTGAAGGGCAGGGGAGTGCAGGCCAGAAACACTCCCAGGCACTGTCTCTCACCCAGTGCCTGGGGACGGCAGATGTTACCAGCGACTCCCCCGATGACAGGAACGTTGCTCTCAGAGGGCCCTGGCACCGGCTTCTTGCTTTTACAGCTTCCCTCCCCTCCCAGCCAGGTGGCTGGTGTTGAGGAAGGGGTGGGGTTGGCCAAAGCAGCAGCAGCAGCAGCAGCAGCAGGGTCCCGGTCCTGAAGGACAGGGGAGTGCAGGCCAGAAATACTCCCAGGCACTGTCTCACCCAGTGCCTGGGGACGGCAGATGTTACCAGCGACTCCCCCGATGACAGGAACGTTGCTCTCAGAGGGCCCTGGCACCGGCTTCTTGCTTTTACAGCTTCCCTCCCCTCCCAGCCAGGTGGCTGGTGTTGAGGAAGGGGTGGGGTTGCCCAAAGCAGCAGCAGCAGCAGAGTCCCGGTCCTGAAGGGCAGGAGAGTGCAGGCCAGAAATACTCCCAGGCACTGTCTCTCACCCAGTGCCTGGGGACGGCAGATGTTACCAGCGACTCCCCCGATGACAGGAACGTTGCTCTCAGAGGGCCCTGGCACCGGCTTCTTGCTTTTACAGCTTCCCTCCCCTCCCAGCCAGGTGGCTGGTGTTGAGGAAGGGGTGGGGTTGCCCAAAGCAGCAGCAGCAGCAGAGTCCCGGTCCTGAAGGGCAGGGGAGTGCAGGCCAGAAATACTCCCAGGCACTGTCTCTCACCCAGTGCCTGGGGACGGCAGATGTTACCAGCGACTCCCCCGATGACAGGAACGTTGCTCTCAGAGGGCCCTGGCACCGGCTTCTTGCTTTTACAGCTTCCCTCCCCTCCCAGCCAGGTGGCTGGTGTTTAGGAAGGGGTGGGGTTGCCCAAAGCAGCAGCAGCAGCAGAGTCCCGGTCCTGAAGGGCAGGGGAGTGCAGGCCAGAAATACTCCCAGGCACTGTCTCTCACCCAGTGCCTGGGGACGGCAGATGTTACCAGCGACTCCCCCGATGACAGGAACGTTGCTCTCAGAGGGCCCTGGCACCGGCTTCTTGCTTTTACAGCTTCCCTCCCCTCCCAGCCAGGTGGCTGGTGTTGAGGAAGGGGTGGGGTTGCCCAAAGCAGCAGCAGCAGCAGCAGGGTCCCGGTCCTGAAGGGCAGGGGAGTGCAGGCCAGAAATACTCCCAGGCACTGTCTCACCCAGTGCCTGGGGACGGCAGATGTTACCAGCGACTCCCCCGATGACAGGAACGTTGCTCTCTGAGGACCCTGGCACCGGCTTCTTGCTTTTACAGCTTCCCTCCCCTCTCAGCCAGGTGGCTGGTGTTTAGGAAGGGGTGGGGTTGCCCAAAGCAGCAGCAGCAGCAGCAGCAGCAGGGTCCCGGTCCTGAAGGGCAGGGGAGTGCAGGCCAGAAATACTCCCAGGCACTGTCTCACCCAGTGCCTGGGGACGGCAGATGTTACCAGCGACTCCCCCGATGACAGGAACGTTGCTCTCAGAGGGCCCTGGCACCGGCTTCTTGCTTTTACAGCTTCCCTCCCCTCCCAGCCAGGTGGCTGGTGTTGAGGAAGGGGTGGGGTTGCCCAAAGCAGCAGCAGCAGCAGCAGCAGCAGGGTCCCTGTCCTGAAGGGCAGGGGAGTGCAGGCCAGAAATACTCCCAGGCACTGTCTCACCCAGTGCCTGGGGACGGCAGATGTTACCAGCGACTCCCCCGATGACAGGAACGTTGCTCTCAGAGGGCCCTGGCACCGGCTTCTTGCTTTTACAGCTTCCCTCCCCTCCCAGCCAGGTGGCTGGTGTTGAGGAAGGGGTGGGGTTGCCCAAAGCAGCAGCAGCAGCAGAGTCCCGGTCCTGAAGGGCAGGGGAGTGCAGGCCAGAAATACTCCCAGGCACTGTCTCTCACCCAGTGCCTGGGGACGGCAGATGTTACCAGCGACTCCCCCGATGACAGGAACGTTGCTCTCAGAGGGCCCTGGCACCGGCTTCTTGCTTTTACAGCTTCCCTCCCCTCCCAGCCAGGTGGCTGGTGTTGAGGAAGGGGCGGGGTTGCCCAAAGCAGCAGCAGCAGCAGAGTCCCGGTCCTGAAGGGCAGGGGAGTGCAGGCCAGAAATACTCCCAGGCACTGTCTCTCACCCAGTGCCTGGGGACGGCAGATGTTACCAGCGACTCCCCCGATGACAGGAACGTTGCTCTCAGAGGGCCCTGGCACCGGCTTCTTGCTTTTACAGCTTCCCTCCTTTCCCAGCCAGGTGGCTGGTGTTTAGGAAGGGGTGGGGTTGCCCAAAGCAGCAGCAGCAGCAGAGTCCCGGTCCTGAAGGGCAGGGGAGTGCAGGCCAGAAACACTCCCAGGCACTGTCTCTCACCCAGTGCCTGGGGATGGCAGATGTTACCAGCGACTCCCCCGATGACAGGAACGTTGCTCTCAGAGGGCCCTGGCACCGGCTTCTTGCTTTTACAGCTTCCCTCCCCTCCCAGCCAGGTGGCTGGTGTTGAGGAAGGGGTGGGGTTGCCCAAAGCAGCAGCAGCAGCAGCAGCAGGGTCCCGGTCCTGAAGGGCAGGGGAGTGCAGGCCAGAAATACTCCCAGGCACTGTCTCACCCAGTGCCTGGGGACGGCAGATGTTACCAGCGACTCCCCCGATGACAGGAACGTTGCTCTCAGAGGGCCCTGGCACCGGCTTCTTGCTTTTACAGCTTCCCTCCCCTCCCAGCCAGGTGGCTGGTGTTGAGGAAGGGGTGGGGTTGCCCAAAGCAGCAGCAGCAGCAGAGTCCCGGTCCTGAAGGGCAGGAGAGTGCAGGCCAGAAATACTCCCAGGCACTGTCTCTCACCCAGTGCCTGGGGACGGCAGATGTTACCAGCGACTCCCCCGATGACAGGAACGTTGCTCTCAGAGGGCCCTGGCACCGGCTTCTTACTTTTACAGCTTCCCTCCCCTCCCAGCCAGGTGGCTGGTGTTGAGGAAGGGGTGGGGTTGCCCAAAGCAGCAGCAGCAGCAGGGTCCCGGTCCTGAAGGGCAGGGGAGTGCAGGCCAGAAATACTCCCAGGCACTGTCTCTCACCCAGTGCCTGGGGACGGCAGATGTTACCAGCGACTCCCCCGATGACAGGAACGTTGCTCTCAGAGGGCCCTGGCACCGGCTTCTTGCTTTTACAGCTTCACTCCCCTCCCAGCCAGGTGGCTGGTGTTTAGGAAGGGGTGGGGTTGCCCAAAGCAGCAGCAGCAGCAGAGTCCCGGTCCTGAAGGGCAGGGGAGTGCAGGCCAGAAATACTCCCAGGCACTGTCTCTCACCCAGTGCCTGGGGACGGCAGATGTTACCAGCGACTCCCCCGATGACAGGAACGTTGCTCTCAGAGGGCCCTGGCACCGGCTTCTTGCTTTTACAGCTTCCCTCCCCTCCCAGCCAGGTGGCTGGTGTTGAGGAAGGGGTGGGGTTGCCCAAAGCAGCAGCAGCAGCAGCAGGGTCCCGGTCCTGAAGGGCAGGGGAGTGCAGGCCAGAAATACTCCCAGGCACTGTCTCACCCAGTGCCTGGGGACGGCAGATGTTACCAGCGACTCCCCCGATGACAGGAACGTTGCTCTCTGAGGACCCTGGCACCGGCTTCTTGCTTTTACAGCTTCCCTCCCCTCCCAGCCAGGTGGCTGGTGTTGAGGAAGGGGTGGGGTTGCCCAAAGCAGCAGCAGCAGCAGCAGCAGCAGCAGGGTCCCGGTCCTGAAGGGCAGGGGAGTGCAGGCCAGAAATACTCCCAGGCACTGTCTCACCCAGTGCCTGGGGACGGCAGATGTTACCAGCGACTCCCCCGATGACAGGAACGTTGCTCTCAGAGGGCCCTGGCACCGGCTTCTTGCTTTTACAGCTTCCCTCCCCTCCCAGCCAGGTGGCTGGTGTTGAGGAAGGGGTGGGGTTGCCCAAAGCAGCAGCAGCAGCAGCAGCAGCAGGGTCCCTGTCCTGAAGGGCAGAGGAGTGCAGGCCAGAAATACTCCCAGGCACTGTCTCACCCAGTGCCTGGGGACGGCAGATGTTACCAGCGACTCCCCCGATGACAGGAACGTTGCTCTCAGAGGGCCCTGGCACCGGCTTCTTGCTTTTACAGCTTCCATCCCCTCCCAGCCAGGTGGCTGGTGTTGAGGAAGGGGTGGGTTTGCCCAAAGCAGTAGCAGCAGCAGAGTCCCGGTCCTGAAGGGCAGGAGAGTGCAGGCCAGAAATACTCCCAGGCACTGTCTCTCACCCAGTGCCTGGGTACGGCAGATGTTACCAGCGACTCCCCCGATGACAGGAACGTTGCTCTCAGAGGGCCCTGGCACCGGCTTCTTGCTTTTACAGCTTCCCTCCCCTCCCAGCCAGGTGGCTGGTGTTGAGGAAGGGGTGGGGTTGCCCAAAGCAGCAGCAGCAGCAGAGTCCCGGTCCTGAAGGGCAGGGGAGTGCAGGCCAGAAATACTCCCGGTCACTGTCTCTCACCCAGTGCCTGGGGACGGCAGATGTTACCAGCGACTCCCCCGATGACAGGAACGTTGCTCTCAGAGGGCCCTGGCACCGGCTTCTTGCTTTTACAGCTTCCCTCCCCTCCCAGCCAGGTGGCTGGTGTTTAGGAAGGGGTGGGGTTGCCCAAAGCAGCAGCAGCAGCAGAGTCCCGGTCCTGAAGGGCAGGGGAGTGCAGGCCAGAAATACTCCCAGGCACTGTCTCTCACCCAGTGCCTGGGGACGGCAGATGTTACCAGCGACTCCCCCGATGACAGGAACGTTGCTCTCAGAGGGCCCTGGCACCGGCTTCTTGCTTTTACAGCTTCCCTCCCCTCCCAGCCAGGTGGCTGGTGTTGAGGAAGGGGTGGGGTTGCCCAAAGCAGCAGCAGCAGCAGCAGGGTCCCGGTCCTGAAGGGCAGGGGAGTGCAGGCCAGAAATACTCCCAGGCACTGTCTCACCCAGTGCCTGGGGACGGCAGATGTTACCAGCGACTCCCCCGATGACAGGAACGTTGCTCTCAGAGGGCCCTGGCACCGGCTTCTTGCTTTTACAGCTTCCCTCCCCTCCCAGCCAGGTGACTGGTGTTGAGGAAGGGGTGGGGTTGCCCAAAGCAGCAGCAGCAGAGTCCCGGTCCTGAAGGGCAGGAGAGTGCAGGCCAGAAATACTCCCAGGCACTGTCTCTCACCCAGTGCCTGGGGACGGCAGATGTTACCAGCGACTCCCCCGATGACAGGAACGTTGCTCTCTGAGGACCCTGGCACCGGCTTCTTGCTTTTACAGCTTCCCTCCCCTCCCAGCCAGGTGGCTGGTGTTTAGGAAGGGGTGGGGTTGCCCAAAGCAGCAGCAGCAGCAGCAGCAGCAGGGTCCCGGTCCTGAAGGGCAGGGGAGTGCAGGCCAGAAATACTCCCAGGCACTGTCTCACCCAGTGCCTGGGGACGGCAGATGTTACCAGCGACTCCCCCGATGACAGGAACGTTGCTCTCAGAGGGCCCTGGCACCGGCTTCTTGCTTTTACAGCTTCCCTCCCCTCCCAGCCAGGTGGCTGGTGTTGAGGAAGGGGTGGGGTTGCCCAAAGCAGCAGCAGCAGCAGCAGCAGCAGGGTCCCTGTCCTGAAGGGCAGGGGAGTGCAGGCCAGAAATACTCCCAGGCACTGTCTCACCCAGTGCCTGGGGACGGCAGATGTTACCAGCGACTCCCCCGATGACAGGAACGTTGCTCTCAGAGGGCCCTGGCACCGGCTTCTTGCTTTTACAGCTTCCCTCCCCTCCCAGCCAGGTGGCTGGTGTTGAGGAAGGGGTGGGGTTGCCCAAAGCAGCAGCAGCAGCAGCAGGGTCCCGGTCCTGAAGGGCAGGGGAGTGCAGGCCAGAAATACTCCCAGGCACTGTCTCACCCAGTGCCTGGGGACGGCAGATGTTACCAGCGACTCCCCCGATGACAGGAACGTTGCTCTCAGAGGGCCCTGGCACCGGCTTCTTGCTTTTACAGCTTCCCTCCTTTCCCAGCCAGGTGGCTGGTGTTTAGGAAGGGGTGGGGTTGCCCAAAGCAGCAGCAGCAGCAGAGTCCCGGTCCTGAAGGGCAGGGGAGTGCAGGCCAGAAACACTCCCAGGCACTGTCTCTCACCCAGTGCCTGGGGATGGCAGATGTTACCAGCGACTCCCCCGATGACAGGAACGTTGCTCTCAGAGGGCCCTGGCACCGGCTTCTTGCTTTTACAGCTTCCCTCCCCTCCCAGCCAGGTGGCTGGTGTTGAGGAAGGGGTGGGGTTGCCCAAAGCAGCAGCAGCAGCAGCAGCAGGGTCCCGGTCCTGAAGGGCAGGGGAGTGCAGGCCAGAAATACTCCCAGGCACTGTCTCACCCAGTGCCTGGGGACGGCAGATGTTACCAGCGACTCCCCCGATGACAGGAACGTTGCTCTCAGAGGGCCCTGGCACCGGCTTCTTGCTTTTACAGCTTCCCTCCCCTCCCAGCCAGGTGGCTGGTGTTGAGGAAGGGGTGGGGTTGCCCAAAGCAGCAGCAGCAGCAGAGTCCCGGTCCTGAAGGGCAGGAGAGTGCAGGCCAGAAATACTCCCAGGCACTGTCTCTCACCCAGTGCCTGGGGACGGCAGATGTTACCAGCGACTCCCCCGATGACAGGAACGTTGCTCTCAGAGGGCCCTGGCACCGGCTTCTTACTTTTACAGCTTCCCTCCCCTCCCAGCCAGGTGGCTGGTGTTGAGGAAGGGGTGGGGTTGCCCAAAGCAGCAGCAGCAGCAGGGTCCCGGTCCTGAAGGGCAGGGGAGTGCAGGCCAGAAATACTCCCAGGCACTGTCTCTCACCCAGTGCCTGGGGACGGCAGATGTTACCAGCGACTCCCCCGATGACAGGAACGTTGCTCTCAGAGGGCCCTGGCACCGGCTTCTTGCTTTTACAGCTTCACTCCCCTCCCAGCCAGGTGGCTGGTGTTTAGGAAGGGGTGGGGTTGCCCAAAGCAGCAGCAGCAGCAGAGTCCCGGTCCTGAAGGGCAGGGGAGTGCAGGCCAGAAATACTCCCAGGCACTGTCTCTCACCCAGTGCCTGGGGACGGCAGATGTTACCAGCGACTCCCCCGATGACAGGAACGTTGCTCTCAGAGGGCCCTGGCACCGGCTTCTTGCTTTTACAGCTTCCCTCCCCTCCCAGCCAGGTGGCTGGTGTTGAGGAAGGGGTGGGGTTGCCCAAAGCAGCAGCAGCAGCAGCAGGGTCCCGGTCCTGAAGGGCAGGGGAGTGCAGGCCAGAAATACTCCCAGGCACTGTCTCACCCAGTGCCTGGGGACGGCAGATGTTACCAGCGACTCCCCCGATGACAGGAACGTTGCTCTCTGAGGACCCTGGCACCGGCTTCTTGCTTTTACAGCTTCCCTCCCCTCCCAGCCAGGTGGCTGGTGTTGAGGAAGGGGTGGGGTTGCCCAAAGCAGCAGCAGCAGCAGCAGCAGCAGCAGGGTCCCGGTCCTGAAGGGCAGGGGAGTGCAGGCCAGAAATACTCCCAGGCACTGTCTCACCCAGTGCCTGGGGACGGCAGATGTTACCAGCGACTCCCCCGATGACAGGAACGTTGCTCTCAGAGGGCCCTGGCACCGGCTTCTTGCTTTTACAGCTTCCCTCCCCTCCCAGCCAGGTGGCTGGTGTTGAGGAAGGGGTGGGGTTGCCCAAAGCAGCAGCAGCAGCAGCAGCAGCAGGGTCCCTGTCCTGAAGGGCAGAGGAGTGCAGGCCAGAAATACTCCCAGGCACTGTCTCACCCAGTGCCTGGGGACGGCAGATGTTACCAGCGACTCCCCCGATGACAGGAACGTTGCTCTCAGAGGGCCCTGGCACCGGCTTCTTGCTTTTACAGCTTCCATCCCCTCCCAGCCAGGTGGCTGGTGTTGAGGAAGGGGTGGGTTTGCCCAAAGCAGTAGCAGCAGCAGAGTCCCGGTCCTGAAGGGCAGGAGAGTGCAGGCCAGAAATACTCCCAGGCACTGTCTCTCACCCAGTGCCTGGGTACGGCAGATGTTACCAGCGACTCCCCCGATGACAGGAACGTTGCTCTCAGAGGGCCCTGGCACCGGCTTCTTGCTTTTACAGCTTCCCTCCCCTCCCAGCCAGGTGGCTGGTGTTGAGGAAGGGGTGGGGTTGCCCAAAGCAGCAGCAGCAGCAGAGTCCCGGTCCTGAAGGGCAGGGGAGTGCAGGCCAGAAATACTCCCGGTCACTGTCTCTCACCCAGTGCCTGGGGACGGCAGATGTTACCAGCGACTCCCCCGATGACAGGAACGTTGCTCTCAGAGGGCCCTGGCACCGGCTTCTTGCTTTTACAGCTTCCCTCCCCTCCCAGCCAGGTGGCTGGTGTTTAGGAAGGGGTGGGGTTGCCCAAAGCAGCAGCAGCAGCAGAGTCCCGGTCCTGAAGGGCAGGGGAGTGCAGGCCAGAAATACTCCCAGGCACTGTCTCTCACCCAGTGCCTGGGGACGGCAGATGTTACCAGCGACTCCCCCGATGACAGGAACGTTGCTCTCAGAGGGCCCTGGCACCGGCTTCTTGCTTTTACAGCTTCCCTCCCCTCCCAGCCAGGTGGCTGGTGTTGAGGAAGGGGTGGGGTTGCCCAAAGCAGCAGCAGCAGCAGCAGGGTCCCGGTCCTGAAGGGCAGGGGAGTGCAGGCCAGAAATACTCCCAGGCACTGTCTCACCCAGTGCCTGGGGACGGCAGATGTTACCAGCGACTCCCCCGATGACAGGAACGTTGCTCTCAGAGGGCCCTGGCACCGGCTTCTTGCTTTTACAGCTTCCCTCCCCTCCCAGCCAGGTGACTGGTGTTGAGGAAGGGGTGGGGTTGCCCAAAGCAGCAGCAGCAGAGTCCCGGTCCTGAAGGGCAGGAGAGTGCAGGCCAGAAATACTCCCAGGCACTGTCTCTCACCCAGTGCCTGGGGACGGCAGATGTTACCAGCGACTCCCCCGATGACAGGAACGTTGCTCTCTGAGGACCCTGGCACCGGCTTCTTGCTTTTACAGCTTCCCTCCCCTCCCAGCCAGGTGGCTGGTGTTTAGGAAGGGGTGGGGTTGCCCAAAGCAGCAGCAGCAGCAGCAGCAGCAGGGTCCCGGTCCTGAAGGGCAGGGGAGTGCAGGCCAGAAATACTCCCAGGCACTGTCTCACCCAGTGCCTGGGGACGGCAGATGTTACCAGCGACTCCCCCGATGACAGGAACGTTGCTCTCAGAGGGCCCTGGCACCGGCTTCTTGCTTTTACAGCTTCCCTCCCCTCCCAGCCAGGTGGCTGGTGTTGAGGAAGGGGTGGGGTTGCCCAAAGCAGCAGCAGCAGCAGCAGCAGCAGGGTCCCTGTCCTGAAGGGCAGGGGAGTGCAGGCCAGAAATACTCCCAGGCACTGTCTCACCCAGTGCCTGGGGACGGCAGATGTTACCAGCGACTCCCCCGATGACAGGAACGTTGCTCTCAGAGGGCCCTGGCACCGGCTTCTTGCTTTTACAGCTTCCCTCCCCTCCCAGCCAGGTGGCTGGTGTTGAGGAAGGGGTGGGGTTGCCCAAAGCAGCAGCAGCAGCAGCAGGGTCCCGGTCCTGAAGGGCAGGGGAGTGCAGGCCAGAAATACTCCCAGGCACTGTCTCACCCAGTGCCTGGGGACGGCAGATGTTACCAGCGACTCCCCCGATGACAGGAACGTTGCTCTCTGAGGACCCTGGCACCGGCTTCTTGCTTTTACAGCTTCCCTCCCCTCCCAGCCAGGTGGCTGGTGTTGAGGAAGGGGTGGGGTTGCCCAAAGCAGCAGCAGCAGCAGCAGCAGCAGCAGCAGGGTCCCGGTCCTGAAGGGCAGGGGAGTGCAGGCCAGAAATACTCCCAGGCACTGTCTCACCCAGTGCCTGGGGACGGCAGATGTTACCAGCGACTCCCCCGATGACAGGAACGTTGCTCTCAGAGGGCCCTGGCACCGGCTTCTTGCTTTTACAGCTTCCCTCCCCTCCCAGCCAGGTGGCTGGTGTTGAGGAAGGGGTGGGGTTGCCCAAAGCAGCAGCAGCAGCAGCAGCAGCAGGGTCCCTGTCCTGAAGGGCAGGGGAGTGCAGGCCAGAAATACTCCCAGGCACTGTCTCACCCAGTGCCTGGGGACGGCAGATGTTACCAGCGACTCCCCCGATGACAGGAACGTTGCTCTCAGAGGGCCCTGGCACCGGCTTCTTGCTTTTACAGCTTCCATCCCCTCCCAGCCAGGTGGCTGGTGTTGAGGAAGGGGTGGGTTTGCCCAAAGCAGTAGCAGCAGCAGAGTCCCGGTCCTGAAGGGCAGGAGAGTGCAGGCCAGAAATACTCCCAGGCACTGTCTCTCACCCAGTGCCTGGGTACGGCAGATGTTACCAGCGACTCCCCCGATGACAGGAACGTTGCTCTCAGAGGGCCCTGGCACCGGCTTCTTGCTTTTACAGCTTCCCTCCCCTCCCAGCCAGGTGGCTGGTGTTGAGGAAGGGGTGGGGTTGCCCAAAGCAGCAGCAGCAGCAGAGTCCCGGTCCTGAAGGGCAGGGGAGTGCAGGCCAGAAATACTCCCGGTCACTGTCTCTCACCCAGTGCCTGGGGACGGCAGATGTTACCAGCGACTCCCCCGATGACAGGAACGTTGCTCTCAGAGGGCCCTGGCACCGGCTTCTTGCTTTTACAGCTTCCCTCCCCTCCCAGCCAGGTGGCTGGTGTTTAGGAAGGGGTGGGGTTGCCCAAAGCAGCAGCAGCAGCAGAGTCCCGGTCCTGAAGGGCAGGGGAGTGCAGGCCAGAAATACTCCCAGGCACTGTCTCTCACCCAGTGCCTGGGGACGGCAGATGTTACCAGCGACTCCCCCGATGACAGGAACGTTGCTCTCAGAGGGCCCTGGCACCGGCTTCTTGCTTTTACAGCTTCCCTCCCCTCCCAGCCAGGTGGCTGGTGTTGAGGAAGGGGTGGGGTTGCCCAAAGCAGCAGCAGCAGCAGCAGGGTCCCGGTCCTGAAGGGCAGGGGAGTGCAGGCCAGAAATACTCCCAGGCACTGTCTCACCCAGTGCCTGGGGACGGCAGATGTTACCAGCGACTCCCCCGATGACAGGAACGTTGCTCTCAGAGGGCCCTGGCACCGGCTTCTTGCTTTTACAGCTTCCCTCCCCTCCCAGCCAGGAGACTGGTGTTGAGGAAGGGGTGGGGTTGCCCAAAGCAGCAGCAGCAGAGTCCCGGTCCTGAAGGGCAGGAGAGTGCAGGCCAGAAATACTCCCAGGCACTGTCTCTCACCCAGTGCCTGGGGACGGCAGATGTTACCAGCGACTCCCCCGATGACAGGAACGTTGCTCTCTGAGGACCCTGGCACCGGCTTCTTGCTTTTACAGCTTCCCTCCCCTCCCAGCCAGGTGGCTGGTGTTTAGGAAGGGGTGGGGTTGCCCAAAGCAGCAGCAGCAGCAGCAGCAGCAGGGTCCCGGTCCTGAAGGGCAGGGGAGTGCAGGCCAGAAATACTCCCAGGCACTGTCTCACCCAGTGCCTGGGGACGGCAGATGTTACCAGCGACTCCCCCGATGACAGGAACGTTGCTCTCAGAGGGCCCTGGCACCGGCTTCTTGCTTTTACAGCTTCCCTCCCCTCCCAGCCAGGTGGCTGGTGTTGAGGAAGGGGTGGGGTTGCCCAAAGCAGCAGCAGCAGCAGCAGCAGCAGCAGGGTCCCTGTCCTGAAGGGCAGGGGAGTGCAGGCCAGAAATACTCCCAGGCACTGTCTCACCCAGTGCCTGGGGACGGCAGATGTTACCAGCGACTCCCCCGATGACAGGAACGTTGCTCTCAGAGGGCCCTGGCACCGGCTTCTTGCTTTTACAGCTTCCCTCCCCTCCCAGCCAGGTGGCTGGTGTTGAGGAAGGAGTGGGGTTGCCCAAAGCAGCAGCAGCAGCAGAGTCCCAGTCCTGAAGGGCAGGGGAGTGCAGGCCAGAAATACTCCCAGGCACTGTCTCTCACCCAGTGCCTGGGGACGGCAGATGTTACCAGCGACTCCCCCGATGACAGGAACGTTGCTCTCAGAGGGCCCTGGCACCGGCTTCTTGCTTTTACAGCTTCCCTCCCCTCCCAGCCAGGTGGCTGGTGTTGAGGAAGGGGCGGGGTTGCCCAAAGCAGCAGCAGCAGCAGAGTCCCGGTCCTGAAGGGCAGGGGAGTGCAGGCCACAAATACTCCCAGGCACTGTCTCTCACCCAGTGCCTGGGGACGGCAGATGTTACCAGCGACTCCCCCGATGACAGGAACGTTGCTCTCAGAGGGCCCTGGCACCGGCTTCTTGCTTTTACAGCTTCCCTCCTTTCCCAGCCAGGTGGCTGGTGTTTAGGAAGGGGTGGGGTTGCCCAAAGCAGCAGCAGCAGCAGAGTCCCGGTCCTGAAGGGCAGGGGAGTGCAGGCCAGAAACACTCCCAGGCACTGTCTCTCACCCAGTGCCTGGGGATTGCAGATGTTACCAGCGACTCCCCCGATGACAGGAACGTTGCTCTCAGAGGGCCCTGGCACCGGCTTCTTGCTTTTACAGCTTCCCTCCCCTCCCAGCCAGGTGGCTGGTGTTGAGGAAGGGGTGGGGTTGCCCAAAGCAGCAGCAGCAGCAGCAGCAGGGTCCCGGTCCTGAAGGGCAGGGGAGTGCAGGCCAGAAATACTCCCAGGCACTGTCTCACCCAGTGCCTGGGGACGGCAGATGTTACCAGCGACTCCCCCGATGACAGGAACGTTGCTCTCAGAGGGCCCTGGCACCGGCTTCTTGCTTTTACAGCTTCCCTCCCCTCCCAGCCAGGTGGCTGGTGTTGAGGAAGGGGTGGGGTTGCCCAAAGCAGCAGCAGCAGCAGAGTCCCGGTCCTGAAGGGCAGGAGAGTGCAGGCCAGAAATACTCCCAGGCACTGTCTCTCACCCAGTGCCTGGGGACGGCAGATGTTACCAGCGACTCCCCCGATGACAGGAACGTTGCTCTCAGAGGGCCCTGGCACCGGCTTCTTGCTTTTACAGCTTCCCTCCCCTCCCAGCCAGGTGGCTGGTGTTGAGGAAGGGGTGGGGTTGCCCAAAGCAGCAGCAGCAGCAGAGTCCCGGTCCTGAAGGGCAGGGGAGTGCAGGCCAGAAATACTCCCAGGCACTGTCTCTCACCCAGTGCCTGGGGACGGCAGATGTTACCAGCGACTCCCCCGATGACAGGAACGTTGCTCTCAGAGGGCCCTGGCACCGGCTTCTTGCTTTTACAGCTTCCCTCCCCTCCCAGCCAGGTGGCTGGTGTTGAGGAAGGGGCGGGGTTGCCCAAAGCAGCAGCAGCAGCAGAGTCCCGGTCCTGAAGGGCAGGGGAGTGCAGGCCACAAATACTCCCAGGCACTGTCTCTCACCCAGTGCCTGGGGACGGCAGATGTTACCAGCGACTCCCCCGATGACAGGAACGTTGCTCTCAGAGGGCCCTGGCACCGGCTTCTTGCTTTTACAGCTTCCCTCCTTTCCCAGCCAGGTGGCTGGTGTTTAGGAAGGGGTGGGGTTGCCCAAAGCAGCAGCAGCAGCAGAGTCCCGGTCCTGAAGAGCAGGGGAGTGCAGGCCAGAAACACTCCCAGGCACTGTCTCTCACCCAGTGCCTGGGGATTGCAGATGTTACCAGCGACTCCCCCGATGACAGGAACGTTGCTCTCAGAGGGCCCTGGCACCGGCTTCTTGCTTTTACAGCTTCCCTCCCCTCCCAGCCAGGTGGCTGGTGTTGAGGAAGGGGTGGGGTTGCCCAAAGCAGCAGCAGCAGCAGCAGCAGGGTCCCGGTCCTGAAGGGCAGGGGAGTGCAGGCCAGAAATACTCCCAGGCACTGTCTCACCCAGTGCCTGGGGACGGCAGATGTTACCAGCGACTCCCCCGATGACAGGAACGTTGCTCTCAGAGGGCCCTGGCACCGGCTTCTTGCTTTTACAGCTTCCCTCCCCTCCCAGCCAGGTGGCTGGTGTTGAGGAAGGGGTGGGGTTGCCCAAAGCAGCAGCAGCAGCAGAGTCCCGGTCCTGAAGGGCAGGAGAGTGCAGGCCAGAAATACTCCCAGGCACTGTCTCTCACCCAGTGCCTGGGGACGGCAGATGTTACCAGCGACTCCCCCGATGACAGGAACGTTGCTCTCAGAGGGCCCTGGCACCGGCTTCTTGCTTTTACAGCTTCCCTCCCCTCCCAGCCAGGTGGCTGGTGTTGAGGAAGGGGTGGGGTTGCCCAAAGCAGCAGCAGCAGCAGGGTCCCGGTCCTGAAGGGCAGGGGCGTGCAGGCCAGAAATACTCCCAGGCACTGTCTCTCACCCAGTGCCTGGGGACGGCAGATGTTACCAGCGACTCCCCCGATGACAGGAACGTTGCTCTCAGAGGGCCCTGGCACCGGCTTCTTGCTTTTACAGCTTCCCTCCCCTCCCAGCCAGGTGGCTGGTGTTGAGGAAGGGGTGGGGTTGCCCAAAGCAGCAGCAGCAGCAGGGTCCCGGTCCTGAAGGGCAGGGGAGTGCAGGCCAGAAATACTCCCAGGCACTGTCTCTCACCCAGTGCCTGGGGACGGCAGATGTTACCAGCGACTCCCCCGATGACAGGAACGTTGCTCTCAGAGGGCCCTGGCACCGGCTTCTTGCTTTTACAGCTTCCCTCCCCTCCCAGCCAGGTGGCTGGTGTTGAGGAAGGGGTGGGGTTGCCCAAAGCAGCAGCAGCAGCAGCAGGGTCCCGGTCCTGAAGGGCAGGGGAGTGCAGGCCAGAAATACTCCCAGGCACTGTCTCACCCAGTGCCTGGGGACGGCAGATGTTACCAGCGACTCCCCCGATGACAGGAACGTTGCTCTCAGAGGGCCCTGGCACCGGCTTCTTGCTTTTACAGCTTCCCTCCCCTCCCAGCCAGGTGGCTGGTGTTGAGGAAGGGGTGGGGTTGCCCAAAGCAGCAGCAGCAGCAGAGTCCCGGTCCTGAAGGGCAGGAGAGTGCAGGCCAGAAATACTCCCAGGCACTGTCTCTCACCCAGTGCCTGGGGACGGCAGATGTTACCAGCGACTCCCCCGATGACAGGAACGTTGCTCTCTGAGGACCCTGGCACCGGCTTCTTGCTTTTACAGCTTCCCTCCCCTCCCAGCCAGGTGGCTGGTGTTGAGGAAGGGGTGGGGTTGCCCAAAGCAGCAGCAGCAGCAGCAGCAGCAGCAGGGTCCCGGTCCTGAAGGGCAGGGGAGTGCAGGCCAGAAATACTCCCAGGCACTGTCTCACCCAGTGCCTGGGGACGGCAGATGTTACCAGCGACTCCCCCGATGACAGGAACGTTGCTCTCAGAGGGCCCTGGCACCGGCTTCTTGCTTTTACAGCTTCCCTCCCCTCCCAGCCAGGTGGCTGGTGTTGAGGAAGGGGTGGGGTTGCCCAAAGCAGCAGCAGCAGCAGCAGCAGCAGCAGGGTCCCTGTCCTGAAGGGCAGGGGAGTGCAGGCCAGAAATACTCCCATGCACTGTCTCACTCAGTGCCTGGGGACGGCAGATGTTACCAGCGACTCCCCCGATGACAGGAACGTTGCTCTCAGAGGGCCCTGGCACCGGCTTCTTGCTTTTACAGCTTCCATCCCCTCCCAGCCAGGTGGCTGGTGTTGAGGAAGGGGTGGGTTTGCCCAAAGCAGTAGCAGCAGCAGAGTCCCGGTCCTGAAGGGCAGGAGAGTGCAGGCCAGAAATACTCCCAGGCACTGTCTCTCACCCAGTGCCTGGGTACGGCAGATGTTACCAGCGACTCCCCCGATGACAGGAACGTTGCTCTCAGAGGGCCCTGGCACCGGCTTCTTGCTTTTACAGCTTCCCTCCCCTCCCAGCCAGGTGGCTGGTGTTGAGGAAGGGGTGGGGTTGCCCAAAGCAGCAGCAGCAGCAGAGTCCCGGTCCTGAAGGGCAGGGGAGTGCAGGCCAGAAATACTCCCGGTCACTGTCTCTCACCCAGTGCCTGGGGACGGCAGATGTTACCAGCGACTCCCCCGATGACAGGAACGTTGCTCTCAGAGGGCCCTGGCACCGGCTTCTTGCTTTTACAGCTTCCCTCCCCTCCCAGCCAGGTGGCTGGTGTTTAGGAAGGGGTGGGGTTGCCCAAAGCAGCAGCAGCAGCAGAGTCCCGGTCCTGAAGGGCAGGGGAGTGCAGGCCAGAAATACTCCCAGGCACTGTCTCTCACCCAGTGCCTGGGGACGGCAGATGTTACCAGCGACTCCCCCGATGACAGGAACGTTGCTCTCAGAGGGCCCTGGCACCGGCTTCTTGCTTTTACAGCTTCCCTCCCCTCCCAGCCAGGTGGCTGGTGTTGAGGAAGGGGTGGGGTTGCCCAAAGCAGCAGCAGCAGCAGGGTCCCGGTCCTGAAGGGCAGGGGAGTGCAGGCCAGAAATACTCCCAGGCACTGTCTCTCACCCAGTGCCTGGGGACGGCAGATGTTACCAGCGACTCCCCCGATGACAGGAACGTTGCTCTCAGAGGGCCCTGGCACCGGCTTCTTGCTTTTACAGCTTCCCTCCCCTCCCAGCCAGGTGGCTGGTGTTGAGGAAGGGGTGGGGTTGCCCAAAGCAGCAGCAGCAGCAGGGTCCCGGTCCTGAAGGGCAGGGGAGTGCAGGCCAGAAATACTCCCAGGCACTGTCTCTCACCCAGTGCCTGGGGACGGCAGATGTTACCAGCGACTCCCCCGATGACAGGAACGTTGCTCTCAGAGGGCCCTGGCACCGGCTTCTTGCTTTTACAGCTTCCCTCCCCTCCCAGCCAGGTGGCTGGTGTTGAGGAAGGGGTGGGGTTGCCCAAAGCAGCAGCAGCAGCAGCAGGGTCCCGGTCCTGAAGGGCAGGGGAGTGCAGGCCAGAAATACTCCCAGGCACTGTCTCACCCAGTGCCTGGGGACGGCAGATGTTACCAGCGACTCCCCCGATGACAGGAACGTTGCTCTCAGAGGGCCCTGGCACCGGCTTCTTGCTTTTACAGCTTCCCTCCCCTCCCAGCCAGGTGGCTGGTGTTGAGGAAGGGGTGGGGTTGCCCAAAGCAGCAGCAGCAGCAGAGTCCCGGTCCTGAAGGGCAGGAGAGTGCAGGCCAGAAATACTCCCAGGCACTGTCTCTCACCCAGTGCCTGGGGACGGCAGATGTTACCAGCGACTCCCCCGATGACAGGAACGTTGCTCTCTGAGGACCCTGGCACCGGCTTCTTGCTTTTACAGCTTCCCTCCCCTCCCAGCCAGGTGGCTGGTGTTGAGGAAGGGGTGGGGTTGCCCAAAGCAGCAGCAGCAGCAGCAGCAGCAGCAGGGTCCCGGTCCTGAAGGGCAGGGGAGTGCAGGCCAGAAATACTCCCAGGCACTGTCTCACCCAGTGCCTGGGGACGGCAGATGTTACCAGCGACTCCCCCGATGACAGGAACGTTGCTCTCAGAGGGCCCTGGCACCGGCTTCTTGCTTTTACAGCTTCCCTCCCCTCCCAGCCAGGTGGCTGGTGTTGAGGAAGGGGTGGGGTTGCCCAAAGCAGCAGCAGCAGCAGCAGCAGCAGCAGGGTCCCTGTCCTGAAGGGCAGGGGAGTGCAGGCCAGAAATACTCCCAGGCACTGTCTCACCCAGTGCCTGGGGACGGCAGATGTTACCAGCGACTCCCCCGATGACAGGAACGTTGCTCTCAGAGGGCCCTGGCACCGGCTTCTTGCTTTTACAGCTTCCCTCCCCTCCCAGCCAGGTGGCTGGTGTTGAGGAAGGGGTGGGGTTGCCCAAAGCAGCAGCAGCAGCAGAGTCCCGGTCCTGAAGGGCAGGAGAGTGCAGGCCAGAAATACTCCCAGGCACTGTCTCTCACCCAGTGCCTGGGGACGGCAGATGTTACCAGCGACTCCCCCGATGACAGGAACGTTGCTCTCAGAGGGCCCTGGCACCGGCTTCTTGCTTTTACAGCTTCCCTCCCCTCCCAGCCAGGTGGCTGGTGTTGAGGAAGGGGTGGGGTTGCCCAAAGCAGCAGCAGCAGCAGGGTCCCGGTCCTGAAGGGCAGGGGAGTGCAGGCCAGAAATACTCCCAGGCACTGTCTCTCACCCAGTGCCTGGGGACGGCAGATGTTACCAGCGACTCCCCCGATGACAGGAACGTTGCTCTCAGAGGGCCCTGGCACCGGCTTCTTGCTTTTACAGCTTCCCTCCCCTCCCAGCCAGGTGGCTGGTGTTGAGGAAGGGGTGGGGTTGCCCAAAGCAGCAGCAGCAGCAGGGTCCCGGTCCTGAAGGGCAGGGGAGTGCAGGCCAGAAATACTCCCAGGCACTGTCTCTCACCCAGTGCCTGGGGACGGCAGATGTTACCAGCGACTCCCCCGATGACAGGAACGTTGCTCTCAGAGGGCCCTGGCACCGGCTTCTTGCTTTTACAGCTTCCCTCCCCTCCCAGCCAGGTGGCTGGTGTTGAGGAAGGGGTGGGGTTGCCCAAAGCAGCAGCAGCAGCAGCAGGGTCCCGGTCCTGAAGGGCAGGGGAGTGCAGGCCAGAAATACTCCCAGGCACTGTCTCACCCAGTGCCTGGGGACGGCAGATGTTACCAGCGACTCCCCCGATGACAGGAACGTTGCTCTCAGAGGGCCCTGGCACCGGCTTCTTGCTTTTACAGCTTCCCTCCCCTCCCAGCCAGGTGGCTGGTGTTGAGGAAGGGGTGGGGTTGCCCAAAGCAGCAGCAGCAGCAGAGTCCCGGTCCTGAAGGGCAGGAGAGTGCAGGCCAGAAATACTCCCAGGCACTGTCTCTCACCCAGTGCCTGGGGACGGCAGATGTTACCAGCGACTCCCCCGATGACAGGAACGTTGCTCTCTGAGGACCCTGGCACCGGCTTCTTGCTTTTACAGCTTCCCTCCCCTCCCAGCCAGGTGGCTGGTGTTGAGGAAGGGGTGGGGTTGCCCAAAGCAGCAGCAGCAGCAGCAGCAGCAGCAGGGTCCCGGTCCTGAAGGGCAGGGGAGTGCAGGCCAGAAATACTCCCAGGCACTGTCTCACCCAGTGCCTGGGGACGGCAGATGTTACCAGCGACTCCCCCGATGACAGGAACGTTGCTCTCAGAGGGCCCTGGCACCGGCTTCTTGCTTTTACAGCTTCCCTCCCCTCCCAGCCAGGTGGCTGGTGTTGAGGAAGGGGTGGGGTTGCCCAAAGCAGCAGCAGCAGCAGCAGCAGCAGCAGGGTCCCTGTCCTGAAGGGCAGGGGAGTGCAGGCCAGAAATACTCCCAGGCACTGTCTCACCCAGTGCCTGGGGACGGCAGATGTTACCAGCGACTCCCCCGATGACAGGAACGTTGCTCTCAGAGGGCCCTGGCACCGGCTTCTTGCTTTTACAGCTTCCATCCCCTCCCAGCCAGGTGGCTGGTGTTGAGGAAGGGGTGGGTTTGCCCAAAGCAGTAGCAGCAGCAGAGTCCCGGTCCTGAAGGGCAGGAGAGTGCAGGCCAGAAATACTCCCAGGCACTGTCTCTCACCCAGTGCCTGGGTACGGCAGATGTTACCAGCGACTCCCCCGATGACAGGAACGTTGCTCTCAGAGGGCCCTGGCACCGGCTTCTTGCTTTTACAGCTTCCCTCCCCTCCCAGCCAGGTGGCTGGTGTTGAGGAAGGGGTGGGGTTGCCCAAAGCAGCAGCAGCAGCAGAGTCCCGGTCCTGAAGGGCAGGGGAGTGCAGGCCAGAAATACTCCCGGTCACTGTCTCTCACCCAGTGCCTGGGGACGGCAGATGTTACCAGCGACTCCCCCGATGACAGGAACGTTGCTCTCAGAGGGCCCTGGCACCGGCTTCTTGCTTTTACAGCTTCCCTCCCCTCCCAGCCAGGTGGCTGGTGTTGAGGAAGGGGTGGGGTTGCCCAAAGCAGCAGCAGCAGCAGCAGGGTCCCGGTCCTGAAGGGCAGGGGAGTGCAGGCCAGAAATACTCCCAGGCACTGTCTCACCCAGTGCCTGGGGACGGCAGATGTTACCAGCGACTCCCCCGATGACAGGAACGTTGCTCTCAGAGGGCCCTGGCACCGGCTTCTTGCTTTTACAGCTTCCCTCCCCTCCCAGCCAGGTGGCTGGTGTTGAGGAAGGGGTGGGGTTGCCCAAAGCAGCAGCAGCAGCAGAGTCACGGTCCTGAAGGGCAGGAGAGTGCAGGCCAGAAATACTCCCAGGCACTGTCTCTCACCCAGTGCCTGGGGACGGCAGATGTTACCAGCGACTCCCCCGATGACAGGAACGTTGCTCTCTGAGGACCCTGGCACCGGCTTCTTGCTTTTACAGCTTCCCTCCCCTCCCAGCCAGGTGGCTGGTGTTGAGGAAGGGGTGGGGTTGCCCAAAGCAGCAGCAGCAGCAGCAGCAGCAGCAGGGTCCCGGTCCTGAAGGGCAGGGGAGTGCAGGCCAGAAATACTCCCAGGCACTGTCTCACCCAGTGCCTGGGGACGGCAGATGTTACCAGCGACTCCCCCGATGACAGGAACGTTGCTCTCAGAGGGCCCTGGCACCGGCTTCTTGCTTTTACAGCTTCCCTCCCCTCCCAGCCAGGTGGCTGGTGTTGAGGAAGGGGTGGGGTTGCCCAAAGCAGCAGCAGCAGCAGCAGCAGCAGCAGGGTCCCTGTCCTGAAGGGCAGGGGAGTGCAGGCCAGAAATACTCCCAGGCACTGTCTCACCCAGTGCCTGGGGACGGCAGATGTTACCAGCGACTCCCCCGATGACAGGAACGTTGCTCTCAGAGGGCCCTGGCACCGGCTTCTTGCTTTTACAGCTTCCCTCCCCTCCCAGCCAGGTGGCTGGTGTTGAGGAAGGGGTGGGGTTGCCCAAAGCAGCAGCAGCAGCAGAGTCCCGGTCCTGAAGGGCAGGAGAGTGCAGGCCAGAAATACTCCCAGGCACTGTCTCTCACCCAGTGCCTGGGGACGGCAGATGTTACCAGCGACTCCCCCGATGACAGGAACGTTGCTCTCAGAGGGCCCTGGCACCGGCTTCTTGCTTTTACAGCTTCCCTCCCCTCCCAGCCAGGTGGCTGGTGTTGAGGAAGGGGTGGGGTTGCCCAAAGCAGCAGCAGCAGCAGGGTCCCGGTCCTGAAGGGCAGGGGAGTGCAGGCCAGAAATACTCCCAGGCACTGTCTCTCACCCAGTGCCTGGGGACGGCAGATGTTACCAGCGACTCCCCCGATGACAGGAACGTTGCTCTCAGAGGGCCCTGGCACCGGCTTCTTGCTTTTACAGCTTCCCTCCCCTCCCAGCCAGGTGGCTGGTGTTGAGGAAGGGGTGGGGTTGCCCAAAGCAGCAGCAGCAGCAGGGTCCCGGTCCTGAAGGGCAGGGGAGTGCAGGCCAGAAATACTCCCAGGCACTGTCTCTCACCCAGTGCCTGGGGACGGCAGATGTTACCAGCGACTCCCCCGATGACAGGAACGTTGCTCTCAGAGGGCCCTGGCACCGGCTTCTTGCTTTTACAGCTTCCCTCCCCTCCCAGCCAGGTGGCTGGTGTTGAGGAAGGGGTGGGGTTGCCCAAAGCAGCAGCAGCAGCAGCAGGGTCCCGGTCCTGAAGGGCAGGGGAGTGCAGGCCAGAAATACTCCCAGGCACTGTCTCACCCAGTGCCTGGGGACGGCAGATGTTACCAGCGACTCCCCCGATGACAGGAACGTTGCTCTCAGAGGGCCCTGGCACCGGCTTCTTGCTTTTACAGCTTCCCTCCCCTCCCAGCCAGGTGGCTGGTGTTGAGGAAGGGGTGGGGTTGCCCAAAGCAGCAGCAGCAGCAGAGTCCCGGTCCTGAAGGGCAGGAGAGTGCAGGCCAGAAATACTCCCAGGCACTGTCTCTCACCCAGTGCCTGGGGACGGCAGATGTTACCAGCGACTCCCCCGATGACAGGAACGTTGCTCTCTGAGGACCCTGGCACCGGCTTCTTGCTTTTACAGCTTCCCTCCCCTCCCAGCCAGGTGGCTGGTGTTGAGGAAGGGGTGGGGTTGCCCAAAGCAGCAGCAGCAGCAGCAGCAGCAGCAGGGTCCCGGTCCTGAAGGGCAGGGGAGTGCAGGCCAGAAATACTCCCAGGCACTGTCTCACCCAGTGCCTGGGGACGGCAGATGTTACCAGCGACTCCCCCGATGACAGGAACGTTGCTCTCAGAGGGCCCTGGCACCGGCTTCTTGCTTTTACAGCTTCCCTCCCCTCCCAGCCAGGTGGCTGGTGTTGAGGAAGGGGTGGGGTTGCCCAAAGCAGCAGCAGCAGCAGCAGCAGCAGGGTCCCTGTCCTGAAGGGCAGGGGAGTGCAGGCCAGAAATACTCCCAGGCACTGTCTCACCCAGTGCCTGGGGACGGCAGATGTTACCAGCGACTCCCCCGATGACAGGAACGTTGCTCTCAGAGGGCCCTGGCACCGGCTTCTTGCTTTTACAGCTTCCATCCCCTCCCAGCCAGGTGGCTGGTGTTGAGGAAGGGGTGGGTTTGCCCAAAGCAGTAGCAGCAGCAGAGTCCCGGTCCTGAAGGGCAGGAGAGTGCAGGCCAGAAATACTCCCAGGCACTGTCTCTCACCCAGTGCCTGGGTACGGCAGATGTTACCAGCGACTCCCCCGATGACAGGAACGTTGCTCTCAGAGGGCCCTGGCACCGGCTTCTTGCTTTTACAGCTTCCCTCCCCTCCCAGCCAGGTGGCTGGTGTTGAGGAAGGGGTGGGGTTGCCCAAAGCAGCAGCAGCAGCAGAGTCCCGGTCCTGAAGGGCAGGGGAGTGCAGGCCAGAAATACTCCCGGTCACTGTCTCTCACCCAGTGCCTGGGGACGGCAGATGTTACCAGCGACTCCCCCGATGACAGGAACGTTGCTCTCAGAGGGCCCTGGCACCGGCTTCTTGCTTTTACAGCTTCCCTCCCCTCCCAGCCAGGTGGCTGGTGTTTAGGAAGGGGTGGGGTTGCCCAAAGCAGCAGCAGCAGCAGAGTCCCGGTCCTGAAGGGCAGGGGAGTGCAGGCCAGAAATACTCCCAGGCACTGTCTCTCACCCAGTGCCTGGGGACGGCAGATGTTACCAGCGACTCCCCCGATGACAGGAACGTTGCTCTCAGAGGGCCCTGGCACCGGCTTCTTGCTTTTACAGCTTCCCTCCCCTCCCAGCCAGGTGGCTGGTGTTGAGGAAGGGGTGGGGTTGCCCAAAGCAGCAGCAGCAGCAGCAGGGTCCCGGTCCTGAAGGGCAGGGGAGTGCAGGCCAGAAATACTCCCAGGCACTGTCTCACCCAGTGCCTGGGGACGGCAGATGTTACCAGCGACTCCCCCGATGACAGGAACGTTGCTCTCAGAGGGCCCTGGCACCGGCTTCTTGCTTTTACAGCTTCCCTCCCCTCCCAGCCAGGTGACTGGTGTTGAGGAAGGGGTGGGGTTGCCTAAAGCAGCAGCAGCAGAGTCCCGGTCCTGAAGGGCAGGAGAGTGCAGGCCAGAAATACTCCCAGGCACTGTCTCTCACCCAGTGCCTGGGGACGGCAGATGTTACCAGCGACTCCCCCGATGACAGGAACGTTGCTCTCTGAGGACCCTGGCACCGGCTTCTTGCTTTTACAGCTTCCCTCCCCTCCCAGCCAGGTGGCTGGTGTTTAGGAAGGGGTGGGGTTGCCCAAAGCAGCAGCAGCAGCAGCAGCAGGGTCCCTGTCCTGAAGGGCAGGGGAGTGCAGGCCAGAAATACTCCCAGGCACTGTCTCACCCAGTGCCTGGGGACGGCAGATGTTACCAGCGACTCCCCCGATGACAGGAACGTTGCTCTCAGAGGGCCCTGGCACCGGCTTCTTGCTTTTACAGCTTCCCTCCCCTCCCAGCCAGGTGGCTGGTGTTGAGGAAGGGGTGGGGTTGCCCAAAGCAGCAGCAGCAGCAGAGTCCCGGTCCTGAAGGGCTGGGGAGTGCAGGCCAGAAATACTCCCAGGCACTGTCTCTCACCCAGTGCCTGGGGACGGCAGATGTTACCAGCGACTCCCCCGATGACAGGAACGTTGCTCTCAGAGGGCCCTGGCACCGGCTTCTTGCTTTTACAGCTTCCCTCCCCTCCCAGCCAGGTGGCTGGTGTTGAGGAAGGGGCGGGGTTGCCCAAAGCAGCAGCAGCAGCAGAGTCCCGGTCCTGAAGGGCAGGGGAGTGCAGGCCAGAAATACTCCCAGGCACTGTCTCTCACCCAGTGCCTGGGGACGGCAGATGTTACCAGCGACTCCCCCGATGACAGGAACGTTGCTCTCAGAGGGCCCTGGCACCGGCTTCTTGCTTTTACAGCTTCCCTCCTTTCCCAGCCAGGTGGCTGGTGTTTAGGAAGGGGTGGGGTTGCCCAAAGCAGCAGCAGCAGCAGAGTCCCGGTCCTGAAGGGCAGGGGAGTGCAGGCCAGAAACACTCCCAGGCACTGTCTCTCACCGAGTGCCTGGGGATGGCAGATGTTACCAGCGACTCCCCCAATGACAGGAACGTTGCTCTCAGAGGGCCCTGGCACCGGCTTCTTGCTTTTACAGCTTCCCTCCCCTCCCAGTCAGGTGGCTGGTGTTGAGGAAGGGGTGGGGTTGCCCAAAGCAGCAGCAGCAGCAGCAGCACGGTCCCGGTCCTGAAGGGCAGGGGAGTGCAGGCCAGAAATACTCCCAGGCACTGTCTCACCCAGTGCCTGGGGACGGCAGATGTTACCAGCGACTCCCCCGATGACAGGAACGTTGCTCTCAGAGGGCCCTGGCACCGGCTTCTTGCTTTTACAGCTTCCCTCCCCTCCCAGCCAGGTGGCTGGTGTTGAGGAAGGGGTGGGGTTGCCCAAAGCAGCAGCAGCAGCAGAGTCCCGGTCCTGAAGGGCAGGAGAGTGCAGGCCAGAAATACTCCCAGGCACTGTCTCTCACCCAGTGCCTGGGGACGGCAGATGTTACCAGCGACTCCCCCGATGACAGGAACGTTGCTCTCAGAGGGCCCTGGCACCGGCTTCTTGCTTTTACAGCTTCCCTCCCCTCCCAGCCAGGTGGCTGGTGTTGAGGAAGGGGTGGGGTTGCCCAAAGCAGCAGCAGCAGCAGGGTCCCGGTCCTGAAGGGCAGGGGAGTGCAGGCCAGAAATACTCCCAGGCACTGTCTCTCACCCAGTGCCTGGGGACGGCAGATGTTACCAGCGACTCCCCCGATGACAGGAACGTTGCTCTCAGAGGGCCCTGGCACCGGCTTCTTGCTTTTACAGCTTCCCTCCCCTCCCAGCCAGGTGGCTGGTGTTTAGGAAGGGGTGGGGTTGCCCAAAGCAGCAGCAGCAGCAGAGTCCCGGTCCTGAAGGGCAGGGGAGTGCAGGCCAGAAATACTCCCAGGCACTGTCTCTCACCCAGTGCCTGGGGACGGCAGATGTTACCAGCGACTCCCCCGATGACAGGAACGTTGCTCTCAGAGGGCCCTGGCACCGGCTTCTTGCTTTTACAGCTTCCCTCCCCTCCCAGCCAGGTGGCTGGTGTTGAGGAAGGGGTGGGGTTGCCCAAAGCAGCAGCAGCAGCAGCAGGGTCCCGGTCCTGAAGGGCAGGGGAGTGCAGGCCAGAAATACTCCCAGGCACTGTCTCACCCAGTGCCTGGGGACGGCAGATGTTACCAGCGACTCCCCCGATGACAGGAACGTTGCTCTCAGAGGGCCCTGGCACCGGCTTCTTGCTTTTACAGCTTCCCTCCCCTCCCAGCCAGGTGGCTGGTGTTGAGAAAGGGGTGGGGTTGCCCAAACAGCAGCAGCAGCAGAGTCCCGGTCCTGAAGGGCAGGAGAGTGCAGGCCAGAAATACTCCCAGGCACTGTCTCTCACCCAGTGCCTGGGGACGGCAGATGTTACCAGCGACTCCCCCGATGACAGGAACGTTGCTCTCTGAGGACCCTGGCACCGGCTTCTTGCTTTTACAGCTTCCCTCCCCTCCCAGCCAGGTGGCTGGTGTTGAGGAAGGGGTGGGGTTGCCCAAAGCAGCAGCAGCAGCAGCAGCAGGGTCCCGGTCCTGAAGGGCAGGGGAGTGCAGGCCAGAAATACTCCCAGGCACTGTCTCACCCAGTGCCTGGGGACGGCAGATGTTACCAGCGACTCCCCCGATGACAGGAACGTTGCTCTCAGAGGGCCCTGGCACCGGCTTCTTGCTTTTACAGCTTCCCTCCCCTCCCAGCCAGGTGGCTGGTGTTGAGGAAGGGGTGGGGTTGCCCAAAGCAGCAGCAGCAGCAGCAGCAGCAGGGTCCCTGTCCTGAAGGGCAGGGGAGTGCAGGCCAGAAATACTCCCAGGCACTGTCTCACCCAGTGCCTGGGGACGGCAGATGTTACCAGCGACTCCCCCGATGACAGGAACGTTGCTCTCAGAGGGCCCTGGCACCGGCTTCTTGCTTTTACAGCTTCCATCCCCTCCCAGCCAGGTGGCTGGTGTTGAGGAAGGGGTGGGTTTGCCCAAAGCAGTAGCAGCAGCAGAGTCCCGGTCCTGAAGGGCAGGAGAGTGCAGGCCAGAAATACTCCCAGGCACTGTCTCTCACCCAGTGCCTGGGTACGGCAGATGTTACCAGCGACTCCCCCGATGACAGGAACGTTGCTCTCAGAGGGCCCTGGCACCGGCTTCTTGCTTTTACAGCTTCCCTCCCCTCCCAGCCAGGTGGCTGGTGTTGAGGAAGGGGTGGGGTTGCCCAAAGCAGCAGCAGCAGCAGAGTCCCGGTCCTGAAGGGCAGGGGAGTGCAGGCCAGAAATACTCCCGGTCACTGTCTCTCACCCAGTGCCTGGGGACGGCAGATGTTACCAGCGACTCCCCCGATGACAGGAACGTTGCTCTCAGAGGGCCCTGGCACCGGCTTCTTGCTTTTACAGCTTCCCTCCCCTCCCAGCCAGGTGGCTGGTGTTTAGGAAGGGGTGGGGTTGCCCAAAGCAGCAGCAGCAGCAGAGTCCCGGTCCTGAAGGGCAGGGGAGTGCAGGCCAGAAATACTCCCAGGCACTGTCTCTCACCCAGTGCCTGGGGACGGCAGATGTTACCAGCGACTCCCCCGATGACAGGAACGTTGCTCTCAGAGGGCCCTGGCACCGGCTTCTTGCTTTTACAGCTTCCCTCCCCTCCCAGCCAGGTGGCTGGTGTTGAGGAAGGGGTGGGGTTGCCCAAAGCAGCAGCAGCAGCAGCAGCAGCAGGGTCCCGGTCCTGAAGGGCAGGGGAGTGCAGGCCAGAAATACTCCCAGGCACTGTCTCACCCAGTGCCTGGGGACGGCAGATGTTACCAGCGACTCCCCCGATGACAGGAACGTTGCTCTCAGAGGGCCCTGGCACCGGCTTCTTGCTTTTACAGCTTCCCTCCCCTCCCAGCCAGGTGGCTGGTGTTGAGGAAGGGGTGGGGTTGCCCAAAGCAGCAGCAGCAGCAGCAGCAGGGTCCCTGTCCTGAAGGGCAGGGGAGTGCAGGCCAGAAATACTCCCAGGCACTGTCTCACCCAGTGCCTGGGGACGGCAGATGTTACCAGCGACTCCCCCGATGACAGGAACGTTGCTCTCAGAGGGCCCTGGCACCGGCTTCTTGCTTTTACAGCTTCCCTCCCCTCCCAGCCAGGTGGCTGGTGTTGAGGAAGGGGTGGGGTTGCCCAAAGCAGCAGCAGCAGCAGCAGCAGCAGGGTCCCTGTCCTGAAGGGCAGGGGAGTGCAGGCCAGAAATACTCCCAGGCACTGTCTCACCCAGTGCCTGGGGACGGCAGATGTTACCAGCGACTCCCCCGATGACAGGAACGTTGCTCTCAGAGGGCCCTGGCACCGGCTTCTTGCTTTTACAGCTTCCCTCCCCTCCCAGCCAGGTGGCTGGTGTTGAGGAAGGGGTGGGTTTGCCCAAAGCAGTAGCAGCAGCAGAGTCCCGGTCCTGAAGGGCAGGAGAGTGCAGGCCAGAAATACTCCCAGGCACTGTCTCTCACCCAGTGCCTGGGTACGGCAGATGTTACCAGCGACTCCCCCGATGACAGGAACGTTGCTCTCAGAGGGCCCTGGCACCGGCTTCTTGCTTTTACAGCTTCCCTCCCCTCCCAGCCAGGTGGCTGGTGTTGAGGAAGGGGTGGGGTTGCCCAAAGCAGCAGCAGCAGCAGAGTCCCGGTCCTGAAGGGCAGGGGAGTGCAGGCCAGAAATACTCCCGGTCACTGTCTCTCACCCAGTGCCTGGGGACGGCAGATGTTACCAGCGACTCCCCCGATGACAGGAACGTTGCTCTCAGAGGGCCCTGGCACCGGCTTCTTGCTTTTACAGCTTCCCTCCCCTCCCAGCCAGGTGGCTGGTGTTTAGGAAGGGGTGGGGTTGCCCAAAGCAGCAGCAGCAGCAGAGTCCCGGTCCTGAAGGGCAGGGGAGTGCAGGCCAGAAATACTCCCAGGCACTGTCTCTCACCCAGTGCCTGGGGACGGCAGATGTTACCAGCGACTCCCCCGATGAGAGGAACGTTGCTCTCAGAGGGCCCTGGCACCGGCTTCTTGCTTTTACAGCTTCCCTCCCCTCCCAGCCAGGTGGCTGGTGTTGAGGAAGGGGTGGGGTTGCCCAAAGCAGCAGCAGCAGCAGCAGCAGGGTCCCGGTCATGAAGGGCAGGGGAGTGCAGGCCAGAAATACTCCCAGGCACTGTCTCACCCAGTGCCTGGGGACGGCAGATGTTACCAGCGACTCCCCCGATGACAGGAACGTTGCTCTCAGAGGGCCCTGGCACCGGCTTCTTGCTTTTACAGCTTCCCTCCCCTCCCAGCCAGGTGGCTGGTGTTGAGGAAGGGGTGGGGTTGCCCAAAGCAGCAGCAGCAGCAGCAGAGTCCCGGTCCTGAAGGGCAGGAGAGTGCAGGCCAAAAATACTCCCAGGCACTGTCTCTCACCCAGTGCCTGGGGACGGCAGATGTTACCAGCGACTCCCCCGATGACAGGAACGTTGCTCTCAGAGGGCCCTGGCACCGGCTTCTTGCTTTTACAGCTTCCCTCCCCTCCCAGCCAGGTGGCTGGTGTTGAGGAAGGGGTGGGGTTGCCCAAAGCAGCAGCAGCAGCAGGGTCCCGGTCCTGAAGGGCAGGGGAGTGCAGGCCAGAAATACTCCCAGGCACTGTCTCTCACCCAGTGCCTGGGGACGGCAGATGTTACCAGCGATTCCCCCGATGACAGGAACGTTGCTCTCAGAGGGCCCTGGCACCGGCTTCTTGCTTTTACAGCTTCTCTCCCCTCCCAGCCAGGTGGCTGGTGTTGAGGAAGGGGTGGGGTTGCCCAAAGCAGCAGCAGTAGCAGCAGCAGCAGGGTCCCGGTCCTGAAGGGCAGGGGAGTGCAGGCCAGAAATACTCCCAGGCACTGTCTCTCACCCAGTGCCTGGGGACGGCAGATGTTACCAGCGACTCCCCCGATGACAGGAACGTTGCTCTCAGAGGGCCCTGGCACCGGCTTCTTGCTTTTACAGCTTCCCTCCCCTCCCAGCCAGGTGGCTGGTGTTGAGGAAGGGGTGGGGTTGCCCAAAGCAGCAGCAGCAGCAGCAGCAGCAGCAGGGTCCCGGTCCTGAAGGGCAGGGGAGTGCAGGCCAGAAATACTCCCAGGCACTGTCTCTCACCCAGTGCCTGGGGACGGCAGATGTTACCAGCGACTCCCCCGATGACAGGAACGTTGCTCCCAGAGGACCCTGGCACCGGCTTCTTGCTTTTACAGCTTCCCTCCCCTCCCAGCCAGGTGGCTGGTGTTGAGGAAGGGGTGGGGTTGCCCAAAGCAGCAGCAGTAGCAGCAGCAGCAGGGTCCCGGTCCTGAAGGGCAGGGGAGTGCAGGCCAGAAATACTCCCAGGCACTGTCTCTCACCCAGTGCCTGGGGACGGCAGATGTTACCAGCGACTCCCCCAATGACAGGAACGTTGCTCTCAGAGGCCCTGGCACCCGCTTCTTGCTTTTACAGCTTCCCTCCCCTCCCAGCCAGGTGGCTGGTGTTGAGGAAGGGGTGGGGTTGCCCAAAGCAGCAGCAGCAGCAGCAGGGTCCCGGTCCTGAAGGGCAGGGGAGTGCAGGCCAGAAATACTCCCAGGCACTGTCTCTCACCCAGTGCCTGGGGACGGCAGATGTTACCAGCGACTCCCCCGATGACAGGAACGTTGCTCTCAGAGGGCCCTGGCACCGGCTTCTTGCTTTTACAGCTTCTCTCCCCTCCCAGCCAGGTGGCTGGTGTTGAGGAAGGGGTGGGGTTGCCCAAAGCAGCAGCAGTAGCAGCAGCAGCAGGGTCCCGGTCCTGAAGGGCAGGGGAGTGCAGGCCAGAAATACTCCCAGGCACTGTCTCTCACCCAGTGCCTGGGGACGGCAGATGTTACCAGCGACTCCCCCGATGACAGGAACGTTGCCCTCAGAGGGCCCTGGCACCGGCTTCTTGCTTTTACAGCTTCCCTCCCCTCCCAGCCAGGTGGCTGGTGTTGAGGAAGGGGTGGGGTTGCCCAAAGCAGCAGCAGCAGCAGCAGCAGCAGGGTCCCGGTCCTGAAGGGCAGGGGAGTGCAGGCCAGAAATACTCCCAGGCACTGTCTCTCACCCAGTGCCTGGGGACGGCAGATGTTACCAGCGACTCCCCCGATGACAGGAACGTTGCTCTCAGAGGGCCCTGGCACCGGCTTCTTGCTTTTACAGCTTCCCTCCCCTCCCAGCCAGGTGGCTGGTGTTGAGGAAGGGGTGGGGTTGCCCAAAGCAGCAGCAGCAGCAGAGTCCCGGTCCTGAAGGGCAGGGGAGTGCAGGCCAGAAATACTCCCAGGCACTGTCTCTCACCCAGTGCCTGGGGACGGCAGATGTTACCAGCGACTCCCCCGATGACAGGAACGTTGCTCTCAGAGGGCCCTGGCACCGGCTTCTTGCTTTTACAGCTTCCCTCCCCTCCCAGCCAGGTGGCTGGTGTTTAGGAAGGGGTGGGGTTGCCCAAAGCAGCAGCAGCAGCAGCAGGGTCCCGGTCCTGAAGGGCAGGGGAGTGCAGGCCAGAAATACTCCCAGGCACTGTCAATCACCCAGTGCCTGGGGATGGCAGATGTTACCAGCGACTCCCCCGATGACAGGAACGTTGCTCTCAGAGGGCCCTGGTACCGGCTTCTTGCTTTTACAGCTTCCCTCCCCTCCCAGCCAGGTGGCTGGTGTTGAGGAAGGGGTGGGGTTGCCCAAAGCAGCAGCAGCAGCAGCAGCAGCAGCAGGGTCCCGGTCCTGAAGGGCAGGGGAGTGCAGGCCAGAAATACTCCCAGGCACTGTCTCACCCAGTGCCTGGGGACGGCAGATGTTACCAGCGACTCCCCCGATGACATGAACGTTGTTCTCAGAGGGCCCTGGCACCGGCTTCTTGCTTTTACAGCTTCCCTCCCCTCCCAGCCAGGTGGCTGGTGTTGAGAAAGGGGTGGGGTTGCCCAAAGCAGCAGCAGCAGCAGCAGGGTCCCGGTCCTGAAGGGCAGGGGAGTGCAGGCCAGAAATACTCCCAGGCACTGTCTCTTACCCAGTGCCTGGGGACGGCAGATGTTACCAGCGACTCCCCTGATGACAGGAACGTTGCTCTCAGAGGGCCCTGGCACCGGCTTCTTGCTTTTACAGCTTCCCTCCACTCCCAGCCGGGTGGCTGGTGTTGAGGAAGGGGTGGGGTTGCCCAAAGCAGCAGCAGCAGCAGCAGCAGCAGCAGCAGCAGGGTCCCAGTCCTGAAGGGCAGGGGAGTGCAGGCCAGAAATACTCCCAGGCACTGTCTCTCACCCAGTGCCTGGGGATGGCAGATGTTACCAGCGACTCCCCCGATGACAGGAACGTTGCTCTCAGAGGGCCCTGGCACCGGCTTCTTGCTTTTACAGCTTCCCTCCCCTCCCAGCCAGGTGGCTGGTGTTGAGGAAGGGGTGGGGTTGCCCAAAGCAGCAGCAGTAGCAGCAGCAGAAAGGTCCCGGTCCTGAAGGGCAGGGGAGTGCAGGCCAGAAATACTCCCAGGCACTGTCTCTCACCCAGTGCCTGGGGACGGCAGATGTTACCAGCGACTCCCCCGATGACAGGAACGTTGCTCTCAGAGGGCCCTGGCACCGGCTTCTTGCTTTTACAGCTTTCCTCCCCTCCCAGCCAGGTGGCTGGTGTTGAGGAAGGGGTAGGGTTGCCCAAAGCAGCAGCAGCAGCAGCAGCAGCAGCAGGGTCCCGGTCCTGAAGGGCAGGGGAGTGCAGGCCAGAAATACTCCCAGGCACTGTCTCTCACCCAGTGCCTGGGGACGGCAGATGTTACCAGCGACTCCCCCGATGACAGGAACGTTGCTCTTAGAGGGCCCTGGCACCGGCTTCTTGCTTTTACAGCTTCCCTCCCCTCCCAGCCAGGTAGCTGGTGTTGAGGAAGAGGTGGGGTTGCCCAAAGCAGCAGCAGCAGCAGCAGCAGGGTCCCGGTCCTGAAGGGCAGGGGAGTGCAGGCCAGAAATACTCCCAGGCACTGTCTCTCACCCAGTGCCTGGGGACGGCAGATGTTACCAGCGACTCCCCCGATGACAGGAACGTTGCTCTCAGAGGGCCCTGGCCCCAGCTTCTTGCTTTTACAGCTTCCCTCCCCTCCCAGTCAGGTGGCTGGTGTTGAGGAAGGGGTGGGGTTGCCCAAAGCAGCAGCAGTAGCAGCAGCAGCAGGGTCCCGGTCCTGAAGGGCAGCGGAGTGCAGGCCAGAAATACTCCCAGGCACTGTCTCTCACCCAGTGCCTGGGGACGGCAGATGTTACCAGCGACTCCCCCGATGACAGGAACGTTGCTCTCAGAGGGCCCTGGCACCGGCTTCTTGCTTTTACAGCTTCCCTCCCCTCCCAGCCAGGTGGCTGGTGTTGAGGAAGGGGTGGGGTTGCCCAAAGCAGCAGCAGCAGCAGCAGCAGCAGGGTCCCGGTCCTGAAGGGCAGGGGAGTGCAGGCCAGAAATACTCCCAGGCACTGTCTCTCACCCAGTGCCTGGGGACGGCAGATGTTACCAGCGACTCCCCCGATGACAGGAACGTTGCTCTCAGAGGGCCCTGGCACCGGCTTCTTGCTTTTACAGCCTCCCTCCCCTCCCAGCCAGGTGGCTGGTGTTGAGGAAGGGGTGGGGTTGCCCAAAGCAGCAGCAGCAGCAGCAGGGTCCCGGTCCTGAAGGGCAGGGGAGTGCAGGCCAGAAATACTCCCAGGCACTGTCTCTCACCCAGTGCCTGGGGACGGCAGATGTTACCAGCGACTCCCCCGATGACAGGAACGTTGCTCTCAGAGGGCCCTGGCACCGGCTTCTTGCTTTTACAGCTTCCCTCCCCTCCCAGCCAGGTGGCTGGTGTTGAGGAAGGGGTGGGGTTGCCCAAAGCAGCAGCAGCAGAGTCCTGGTCCTGAAGGGCAGGGGAGTGCAGGCCAGAAATACTCCCAGGCACTGTCTCTCACCCAGTGCCTGGGGACGGCAGATGTTACCAGCGACTCCCCCGATGACAGGAACGTTGCTCTCAGAGGGCCCTGGCACCGGCTTCTTGCTTTTACAGCTTCCCTCCCCTCCCAGCCAGGTGGCTGGTGTTGAGGAAGGGGTGGGGTTGCCCAAAGCAGCAGCAGCAGCAGCAGCAGCAACAGGGTCCCGGTCCTGAAGGGCAGGGGAGTGCAGGCCAGAAATACTCCCAGGCACTGTCTCACCCAGTGCCTGGGGACGGCAGATGTTACCAGCGACTCCCCCGATGACAGGAACGTTGCTCTCAGAGGGCCCTGGCACCGGCTTCTTGCTTTTACAGTTTCCCTCCCCTCCCAGCCAGGTGGCTGGTGTTGAGGAAGGGGTGGGGTTGCCCAAAGCAGCAGCAGCAGCAGCAGAGTCCCGGTCCTGAAGGGCAGGAGAGTGCAGGCCAGAAATACTCCCAGGCACTGTCTCTCACCCAGTGCCTGGGGATGGCAGATGTTACCAGCGGCTCCCCCGATGACAGGAACGTTGCTCTCAGAGGGCCCTGGCACCGGCTTCTTGCTTTTACAGCTTCCCTCCCCTCCCAGCCAGGTGGCTGGTGTTGAGGAAGGGGTGGGGTTGCCCAAAGCAGCAGCAGTAGCAGCAGCAGCAGGGTCCCGGTCCTGAAGGGCAGGGGAGTGCAGGCCAGAAATACTCCCAGGCACTGTCTCTCACCCAGTGCCTGGGGACGGCAGATGTTACCAGCGACTCCCCCGATGACAGGAACGTTGCTCTCAGAGGGCCCTGGCACCGGCTTCTTGCTTTTACAGCTTCCCTCCCCTCCCAGCCAGGTGGCTGGTGTTGAGGAAGGGGTGGGGTTGCCCAAAGCAGCAGCAGTAGCAGCAGCAGCAGGGTCCCGGTCCTGAAGGGCAGGGGAGTGCAGGCCAAAAATACTCCCAGGCACTGTCTCTCACCCAGTGCCTGGGGACGGCAGATGTTACCAGCGACTCCCCCGATGACAGGAACGTTGCTCTCAGAGGGCCCTGGCACCGGCTTCTTGCTTTTACAGCTTCCCTCCCCTCCCAGCCAGGTGGCTGGTGTTGAGGAAGGGGTGGGGTTGCCCAAAGCAGCAGCAGCAGCAGCAGGGTCCCGGTCCTGAAGGGCAGGGGAGTGCAGGCCAGAAATACTCCCAGGCACTGTCTCTCACCCAGTGCCTAGGGACGGCAGATGTTACCAGCAACTCCCCCGATGACAGGAACGTTGCTCTCAGAGGGCCCTGGCACCGGCTTCTTGCTTTTACAGCTTCCCTCCCCTCCCAGCCAGGTGGCTGGTGTTGAGGAAGGGGTGGGGTTGCCCAAAGCAGCAGCAGCAGCAGCAGGGTCCCGGTCCTGAAGGGCAGGGGAGTGCAGGCCAGAAATACTCCCAGGCACTGTCTCTCACCCAGTGCCTGGGGACGGCAGATGTTACCAGCGACTCCCCCGATGACAGGAACGTTGCTCTCAGAGGGCCCTGGCACCGGCTTCTTGCTTTTACAGCTTCCCTCCCCTCCCAGCCAGGTGGATGGTGTTGAGGAAGGGGTGGGGTTTCCCAAAGCAGCAGCAGCAGCAGCAGAGTCCCGGTCCTGAAGGGCAGGAGAGTGCAGGCCAGAAATACTCCCAGGCACTGTCTCACCCAGTGCCTGGGGACGGCAGATGTTACCAGCGACTCCCCTGATGACAGGAACGTTGCTCTCAGAGGGCCCTGGCACCGGCTTCTTGCTTTTACAGCTTCCCTCCCCTCCCAGCCAGGTGGCTGGTGTGGAGGAAGGGGTGGGGTTGCCCAAAGCAGCAGCAGCAGCAGAGTCCCGGTCCTGAAGGGCAGGAGAGTGCAGGCCAGAAATACTCCCAGGCACTGTCTCTCACCCAGTGCCTGGGGACGGCAGATGTTACCAGCGACTCCCCCGATGACAGGAACGTTGCTCTCAGAGGGCCCTGGCACCGGCTTCTTGCTTTTACAGCTTCCCTCCCCTCCCAGCCAGGTGGCTGGTGTTGAGGAAGGGGTGGGGTTGCCCAAAGCAGCAGCAGCAGCAGGGTCCCGGTCCTGAAGGGCAGGGGAGTGCAGGCCAGAAATACTCCCAGGCACTGTCTCTCACCCAGTGCCTGGGGACGGCAGATGTTACCAGCGACTCCCCCGATGACAGGAACGTTGCTCTCAGAGGGCCCTGGCACCGGCTTCTTGCTTTTACAGCTTCCCTCCCCTCCCAGCCAGGTGGCTGGTGTTGAGAAAGGGGTGGGGTTGCCCAAAGCAGCAGCAGCAGCAGCAGAGTCCCGGTCCTGAAGGGCAGGGGAGTGCAGGCCAGAAATACTCCCAGGCACTGTCTCTCACCCAGTGCCTGGGGATGGCAGATGTTACCAGCGACTTCCCCGATGACAGGAACGTTGCTCTCAGAGGGCCCTGGAACCGGCTTCTTGCTTTTACAGCTTCCCTCCCCTCCCAGCCAGGTGGCTGGTGTTGAGGAAGGGGTGGGGTTTCCCAAAGCAGCAGCAGCAGCAGCAGGGTCCCGGTCCTGAAGGGCAGGGGAGTGCAGGCCAGAAATACTCCCAGGCACTGTCTCACCCAGTGTCTGGGGACGGCAGATGTTACCAGCGACTCCCCCGATGACAGGAACGTTGCTCTCAGAGGGCCCTGGCACCGGCTTCTTGCTTTTACAGCTTTCCTCCCCTCCCAGCCAGGTGGCTGGTGTTGAGGAAGGGGTAGGGTTGCCCAAAGCAGCAGCAGCAGCAGCAGCAGCAGGGTCCCGGTCCTGAAGGGCAGGGGAGTGCAGGCCAGAAATACTCCCAGGCACTGTCTCTCACCCAGTGCCTGGGGACGGCAGATGTTACCAGCGACTCCCCCGATGACAGGAACGTTGCTCTTAGAGGGCCCTGGCACCGGCTTCTTGCTTTTACAGTTTCCTCCCCTCCCAGCCAGGTTGGCTGGTGTTGAGGAAGGGGTGGGGTTGCCCAAAGCAGCAGCAGCAGCAGCAGCAGCAGGGTCCCGGTCCTGAAGGGCAGCGGAGTGCAGGCCAGAAATACTCCCAGGCACTGTCTCTCACCCAGTGCCTGGGGACGGCAGATGTTACCAGCGACTCCCCCGATGACAGGAACGTTGCTCTTAGAGGGCCCTGGCACCGGCTTCTTGCTTTTACAGCTTCCCTCCCCTCCCAGCCAGGTGGCTGGTGTTGAGGAAGGGGTGGGGTTGCCCAAAGCAGCAGCAGCAGCAGCAGCAGCAGGGTCCCGGTCCTGAAGGGCAGGGGAGTGCAGGCCAGAAATACTCCCAGGCACTGTCTCTCACCCAGTGCCTGGGGACGGCAGATGTTACCAGCGACTCCCCCGATGACAGGAACGTTGCTCTCAGAGGGCCCTGGCACCGGCTTCTTGCTTTTACAGCTTCCCTCCCCTCCCAGCCAGGTGGCTGGTGTTGAGGAAGGGGTGGGGTTGCCCAAAGCAGCAGCAGCAGCAGAGTCCCGGTCCTGAAGGGCAGGGGAGTGCAGGCCAGAAATACTCCCAGGCACTGTCTCTCACCCAGTGCCTGGGGACGGCAGATGTTACCAGCGACTCCCCCGATGACAGGAACGTTGCTCTCAGAGGGCCCTGGCACCGGCTTCTTGCTTTTACAGCTTCCCTCCCCTCCCAGCCAGGTGGCTGGTGTTTAGGAAGGGGTGGGGTTGCCCAAAGCAGCAGCAGCAGCAGAGTCCCGGTCCTGAAGGGCAGGGGAGTGCAGGCCAGAAATACTCCCAGGCACTGTCAATCACCCAGTGCCTGGGGATGGCAGATGTTACCAGCGACTCCCCCGATGACAGGAACGTTGCTCTCAGAGGGCCCTGGTACCG
The DNA here is from genome assembly GCF_051106095.1 of Pogona vitticeps. Lineage (NCBI taxonomy): Eukaryota > Metazoa > Chordata > Lepidosauria > Squamata > Agamidae > Pogona > Pogona vitticeps. The sequence continues at coordinate 5,509,552 of NC_135784.1, forward strand.
GCTTCTTGCTTTTACAGCTTCCCTCCCCTCCCAGCCAGGTGGCTGGTGTTGAGGAAGGGGTGGGGTTGCCCAAAGCAGCAGCAGCAGCAGCAGCAGCAGGGTCCCGGTCCTGAAGGGCAGGGGAGTGCAGGCCAGAAATACTCCCAGGCACTGTCTCACCCAGTGCCTGGGGACGGCAGATGTTACCAGCGACTCCCCCGATGACATGAACGTTGTTCTCAGAGGGCCCTGGCACCGGCTTCTTGCTTTTACAGCTTCCCTCCCCTCCCAGCCAGGTGGCTGGTGTTGAGAAAGGGGTGGGGTTGCCCAAAGCAGCAGCAGCAGCAGCAGGGTCCCGGTCCTGAAGGGCAGGGGAGTGCAGGCCAGAAATACTCCCAGGCACTGTCTCTTACCCAGTGCCTGGGGACGGCAGATGTTACCAGCGACTCCCCTGATGACAGGAACGTTGCTCTCAGAGGGCCCTGGCACCGGCTTCTTGCTTTTACAGCTTCCCTCCACTCCCAGCCGGGTGGCTGGTGTTGAGGAAGGGGTGGGGTTGCCCAAAGCAGCAGCAGCAGCAGCAGCAGCAGCAGCAGGGTCCCAGTCCTGAAGGGCAGCGGAGTGCAGGCCAGAAATACTCCCAGGCACTGTCTCTCACCCAGTGCCTGGGGATGGCAGATGTTACCAGCGACTCCCCCGATGACAGGAACGTTGCTCTCAGAGGGCCCTGGCACCGGCTTCTTGCTTTTACAGCTTCCCTCCCCTCCCAGCCAGGTGGCTGGTGTTGAGGAAGGGGTGGGGTTGCCCAAAGCAGCAGCAGTAGCAGCAGCAGAAGGGTCCCGGTCCTGAAGGGCAGGGGAGTGCAGGCCAGAAATACTCCCAGGCACTGTCTCTCACCCAGTGCCTGGGGACGGCAGATGTTACCAGCGACTCCCCCGATGACAGGAACGTTGCTCTCAGAGGGCCCTGGCACCGGCTTCTTGCTTTTACAGCTTTCCTCCCCTCCCAGCCAGGTGGCTGGTGTTGAGGAAGGGGTAGGGTTGCCCAAAGCAGCAGCAGCAGCAGCAGCAGCAGCAGGGTCCCGGTCCTGAAGGGCAGGGGAGTGCAGGCCAGAAATACTCCCAGGCACTGTCTCTCACCCAGTGCCTGGGGACGGCAGATGTTACCAGCGACTCCCCCGATGACAGGAACGTTGCTCTCAGAGGCCCCTGGCACCGGCTTCTTGCTTTTACAGCTTTCCTCCCCTCCCAGCCAGGTGGCTGGTGTTGAGGAAGGGGTGGGGTTGCCCAAAGCAGCAGCAGCAGCAGCAGCAGGGTCCCGGTCCTGAAGGGCAGGGGAGTGCAGGCCAGAAATACTCCCAGGCACTGTCTCTCACCCAGTGCCTGGGGACGGCAGATGTTACCAGCGACTCCCCCGATGACAGGAACGTTGCTCTTAGAGGGCCCTGGCACCGGCTTCTTGCTTTTACAGCTTCCCTCCCCTCCCAGCCAGGTAGCTGGTGTTGAGGAAGAGGTGGGGTTGCCCAAAGCAGCAGCAGCAGCAGCAGCAGGGTCCCGGTCCTGAAGGGCAGGGGAGTGCAGGCCAGAAATACTCCCAGGCACTGTCTCTCACCCAGTGCCTGGGGACGGCAGATGTTACCAGCGACTCCCCCGATGACAGGAACGTTGCTCTCAGAGGGCCCTTTCCCCAGCTTCTTGCTTTTACAGCTTCCCTCCCCTCCCAGTCAGGTGGCTGGTGTTGAGGAAGGGGTGGGGTTGCCCAAAGCAGCAGCAGCAGCAGGGTCCCAGTCCTGAAGGGCAGGGGAGTGCAGGCCAGAAATACTCCCAGGCACTGTCTCTCACCCAGTGCCTGGGGACGGCAGATGTTACCAGCGACTCCCCCGATGACAGGAACGTTGCTTTCAGAGGGCCCTGGCACTGGCTTCTTGCTTTTACAGCCTCCCTCCCCTCCCAGCCAGGTGGCTGGTGTTGAGGAAGGGGTGGGGTTGCCCAAAGCAGCAGCAGCAGCAGGGTCCCGGTCCTGAAGGGCAGGGGAGTGCAGGCCAGAAATACTCCCAGGCACTGTCTCTCACCCAGTGCCTGGGGACGGCAGATGTTACCAGCGACTCCCCCGATGACAGGAACGTTGCTCTCAGAGGGCCCTGGCACCGGCTTCTTGCTTTTACAGCTTCCCTCCCCTCCCAGCCAGGTGGCTGGTGTTGAGAAAGGGGTGGGGTTGCCCAAAGCAGCAGCAGCAGCAGCAGAGTCCCGGTCCTGAAGGGCAGGGGAGTGCAGGCCAGAAATACTCCCAGGCACTGTCTCTCACCCAGTGCCTGGGGATGGCAGATGTTACCAGCGACTTCCCCGATGACAGGAACGTTGCTCTCAGAGGGCCCTGGAACCGGCTTCTTGCTTTTACAGCTTCCCTCCCCTCCCAGCCAGGTGGCTGGTGTTGAGGAAGGGGTGGGGTTTCCCAAAGCAGCAGCAGCAGCAGCAGGGTCCCGGTCCTGAAGGGCAGGGGAGTGCAGGCCAGAAATACTCCCAGGCACTGTCTCACCCAGTGTCTGGGGACGGCAGATGTTACCAGCGACTCCCCCGATGACAGGAACGTTGCTCTCAGAGGGCCCTGGCACCGGCTTCTTGCTTTTACAGCTTTCCTCCCCTCCCAGCCAGGTGGCTGGTGTTGAGGAAGGGGTAGGGTTGCCCAAAGCAGCAGCAGCAGCAGCAGCAGCAGGGTCCCGGTCCTGAAGGGCAGGGGAGTGCAGGCCAGAAATACTCCCAGGCACTGTCTCTCACCCAGTGCCTGGGGACGGCAGATGTTACCAGCGACTCCCCCGATGACAGGAACGTTGCTCTTAGAGGGCCCTGGCACCGGCTTCTTGCTTTTACAGTTTCCTCCCCTCCCAGCCAGGTTGGCTGGTGTTGAGGAAGGGGTGGGGTTGCCCAAAGCAGCAGCAGCAGCAGCAGCAGCAGCAGCAGCAGGGTCCCGGTCCTGAAGGGCAGCGGAGTGCAGGCCAGAAATACTCCCAGGCACTGTCTCTCACCCAGTGCCTGGGGACGGCAGATGTTACCAGCGACTCCCCCGATGACAGGAACGTTGCTCTTAGAGGGCCCTGGCACCGGCTTCTTGCTTTTACAGCTTCCCTCCCCTCCCAGCCAGGTGGCTGGTGTTGAGGAAGGGGTGGGGTTGCCCAAAGCAGCAGCAGCAGCAGCAGCAGCAGGGTCCCGGTCCTGAAGGGCAGGGGAGTGCAGGCCAGAAATACTCCCAGGCACTGTCTCTCACCCAGTGCCTGGGGACGGCAGATGTTACCAGCGACTCCCCCGATGACAGGAACGTTGCTCTCAGAGGGCCCTGGCACCGGCTTCTTGCTTTTACAGCTTCCCTCCCCTCCCAGCCAGGTGGCTGGTGTTGAGGAAGGGGTGGGGTTGCCCAAAGCAGCAGCAGCAGCAGAGTCCCGGTCCTGAAGGGCAGGGGAGTGCAGGCCAGAAATACTCCCAGGCACTGTCTCTCACCCAGTGCCTGGGGACGGCAGATGTTACCAGCGACTCCCCCGATGACAGGAACGTTGCTCTCAGAGGGCCCTGGCACCGGCTTCTTGCTTTTACAGCTTCCCTCCCCTCCCAGCCAGGTGGCTGGTGTTTAGGAAGGGGTGGGGTTGCCCAAAGCAGCAGCAGCAGCAGAGTCCCGGTCCTGAAGGGCAGGGGAGTGCAGGCCAGAAATACTCCCAGGCACTGTCAATCACCCAGTGCCTGGGGATGGCAGATGTTACCAGCGACTCCCCCGATGACAGGAACGTTGCTCTCAGAGGGCCCTGGTACCGGCTTCTTGCTTTTACAGCTTCCCTCCCCTCCCAGCCAGGTGGCTGGTGTTGAGGAAGGGGTGGGGTTGCCCAAAGCAGCAGCAGCAGCAGCAGCAGCAGGGTCCCGGTCCTGAAGGGCAGGGGAGTGCAGGCCAGAAATACTCCCAGGCACTGTCTCACCCAGTGCCTGGGGACGGCAGATGTTACCAGCGACTCCCCCGATGACATGAACGTTGTTCTCAGAGGGCCCTGGCACCGGCTTCTTGCTTTTACAGCTTCCCTCCCCTCCCAGCCAGGTGGCTGGTGTTGAGAAAGGGGTGGGGTTGCCCAAAGCAGCAGCAGCAGCAGCAGGGTCCCGGTCCTGAAGGGCAGGGGAGTGCAGGCCAGAAATACTCCCAGGCACTGTCTCTTACCCAGTGCCTGGGGACGGCAGATGTTACCAGCGACTCCCCTGATGACAGGAACGTTGCTCTCAGAGGGCCCTGGCACCGGCTTCTTGCTTTTACAGCTTCCCTCCCCTCCCAGCCGGGTGGCTGGTGTTGAGGAAGGGGTGGGGTTGCCCAAAGCAGCAGCAGCAGCAGCAGCAGCAGCAGCAGCAGGGTCCCAGTCCTGAAGGGCAGGGGAGTGCAGGCCAGAAATACTCCCAGGCACTGTCTCTCACCCAGTGCCTGGGGATGGCAGATGTTACCAGCGACTCCCCCGATGACAGGAACGTTGCTCTCAGAGGGCCCTGGCACCGGCTTCTTGCTTTTACAGCTTCCCTCCCCTCCCAGCCAGGTGGCTGGTGTTGAGGAAGGGGTGGGGTTGCCCAAAGCAGCAGCAGTAGCAGCAGCAGAAGGGTCCCGGTCCTGAAGGGCAGGGGAGTGCAGGCCAGAAATACTCCCAGGCACTGTCTCTCACCCAGTGCCTGGGGACGGCAGATGTTACCAGCGACTCCCCCGATGACAGGAACGTTGCTCTCAGAGGGCCCTGGCACCGGCTTCTTGCTTTTACAGCTTTCCTCCCCTCCCAGCCAGGTGGCTGGTGTTGAGGAAGGGGTAGGGTTGCCCAAAGCAGCAGCAGCAGCAGCAGCAGCAGGGTCCCGGTCCTGAAGGGCAGGGGAGTGCAGGCCAGAAATACTCCCAGGCACTGTCTCTCACCCAGTGCCTGGGGACGGCAGATGTTACCAGCGACTCCCCCGATGACAGGAACGTTGCTCTCAGAGGCCCCTGGCACCGGCTTCTTGCTTTTACAGCTTTCCTCCCCTCCCAGCCAGGTGGCGGGTGTTGAGGAAGGGGTGGGGTTGCCCAAAGCAGCAGCAGCAGCAGCAGCAGGGTCCCGGTCCTGAAGGGCAGGGGAGTGCAGGCCAGAAATACTCCCAGGCACTGTCTCTCACCCAGTGCCTGGGGACGGCAGATGTTACCAGCGACTCCCCCGATGACAGGAACGTTGCTCTTAGAGGGCCCTGGCACCGGCTTCTTGCTTTTACAGCTTCCCTCCCCTCCCAGCCAGGTAGCTGGTGTTGAGGAAGAGGTGGGGTTGCCCAAAGCAGCAGCAGCAGCAGCAGCAGGGTCCCGGTCCTGAAGGGCAGGGGAGTGCAGGCCAGAAATACTCCCAGGCACTGTCTCTCACCCAGTGCCTGGGGACGGCAGATGTTACCAGCGACTCCCCCGATGACAGGAACGTTGCTCTCAGAGGGCCCTGGCCCCAGCTTCTTGCTTTTACAGCTTCCCTCCCCTCCCAGTCAGGTGGCTGGTGTTGAGGAAGGGGTGGGGTTGCCCAAAGCAGCAGCAGTAGCAGCAGCAGCAGGGTCCCGGTCCTGAAGGGCAGCGGAGTGCAGGCCAGAAATACTCCCAGGCACTGTCTCTCACCCAGTGCCTGGGGACGGCAGATGTTACCAGCGACTCCCCCGATGACAGGAACGTTGCTCTCAGAGGGCCCTGGCACCGGCTTCTTGCTTTTACAGCTTCCCTCCCCTCCCAGCCAGGTGGCTGGTGTTGAGGAAGGGGTGGGGTTGCCCAAAGCAGCAGCAGCAGCAGCAGCAGCAGGGTCCCGGTCCTGAAGGGCAGGGGAGTGCAGGCCAGAAATACTCCCAGGCACTGTCTCTCACCCAGTGCCTGGGGACGGCAGATGTTACCAGCGACTCCCCTGATGACAGGAACGTTGTTTTCAGAGGGCCCTGGCACCGGCTTCTTGCTTTTACAGCCTCCCTCCCCTCCCAGCCAGGTGGCTGGTGTTGAGGAAGGGGTGGGGTTGCCCAAAGCAGCAGCAGCAGCAGCAGGGTCCCGGTCCTGAAGGGCAGGGGAGTGCAGGCCAGAAATACTCCCAGGCACTGTCTCTCACCCAGTGCCTGGGGACGGCAGATGTTACCAGCGACTCCCCCGATGACAGGAACGTTGCTCTCAGAGGGCCCTGGCACCGGCTTCTTGCTTTTACAGCTTCCCTCCCCTCCCAGCCAGGTGGCTGGTGTTGAGGAAGGGGTGGGGTTGCCCAAAGCAGCAGCAGCAGAGTCCTGGTCCTGAAGGGCAGGGGAGTGCAGGCCAGAAATACTCCCAGGCACTGTCTCTCACCCAGTGCCTGGGGACGGCAGATGTTACCAGCGACTCCCCCGATGACAGGAACGTTGCTCTCAGAGGGCCCTGGCACCGGCTTCTTGCTTTTACAGCTTCCCTCCCCTCCCAGCCAGGTGGCTGGTGTTGAGGAAGGGGTGGGGTTGCCCAAAGCAGCAGCAGCAGCAGCAGCAGCAGGGTCCCGGTCCTGAAGGGCAGGGGAGTGCAGGCCAGAAATACTCCCAGGCACTGTCTCACCCAGTGCCTGGGGACGGCAGATGTTACCAGCGACTCCCCCGATGACAGGAACGTTGCTCTCAGAGGGCCCTGGCACCGGCTTCTTGCTTTTACAGGTTCCCTCCCCTCCCAGCCAGGTGGCTGGTGTTGAGGAAGGGGTGGGGTTGCCCAAAGCAGCAGCAGCAGCAGCAGAGTCCCGGTCCTGAAGGGCAGGAGAGTGCAGGCCAGAAATACTCCCAGGCACTGTCTCTCACCCAGTGCCTGGGGATGGCAGATGTTACCAGCGGCTCCCCCGATGACAGGAACGTTGCTCTCAGAGGGCCCTGGCACCGGCTTCTTGCTTTTACAGCTTCCCTCCCCTCCCAGCCAGGTGGCTGGTGTTGAGGAAGGGGTGGGGTTGCCCAAAGCAGCAGCAGTAGCAGCAGCAGCAGGGTCCCGGTCCTGAAGGGCAGGGGAGTGCAGGCCAGAAATACTCCCAGGCACTGTCTCTCACCCAGTGCCTGGGGACGGCAGATGTTACCAGCGACTCCCCCGATGACAGGAACGTTGCTCTCAGAGGGCCCTGGCACCGGCTTCTTGCTTTTACAGCTTCCCTCCCCTCCCAGCCAGGTGGCTGGTGTTGAGGAAGGGGTGGGGTTGCCCAAAGCAGCAGCAGTAGCAGCAGCAGCAGGGTCCCAGTCCTGAAGGGCAGGGGAGTGCAGGCCAAAAATACTCCCAGGCACTGTCTCTCACCCAGTGCCTGGGGACGGCAGATGTTACCAGCGACTCCCCCGATGACAGGAACGTTGCTCTCAGAGGGCCCTGGCACCGGCTTCTTGCTTTTACAGCTTCCCTCCCCTCCCAGCCAGGTGGCTGGTGTTGAGGAAGGGGTGGGGTTGCCCAAAGCAGCAGCAGCAGCAGCAGGGTCCCGGTCCTGAAGGGCAGGGGAGTGCAGGCCAGAAATACTCCCAGGCACTGTCTCTCACCCAGTGCCTAGGGACGGCAGATGTTACCAGCAACTCCCCCGATGACAGGAACGTTGCTCTCAGAGGGCCCTGGCACCGGCTTCTTGCTTTTACAGCTTCCCTCCCCTCCCAGGCAGGTGGCTGGTGTTGAGGAAGGGGTGGGGTTGCCCAAAGCAGCAGCAGCAGCAGCAGGGTCCCGGTCCTGAAGGGCAGGGGAGTGCAGGCCAGAAATACTCCCAGGCACTGTCTCTCACCCAGTGCCTGGGGACGGCAGATGTTACCAGCGACTCCCCCGATGACAGGAACGTTGCTCTCAGAGGGCCCTGGCACCGGCTTCTTGCTTTTACAGCTTCCCTCCCCTCCCAGCCAGGTGGATGGTGTTGAGGAAGGGGTGGGGTTTCCCAAAGCAGCAGCAGCAGCAGCAGAGTCCCGGTCCTGAAGGGCAGGAGAGTGCAGGCCAGAAATACTCCCAGGCACTGTCTCACCCAGTGCCTGGGGACGGCAGATGTTACCAGCGACTCCCCCGATGACAGGAACGTTGCTCTCAGAGGGCCCTGGCACCGGCTTCTTGCTTTTACAGCTTCCCTCCCCTCCCAGCCAGGTGGCTGGTGTGGAGGAAGGGGTGGGGTTGCCCAAAGCAGCAGCAGCAGCAGAGTCCCGGTCCTGAAGGGCAGGAGAGTGCAGGCCAGAAATACTCCCAGGCACTGTCTCTCACCCAGTGCCTGGGGACGGCAGATGTTACCAGCGACTCCCCCGATGACAGGAACGTTGCTCTCAGAGGGCCCTGGCACCGGCTTCTTGCTTTTACAGCTTCCCTCCCCTCCCAGCCAGGTGGCTGGTGTTGAGGAAGGGGTGGGGTTGCCCAAAGCAGCAGCAGCAGCAGGGTCCCGGTCCTGAAGGGCAGGGGAGTGCAGGCCAGAAATACTCCCAGGCACTGTCTCTCACCCAGTGCCTGGGGACGGCAGATGTTACCAGCGACTCCCCCGATGACAGGAACGTTGCTCTCAGAGGGCCCTGGCACCGGCTTCTTGCTTTTACAGCTTCCCTCCCCTCCCAGCCAGGTGGCTGGTGTTGAGAAAGGGGTGGGGTTGCCCAAAGCAGCAGCAGCAGCAGCAGAGTCCCGGTCCTGAAGGGCAGGGGAGTGCAGGCCAGAAATACTCCCAGGCACTGTCTCTCACCCAGTGCCTGGGGATGGCAGATGTTACCAGCGACTCCCCCGATGACAGGAACGTTGCTCTCAGAGGGCCCTGGAACCGGCTTCTTGCTTTTACAGCTTCCCTCCCCTCCCAGCCAGGTGGCTGGTGTTGAGGAAGGGGTGGGGTTTCCCAAAGCAGCAGCAGCAGCAGCAGGGTCCCGGTCCTGAAGGGCAGGGGAGTGCAGGCCAGAAATACTCCCAGGCACTGTCTCACCCAGTGTCTGGGGACGGCAGATGTTACCAGCGACTCCCCCGATGACAGGAACGTTGCTCTCAGAGGGCCCTGGCACCGGCTTCTTGCTTTTACAGCTTCCCTCCCCTCCCAGCCAGGTGGCTGGTGTTGAGGAAGGGGTGGGGTTGCCCAAAGCAGCAGCAGTAGCAGCAGCAGCAGGGTCCCAGTCCTGAAGGGCAGGGGAGTGCAGGCCAAAAATACTCCCAGGCACTGTCTCTCACCCAGTGCCTGGGGACGGCAGATGTTACCAGCGACTCCCCCGATGACAGGAACGTTGCTCTCAGAGGGCCCTGGCACCGGCTTCTTGCTTTTACAGCTTCCCTCCCCTCCCAGCCAGGTGGCTGGTGTTGAGGAAGGGGTGGGGTTGCCCAAAGCAGCAGCAGCAGCAGCAGGGTCCCGGTCCTGAAGGGCAGGGGAGTGCAGGCCAGAAATACTCCCAGGCACTGTCTCTCACCCAGTGCCTAGGGACGGCAGATGTTACCAGCAACTCCCCCGATGACAGGAACGTTGCTCTCAGAGGGCCCTGGCACCGGCTTCTTGCTTTTACAGCTTCCCTCCCCTCCCAGGCAGGTGGCTGGTGTTGAGGAAGGGGTGGGGTTGCCCAAAGCAGCAGCAGCAGCAGCAGGGTCCCGGTCCTGAAGGGCAGGGGAGTGCAGGCCAGAAATACTCCCAGGCACTGTCTCTCACCCAGTGCCTGGGGACGGCAGATGTTACCAGCGACTCCCCCGATGACAGGAACGTTGCTCTCAGAGGGCCCTGGCACCGGCTTCTTGCTTTTACAGCTTCCCTCCCCTCCCAGCCAGGTGGATGGTGTTGAGGAAGGGGTGGGGTTTCCCAAAGCAGCAGCAGCAGCAGCAGAGTCCCGGTCCTGAAGGGCAGGAGAGTGCAGGCCAGAAATACTCCCAGGCACTGTCTCACCCAGTGCCTGGGGACGGCAGATGTTACCAGCGACTCCCCCGATGACAGGAACGTTGCTCTCAGAGGGCCCTGGCACCGGCTTCTTGCTTTTACAGCTTCCCTCCCCTCCCAGCCAGGTGGCTGGTGTGGAGGAAGGGGTGGGGTTGCCCAAAGCAGCAGCAGCAGCAGAGTCCCGGTCCTGAAGGGCAGGAGAGTGCAGGCCAGAAATACTCCCAGGCACTGTCTCTCACCCAGTGCCTGGGGACGGCAGATGTTACCAGCGACTCCCCCGATGACAGGAACGTTGCTCTCAGAGGGCCCTGGCACCGGCTTCTTGCTTTTACAGCTTCCCTCCCCTCCCAGCCAGGTGGCTGGTGTTGAGGAAGGGGTGGGGTTGCCCAAAGCAGCAGCAGCAGCAGGGTCCCGGTCCTGAAGGGCAGGGGAGTGCAGGCCAGAAATACTCCCAGGCACTGTCTCTCACCCAGTGCCTGGGGACGGCAGATGTTACCAGCGACTCCCCCGATGACAGGAACGTTGCTCTCAGAGGGCCCTGGCACCGGCTTCTTGCTTTTACAGCTTCCCTCCCCTCCCAGCCAGGTGGCTGGTGTTGAGAAAGGGGTGGGGTTGCCCAAAGCAGCAGCAGCAGCAGCAGAGTCCCGGTCCTGAAGGGCAGGGGAGTGCAGGCCAGAAATACTCCCAGGCACTGTCTCTCACCCAGTGCCTGGGGATGGCAGATGTTACCAGCGACTCCCCCGATGACAGGAACGTTGCTCTCAGAGGGCCCTGGAACCGGCTTCTTGCTTTTACAGCTTCCCTCCCCTCCCAGCCAGGTGGCTGGTGTTGAGGAAGGGGTGGGGTTTCCCAAAGCAGCAGCAGCAGCAGCAGGGTCCCGGTCCTGAAGGGCAGGGGAGTGCAGGCCAGAAATACTCCCAGGCACTGTCTCACCCAGTGTCTGGGGACGGCAGATGTTACCAGCGACTCCCCCGATGACAGGAACGTTGCTCTCAGAGGGCCCTGGCACCGGCTTCTTGCTTTTACAGCTTTCCTCCCCTCCCAGCCAGGTGGCTGGTGTTGAGGAAGGGGTAGGGTTGCCCAAAGCAGCAGCAGCAGCAGCAGCAGCAGCAGCAGGGTCCCGGTCCTGAAGGGCAGGGGAGTGCAGGCCAGAAATACTCCCAGGCACTGTCTCTCACCCAGTGCCTGGGGACGGCAGATGTTACCAGCGACTCCCCCGATGACAGGAACGTTGCTCTTAGAGGGCCCTGGCACCGGCTTCTTGCTTTTACAGTTTCCTCCCCTCCCAGCCAGGTTGGCTGGTGTTGAGGAAGGGGTGGGGTTGCCCAAAGCAGCAGCAGCAGCAGCAGCAGCAGGGTCCCGGTCCTGAAGGGCAGCGGAGTGCAGGCCAGAAATACTCCCAGGCACTGTCTCTCACCCAGTGCCTGGGGACGGCAGATGTTACCAGCGACTCCCCCGATGACAGGAACGTTGCTCTTAGAGGGCCCTGGCACCGGCTTCTTGCTTTTACAGCTTCCCTCCCCTCCCAGCCAGGTGGCTGGTGTTGAGGAAGGGGTGGGGTTGCCCAAAGCAGCAGCAGCAGCAGCAGCAGGGTCCCGGTCCTGAAGGGCAGGGGAGTGCAGGCCAGAAATACTCCCAGGCTCTGTCTCTCACCCAGTGCCTGGGGACGGCAGATGTTACCAGCGACTCCCCCGATGACAGGAAGGTTGCTCTCAGAGGGCCCTGGCACCAGCTTCTTGCTTTTACAGCTTCCCTCCCCTCCCAGTCAGGTGGCTGGTGTTGAGGAAGGGGTGGGTTTGCCCAAAGCAGCAGCAGTAGCAGCAGCAGCAGGGTCCCGGTCCTGAAGGGCAGCGGAGTGCAGGCCAGAAATACTCCCAGGCACTGTCTCTCACCCAGTGCCTGGGGATGGCAGATGTTACCAGCGACTCCCCCGATGACAGGAACGTTGCTCTCAGAGGGCCCTGGCACCGGCTTCTTGCTTTTACAGCTTCCCTCCCCTCCCAGCCAGGTGGCTGGTGTTGAGGAAGGGGTGGGGTTGCCCAAAGCAGCAGCAGTAGCAGCAGCAGCAGGGTCCCGGTCCTGAAGGGCAGGGGAGTGCAGGCCAGAAATACTCCCAGGCACTGTCTCTCACCCAGTGCCTGGGGACGGCAGATGTTACCAGCGACTCCCCCGATGACAGGAACGTTGCTCTCAGAGGGCCCTGGCACCGGCTTCTTGCTTTTACAGCTTCCCTCCCCTCCCAGCCAGGTGGCTGGTGTTGAGGAAGGGGTGGGGTTTCCCAAAGCAGTAGCAGCAGCAGCAGGGTCCCGGTCCTGAAGGGCAGGGGAGTGCAGGCCAGAAATACTCCCAGGCACTGTCTCACCCAGTGCCTGGGGACGGCAGATGTTACCAGCGACTCCCCCGATGACAGGAACGTTGCTCTCAGAGGGCCCTGGCACCGGCTTCTTGCTTTTACAGCTTCCCTCCCCTCCCAGCAAGGTGGCTGGTGTTGAGAAAGGGGTGGGGTTGCCCAAAGCAGCAGCAGCAGCAGCAGAGTCCCGGTCCTGAAGGGCAGGGGAGTGCAGGCCAGAAATACTCCCAGGCACTGTCTCTCACCCAGTGCCTGGGGACGGCAGATGTTACCAGCGACTCCCCCGATGACAGGAACGTTGCTCTCAGAGGGCCCTGGCACCGGCTTCTTGCTTTTACAGCTTCCCTCCCCTCCCAGCCAGGTGGCTGGTGTTGAGGAAGGGGTGGGGTTGCCCAAAGCAGCAGCAGCAGCAGCAGGGTCCCAGTCCTGAAGGGCAGGGGAGTGCAGGCCAGAAATACTCCCAGGCACTGTCTCTCACCCCGTGCCTGGGGATGGCAGATGTTACCAGCGACTCCCCCGATGACAGGAACGTTGCTCTCAGAGGGCCCTGGCACCGGCTTCTTGCTTTTACAGCTTCCCTCCCCTCCCAGCCAGGTGGCTGGTGTTGAGGAAGGGGTAGGGTTGCCCAAAGCAGCAGCAGCAGCAGCAGCAGCAGCAGGGTCCCGGTCCTGAAGGGCAGGGGAGTGCAGGCCAGAAATACTCCCAGGCACTGTCTCTCACCCAGTGCCTGGGGACGGCAGATGTTACCAGCGACTCCCCCGATGACAGGAACGTTGCTCTCAGAGGGCCCTGGCACCGGCTTCTTGCTTTTACAGCTTTCCTCCCCTCCCAGCCAGGTTGGCTGGTGTTGAGGAAGGGGTGGCGTTGCCCAAAGCAGCAGCAGCAGCAGCAGCAGCAGGGTCCCGGTCCTGAAGGGCAGGGGAGTGCAGGCCAGAAATACTCCCAGGCACTGTCTCTCACCCAGTGCCTGGGGACGGCAGATGTTACCAGCGACTCCCCTGATTACAGGAACGTTGCTCTTAGAGGGCCCTGGCACCGGCTTCTTGCTTTTACAGCTTCCCTCCCCTCCCAGCCAGGTGGCTGGTGTTGAGGAAGGGGTGGGGTTGCCCAAAGCAGCAGCAGCAGCAGCAGCAGCAGCAGCAGGGTCCCGGTCCTGAAGGGCAGGGGAGTGCAGGCCAGAAATACTCCCAGGCTCTGTCTCTCACCCAGTGCCTGGGGACGGCAGATGTTACCAGCGACTCCCCCGATGACAGGAACGTTGCTCTCAGAGGGCCCTGGCACCAGCTTCTTGCTTTTACAGCTTCCCTCCCCTCCCAGTCAGGTGGCTGGTGTTGAGGAAGGGGTGGGGTTGCCCAAAGCAGCAGCAGTAGCAGCAGCAGAAGGGTCCCGGTCCTGAAGGGCAGCGGAGTGCAGGCCAGAAATACTCCCAGGCACTGTCTCTCACCCAGTGCCTGGGGACGGCAGATGTTACCAGCGACTCCCCCGATGACAGGAACGTTGCTCTCAGAGGGCCCTGGCACCGGCTTCTTGCTTTTACAGCTTCCCTCCCCTCCCAGCCAGGTGGCTGGTGTTGAGGAAGGGGTGGGGTTGCCCAAAGCAGCAGCAGCAGCAGCAGCAGGGTCCCGGTCCTGAAGGGCAGGGGAGTGCAGGCCAGAAATACTCCCAGGCACTGTCTCTCACCCAGTGCCTGGGGACGGCAGATGTTACCAGCGACTCCCCCGATGACAGGAACGTTGCTTTCAGAGGGCCCTGGCACTGGCTTCTTGCTTTTACAGCCTCCCTCCCCTCCCAGCCAGGTGGCTGGTGTTGAGGAAGGGGTGGGGTTGCCCAAAGCAGCAGCAGCAGCAGCAGGGTCCCGGTCCTAAAGGGCAGGGGAGTGCAGGCCAGAAATACTCCCAGGCACTGTCTCTCACCCAGTGCCTGGGGACGGCAGATGTTACCAGCGACTCCCCCGATGACAGGAACGTTGCTCTCAGAGGGCCCTGGCACCGGCTTCTTGCTTTTACAGCTTCCCTCCCCTCCCAGCCAGGTGGCTGGTGTTGAGGAAGGGGTGGGGTTGCCCAAAGCAGCAGCAGCAGCAGAGTCCCGGTCCTGAAGGGCAGGGGAGTGCAGGCCAGAAATACTCCCAGGCACTGTCTCTCACCCAGTGCCTGGGGACGGCAGATGTTACCAGCGACTCCCCCGATGACAGGAACGTTGCTCTCAGAGGGCCCTGGCACCGGCTTCTATCTTTTACAGCTTCCCTCCCCTCCCAGCCAGGTGGCTGGTGTTTAGGAAGGCGTGGGGTTGCCCAAAGCAGCAGCAGCAGCAGAGTCCCGGTCCTGAAGGGCAGGGGAGTGCAGGCCAGAAACACTCCCAGGCACTGTCTCTCACCCAGTGCCTGGAGATGGCAGATGTTACCAGCGACTCCCCCGATGACAGGAACGTTGCTCTCAGAGGGCCCTGGCACCGGCTTCTTGCTTTTACAGCTTCCCTCCCCTCCCAGCCAGGTGGCTGGTGTTGAGGAAGGGGTGGGGTTGCCCAAAGCAGCAGCAGCAGCAGCAGCAGGGTCCCGGTCCTGAAGGGCAGGGGAGTGCAGGCCAGAAATACTCCCAGGCACTGTCTCACCCAGTGCCTGGGGACGGCAGATGTTACCAGCGACTCCCCCGATGACAGGAACGTTGCTCTCAGAGGGCCCTGGCACCGGCTTCTTGCTTTTACAGCTTCCCTCCCCTCCCAGCCAGGTGGCTGGTGTTGAGGAAGGGGTGGGGTTGCCCAAAGCAGCAGCAGCAGCAGCAGAGTCCCGGTCCTGAAGGGCAGGAGATTGCAGGCCAGAAATACTCCCAGGCACTGTCTCTCACCCAGTGCCTGGGGATGGCAGATGTTACCAGCGACTCCCCCGATGACAGGAACGTTGCTCTCAGAGGGCCCTGGCACCGGCTTCTTGCTTTTACAGCTTCCCTCCCCTCCCAGCCAGGTGGCTGGTGTTGAGGAAGGGGTGGGGTTGCCCAAAGCAGCAGCAGCAGCAGCAGCAGGGTCCCGGTCCTGAAGGGCAGGGGAGTGCAGGCCAGAAATACTCCCAGGCACTGTCTCTCACCCAGTGCCTAGGGACGGCAGATGTTACCAGCAACTCCCCCGATGACAGGAACGTTGCTCTCAGAGGGCCCTGGCACCGGCTTCTTGCTTTTACAGCTTCCCTCCCCTCCCAGCCAGGTGGCTGGTGTTGAGGAAGGGGTGGGGTTGCCCAAAGCAGCAGCAGCAGCAGCAGGGTCCCGGTCCTGAAGGGCAGGGGAGTGCAGGCCAGAAATACTCCCAGGCACTGTCTCTCACCCAGTGCCTGGGGACGGCAGATGTTACCAGCGACTCCCCCGATGACAGGAACGTTGCTCTCAGAGGGCCCTGGCACCGGCTTCTTGCTTTTACAGCTTCCCTCCCCTCCCAGCCAGGTGGATGGTGTTGAGGAAGGGGTGGGGTTTCCCAAAGCAGCAGCAGCAGCAGCAGAGTCCCGGTCCTGAAGGGCAGGAGAGTGCAGGCCAGAAATACTCCCAGGCACTGTCTCACCCAGTGCCTGGGGACGGCAGATGTTACCAGCGACTCCCCCGATGACAGGAACGTTGCTCTCAGAGGGCCCTGGCACCGGCTTCTTGCTTTTACAGCTTCCCTCCCCTCCCAGCCAGGTGGCTGGTGTTGAGGAAGGGGTGGGGTTGCCCAAAGCAGCAGCAGCAGCAGAGTCCCGGTCCTGAAGGGCAGGAGAGTGCAGGCCAGAAATACTCCCAGGCACTGTCTCTCACCCAGTGCCTGGGGACGGCAGATGTTACCAGCGACTCCCCCGATGACAGGAACGTTGCTCTCAGAGGGCCCTGGCACCGGCTTCTTGCTTTTACAGCTTCCCTCCCCTCCCAGCCAGGTGGCTGGTGTTGAGGAAGGGGTGGGGTTGCCCAAAGCAGCAGCAGCAGCAGGGTCCCGGTCCTGAAGGGCAGGGGAGTGCAGGCCAGAAATACTCCCAGGCACTGTCTCTCACCCAGTGCCTGGGGACGGCAGATGTTACCAGCGACTCCCCCGATGACAGGAACGTTGCTCTCAGAGGGCCCTGGCACCGGCTTCTTGCTTTTACAGCTTCCCTCCCCTCCCAGCCAGGTGGCTGGTGTTGAGAAAGGGGTGGGGTTGCCCAAAGCAGCAGCAGCAGCAGCAGAGTCCCGGTCCTGAAGGGCAGGGGAGTGCAGGCCAGAAATACTCCCAGGCACTGTCTCTCACCCAGTGCCTGGGGATGGCAGATGTTACCAGCGACTCCCCCGATGACAGGAACGTTGCTCTCAGAGGGCCCTGGAACCGGCTTCTTGCTTTTACAGCTTCCCTCCCCTCCCAGCCAGGTGGCTGGTGTTGAGGAAGGGGTGGGGTTTCCCAAAGCAGCAGCAGCAGCAGCAGGGTCCCGGTCCTGAAGGGCAGGGGGGTGTGCAGGCCAGAAATACTCCCAGGCACTGTCTCACCCAGTGTCTGGGGACGGCAGATGTTACCAGCGACTCCCCCGATGACAGGAACGTTGCTCTCAGAGGGCCCTGGCACCGGCTTCTTGCTTTTACAGCTTTCCTCACCTCCCAGCCAGGTGGCTGGTGTTGAGGAAGGGGTAGGGTTGCCCAAAGCAGCAGCAGCAGCAGCAGCAGCAGGGTCCCGGTCCTGAAGGGCAGGGGAGTGCAGGCCAGAAATACTCCCAGGCACTGTCTCTCACCCAGTGCCTGGGGACGGCAGATGTTACCAGCGACTCCCCCGATGACAGGAACGTTGCTCTTAGAGGGCCCTGGCACCGGCTTCTTGCTTTTACAGCTTTCCTCCCCTCCCAGCCAGGTTGGCTGGTGTTGAGGAAGGGGTGGGGTTGCCCAAAGCAGCAGCAGCAGCAGCAGCAGCAGCAGGGTCCCGGTCCTGAAGGGCAGGGGAGTGCAGGCCAGAAATACTCCCAGGCACTGTCTCTCACCCAGTGCCTGGGGACGGCAGATGTTACCAGCGACTCCCCCGATGACAGGAACGTTGCTCTTAGAGGGCCCTGGCACCGGCTTCTTGCTTTTACAGCTTCCCTCCCCTCCCAGCCAGGTGGCTGGTGTTGAGGAAGGGGTGGGGTTGCCCAAAGCAGCAGCAGCAGCAGCAGCAGCAGGGTCCCGGTCCTGAAGGGCAGGGGAGTGCAGGCCAGAAATACTCCCAGGCTCTGTCTCTCACCCAGTGCCTGGGGACGGCAGATGTTACCAGCGACTCCCCCGATGACAGGAAGGTTGCTCTCAGAGGGCCCTGGCACCAGCTTCTTGCTTTTACAGCTTCCCTCCCCTCCCAGTCAGGTGGCTGGTGTTGAGGAAGGGGTGGGGTTGCCCACAGCAGCAGCAGCAGCAGCAGCAGCAGGGTCCCGGTCCTGAAGGGCAGGGGAGTGCAGGCCAGAAATACTCCCAGGCTCTGTCTCTCACCCAGTGCCTGGGGACGGCAGATGTTACCAGCGACTCCCCCGATGACAGGAACGTTGCTCTCAGAGGGCCCTGGCACCAGCTTCTTGCTTTTACAGCTTCCCTCCCCTCCCAGTCAGGTGGCTGGTGTTGAGGAAGGGGTGGGGTTGCCCAAAGCAGCAGCAGTAGCAGCAGCAGCAGGGTCCCGGTCCTGAAGGGCAGCGGAGTGCAGGCCAGAAATACTCCCAGGCACTGTCTCTCACCCAGTGCCTGGGGACGGCAGATGTTACCAGCGACTCCCCCGATGACAGGAACGTTGCTCTCAGAGGGCCCTGGCACCGGCTTCTTGCTTTTACAGCTTCCCTCCCCTCCCAGCCAGGTGGCTGGTGTTGAGGAAGGGGTGGGGTTTCCCAAAGCAGCAGCAGCAGCAGCAGGGTCCCGGTCCTGAAGGGCAGGGGAGTGCAGGCCAGAAATACTCCCAGGCACTGTCTCACCCAGTGCCTGGGGACGGCAGATGTTACCAGCGACTCCCCCGATGACAGGAACGTTGCTCTCAGAGGGCCCTGGCACCGGCTTCTTGCTTTTACAGCTTCCCTCCCCTCCCAGCAAGGTGGCTGGTGTTGAGAAAGGGGTGGGGTTGCCCAAAGCAGCAGCAGCAGCAGCAGAGTCCCGGTCCTGAAGGGCAGGGGAGTGCAGGCCAGAAATACTCCCAGGCACTGTCTCTCACCCAGTGCCTGGGGACGGCAGATGTTACCAGCGACTCCCCCGATGACAGGAACGTTGCTCTCAGAGGGCCCTGGAACCGGCTTCTTGCTTTTACAGCTTCCCTCCCCTCCCAGCCAGGTGGCTGGTGTTGAGGAAGGGGTGGGGTTTCCCAAAGCAGCAGCAGCAGCAGCAGGGTCCCGGTCCTGAAGGGCAGGGGAGTGCAGGCCAGAAATACTCCCAGGCACTGTCTCACCCAGTGCCTGGGGACGGCAGATGTTACCAGCGACTCCCCCGATGACAGGAACGTTGCTCTCAGAGGGCCCTGGCACCGGCTTCTTGCTTTTACAGCTTTCCTCCCCTCCCAGCCAGGTGGCTGGTGTTGAGGAAGGGGTAGGGTTGCCCAAAGCAGCAGCAGCAGCAGCAGCAGCAGCAGGGTCCCGGTCCTGAAGGGCAGGGGAGTGCAGGCCAGAAATACTCCCAGGCACTGTCTCTCACCCAGTGCCTGGGGACGGCAGATGTTACCAGCGACTCCCCCGATGACAGGAACGTTGCTCTCAGAGGGCCCTGGCACCGGCTTCTTGCTTTTACAGCTTTCCTCCCCTCCCAGCCAGGTTGGCTGGTGTTGAGGAAGGGGTGGCGTTGCCCAAAGCAGCAGCAGCAGCAGCAGCAGCAGGGTCCCGGTCCTGAAGGGCAGGGGAGTGCAGGCCAGAAATACTCCCAGGCACTGTCTCTCACCCAGTGCCTGGGGACGGCAGATGTTACCAGCGACTCCCCTGATAACAGGAACGTTGCTCTTAGAGGGCCCTGGCACCGGCTTCTTGCTTTTACAGCTTCCCTCCCCTCCCAGCCAGGTGGCTGGTGTTGAGGAAGGGGTGGGGTTGCCCAAAGCAGCAGCAGCAGCAGCAGCAGCAGGGTCCCGGTCCTGAAGGGCAGGGGAGTGCAGGCCAGAAATACTCCCAGGCTCTGTCTCTCACCCAGTGCCTGGGGACGGCAGATGTTACCAGCGACTCCCCCGATGACAGGAACGTTGCTCTCAGAGGGCCCTGGCACCAGCTTCTTGCTTTTACAGCTTCCCTCCCCTCCCAGTCAGGTGGCTGGTGTTGAGGAAGGGGTGGGGTTGCCCAAAGCAGCAGCAGTAGCAGCAGCAGCAGGGTCCCGGTCCTGAAGGGCAGCGGAGTGCAGGCCAGAAATACTCCCAGGCACTGTCTCTCACCCAGTGCCTGGGGACGGCAGATGTTACCAGCGACTCCCCCGATGACAGGAACGTTGCTCTCAGAGGGCCCTGGCACCGGCTTCTTGCTTTTACAGCTTCCCTCCCCTCCCAGCCAGGTGGCTGGTGTTGAGGAAGGGGTGGGGTTGCCCAAAGCAGCAGCAGCAGCAGCAGCAGGGTCCCGGTCCTGAAGGGCAGGGGAGTGCAGGCCAGAAATACTCCCAGGCACTGTCTCTCACCCAGTGCCTGGGGACGGCAGATGTTACCAGCGACTCCCCCGATGACAGGAACGTTGCTTTCAGAGGGCCCTGGCACTGGCTTCTTGCTTTTACAGCCTCCCTCCCCTCCCAGCCAGGTGGCTGGTGTTGAGGAAGGGGTGGGGTTGCCCAAAGCAGCAGCAGCAGCAGCAGGGTCCCGGTCCTAAAGGGCAGGGGAGTGCAGGCCAGAAATACTCCGAGGCACTGTCTCTCACCCAGTGCCTGGGGACGGCAGATGTTACCAGCGACTCCCCCGATGACAGGAACGTTGCTCTCAGAGGGCCCTGGCACCGGCTTCTTGCTTTTACAGCTTCCCTCCCCTCCCAGCCAGGTGGCTGGTGTTGAGGAAGGGGTGGGGTTGCCCAAAGCAGCAGCAGCAGCAGAGTCCCGGTCCTGAAGGGCAGGGGAGTGCAGGCCAGAAATACTCCCAGGCACTGTCTCTCACCCAGTGCCTGGGGACGGCAGATGTTACCAGCGACTCCCCCGATGACAGGAACGTTGCTCTCAGAGGGCCCTGGCACCGGCTTCTATCTTTTACAGCTTCCCTCCCCTCCCAGCCAGGTGGCTGGTGTTTAGGAAGGGGTGGGGTTGCCCAAAGCAGCAGCAGCAGCAGAGTCCCGGTCCTGAAGGGCAGGGGAGTGCAGGCCAGAAACACTCCCAGGCACTGTCTCTCATCCAGTGCCTGGAGATGGCAGATGTTACCAGCGACTCCCCCGATGACAGGAACGTTGCTCTCAGAGGGCCCTGGCACCGGCTTCTTGCTTTTACAGCTTCCCTCCCCTCCCAGCCAGGTGGCTGGTGTTGAGGAAGGGGTGGGGTTGCCCAAAGCAGCAGCAGCAGCAGCAGCAGGGTCCCGGTCCTGAAGGGCAGGGGAGTGCAGGCCAGAAATACTCCCAGGCACTGTCTCACCCAGTGCCTGGGGACGGCAGATGTTACCAGCGACTCCCCCGATGACAGGAACGTTGCTCTCAGAGGGCCCTGGCACCGGCTTCTTGCTTTTACAGCTTCCCTCCCCTCCCAGCCAGGTGGCTGGTGTTGAGGAAGGGGTGGGGTTGCCCAAAGCAGCAGCAGCAGCAGCAGAGTCCCGGTCCTGAAGGGCAGGAGATTGCAGGCCAGAAATACTCCCAGGCACTGTCTCTCACCCAGTGCCTGGGGATGGCAGATGTTACCAGCGGCTCCCCCGATGACAGGAACGTTGCTCTCAGAGGGCCCTGGCACCGGCTTCTTGCTTTTACAGCTTCCCTCCCCTCCCAGCCAGGTGGCTGGTGTTGAGGAAGGGGTGGGGTTTCCCAAAGCAGCAGCAGCAGCAGCAGGGTCCCGGTCCTGAAGGGCAGGGGAGTGCAGGCCAGAAATACTCCCAGGCACTGTCTCTCACCCAGTGCCTGGGGACGGCAGATGTTACCAGCGACTCCCCCGATGACAGGAACGTTGCTCTCAGAGGGCCCTGGCACCGTCTTCTTGCTTTTACAGCTTTCCTCCCCTCCCAGCCAGGTGGCTGGTGTTGAGGAAGGGGTAGGGTTGCCCAAAGCAGCAGCAGCAGCAGCAGCAGCAGCAGGGTCCTGGTCCTGAAGGGCAGGGGACTGCAGGCCAGAAATACTCCCAGGCACTGTCTCTCACCCAGTGCCTGGGGACGGCAGATGTTACCAGCGACTCCCCCGATGACAGGAACGTTGCTCTCAGAGGGCCCTGGCACCGGCTTCTTGCTTTTACAGCTTTCCTCCCCTCCCAGCCAGGTTGGCTGGTGTTGAGGAAGGGGTGGCGTTGCCCAAAGCAGCAGCAGCAGCAGCAGCAGCATTGTCCCGGTCCTGAAGGGCAGGGGAGTGCAGGCCAGAAATAATCCCAGGCACTGTCTCTCACCCAGTGCCTGGGGACGGCAGATGTTACCAGCGACTCCCCCGATGACAGGAACGTTGCTCTTAGAGGGCCCTGGCACCGGCTTCTTGCTTTTACAGCTTCCCTCCCCTCCCAGCCAGGTGGCTGGTGTTGAGGAAGGGGTGGGGTTGCCCACAGCAGCAGCAGCAGCAGCAGCAGCAGGGTCCCGGTCCTGAAGGGCAGGGGAGTGCAGGCCAGAAATTCTCCCAGGCTCTGTCTCTCACCCAGTGCCTGGGGACGGCAGATGTTACCAGCGACTCCCCCGATGACAGGAACGTTGCTCTCAGAGGGCCCTGGCACCAGCTTCTTGCTTTTACAGCTTCCCTCCCCTCCCAGTCAGGTGGCTGGTGTTGAGGAAGGGGTGGGGTTGCCCAAAGCAGCAGCAGTAGCAGCAGCAGCAGGGTCCCGGTCCTGAAGGGCAGCGGAGTGCAGGCCAGAAATACTCCCAGGCACTGTCTCTCACCCAGTGCCTGGGGACGGCAGATGTTACCAGCGACTCCCCCGATGACAGGAACGTTGCTCTCAGAGGGCCCTGGCACCGGCTTCTTGCTTTTACAGCTTCCCTCCCCTCCCAGCCAGGTGGCTGGTGTTGAGGAAGGGGTGGGGTTGCCCAAAGCAGCAGCAGCAGCAGCAGCAGGGTCCCGGTCCTGAAGGGCAGGGGAGTGCAGGCCAGAAATACTCCCAGGCACTGTCTCTCACCCAGTGCCTGGGGACGGCAGATGTTACCAGCGACTCCCCCGATGACAGGAACGTTGCTTTCAGAGGGCCCTGGCACTGGCTTCTTGCTTTTACAGCCTCCCTCCCCTCCCAGCCAGGTGGCTGGTGTTGAGGAAGGGGTGGGGTTGCCCAAAGCAGCAGCAGCAGCAGCAGGGTCCCGGTCCTGAAGGGCAGGGGAGTGCAGGCCAGAAATACTCCCAGGCACTGTCTCTCACCCAGTGCCTGGGGACGGCAGATGTTACCAGCGACTCCCCCGATGACAGGAACGTTGCTCTCAGAGGGCCCTGGCACCGGCTTCTTGCTTTTACAGCTTCCCTCCCCTCCCAGCCAGGTGGCTGGTGTTGAGGAAGGGGTGGGGTTGCCCAAAGCAGCAGCAGCAGCAGAGTCCCGGTCCTGAAGGGCAGGGGAGTGCAGGCCAGAAATACTCCCAGGCACTGTCTCTCACCCAGTGCCTGGGGACGGCAGATGTTACCAGCGACTCCCCCGATGACAGGAACGTTGCTCTCAGAGGGCCCTGGCACCGGCTTCTTTCTTTTACAGCTTCCCTCCCCTCCCAGCCAGGTGGCTGGTGTTGAGGAAGGGGTGGGGTTGCCCAAAGCAGCAGCAGCAGCAGAGTCCCGGTCCTGAAGGGCAGGGGAGTGCAGGCCAGAAATACTCCCAGGCACTGTCTCTCACCCAGTGCCTGGGGATGGCAGATGTTACCAGCGACTCCCCCGATGACAGGAACGTTGCTCTCAGAGGGCCCTGGCACCGGCTTCTTGCTTTTACAGCTTCCCTCCCCTCCCAGCCAGGTGGCTGGTGTTGAGGAAGGGGTAGGGTTGCCCAAAGCAGCAGCAGCAGCAGCAGCAGCAGGGTCCCGGTCCTGAAGGGCAGGGGAGTGCAGGCCAGAAATACTCCCAGGCACTGTCTCTCACCCAGTGCCTGGGGACGGCAGATGTTACCAGCGACTCCCCCGATGACAGGAACGTTGCTCTTAGAGGGCCCTGGCACCGGCTTCTTGCTTTTACAGCTTTCCTCCCCTCCCAGCCAGGTTGGCTGGTGTTGAGGAAGGGGTGGGGTTGCCCAAAGCAGCAGCAGCAGCAGCAGCAGCAGGGTCCCGGTCCTGAAGGGCAGGGGAGTGCAGGCCAGAAATACTCCCAGGCACTGTCTCTCACCCAGTGCCTGGGGACGGCAGATGTTACCAGCGACTCCCCCGATGACAGGAACGTTGCTCTTAGAGGGCCCTGGCACCGGCTTCTTGCTTTTACAGCTTCCCTCCCCTCCCAGCCAGGTGGCTGGTGTTGAGGAAGGGGTGGGGTTGCCCAAAGCAGCAGCAGCAGCAGCAGCAGGGTCCCGGTCCTGAAGGGCAGGGGAGTGCAGGCCAGAAATACTCCCAGGCTCTGTCTCTCACCCAGTGCCTAGGGACGGCAGATGTTACCAGCGACTCCCCCGATGACAGGAAGGTTGCTCTCAGAGGGCCCTGGCACCAGCTTCTTGCTTTTACAGCTTCCCTCCCCTCCCAGTCAGGTGGCTGGTGTTGAGGAAGGGGTGGGGTTTCCCAAAGCAGCAGCAGCAGCAGCAGGGTCCCGGTCCTGAAGGGCAGGGGAGTGCAGGCCAGAAATACTCCCAGGCACTGTCTCACCCAGTGCCTGGGGACGGCAGATGTTACCAGCGACTCCCCCGATGACAGGAACGTTGCTCTCAGAGGGCCCTGGCACCGGCTTCTTGCTTTTACAGCTTCCCTCCCCTCCCAGCAAGGTGGCTGGTGTTGAGAAAGGGGTGGGGTTGCCCAAAGCAGCAGCAGCAGCAGCAGAGTCCCGGTCCTGAAGGGCAGGGGAGTGCAGGCCAGAAATACTCCCAGGCACTGTCTCTCACCCAGTGCCTGGGGACGGCAGATGTTACCAGCGACTCCCCCGATGACAGGAACGTTGCTCTCAGAGGGCCCTGGAACCGGCTTCTTGCTTTTACAGCTTCCCTCCCCTCCCAGCCAGGTGGCTGGTGTTGAGGAAGGGGTGTTGTTTCCCAAAGCAGCAGCAGCAGCAGCAGGGTCCCGGTCCTGAAGGGCAGCGGAGTGCAGGCCAGAAATACTCCCAGGCACTGTCTCACCCAGTGCCTGGGGACGGCAGATGTTACCAGCGACTCCCCCGATGACAGGAACGTTGCTCTCAGAGGGCCCTGGCACCGGCTTCTTGCTTTTACAGCTTCCCTCCCCTCCCAGCCAGGTGGCTGGTGTTGAGGAAGGGGTGGGGTTTCCCAAAGCAGCAGCAGCAGCAGCAGGGTCCCGGTCCTGAAGGGCAGCGGAGTGCAGGCCAGAAATACTCCCAGGCACTGTCTCACCCAGTGCCTGGGGACGGCAGATGTTACCAGCGACTCCCCCGATGACAGGAACGTTGCTCTCAGAGGGCCCTGGCACCGGCTTCTTGCTTTTACAGCTTTCCTCCCCTCCCAGCCAGGTGGCTGGTGTTGAGGAAGGGGTAGGGTTGCCCAAAGCAGCAGCAGCAGCAGCAGCAGCAGCAGGGTCCCGGTCCTGAAGGGCAGGGGAGTGCAGGCCAGAAATACTCCCAGGCACTGTCTCTCACCCAGTGCCTGGGGACGGCAGATGTTACCAGCGACTCCCCCGATGACAGGAACGTTGCTCTCAGAGGGCCCTGGCACCGGCTTCTTACTTTTACAGCTTTCCTCCCCTCCCAGCCAGGTTGGCTGGTGTTGAGGAAGGGGTGGCGTTGCCCAAAGCAGCAGCAGCAGCAGCAGCAGCAGGGTCCCGGTCCTGAAGGGCAGGGGAGTGCAGGCCAGAAATACTCCCAGGCACTGTCTCTCACCCAGTGCCTGGGGACGGCAGATGTTACCAGCGACTCCCCTGATGACAGGAACGTTGCTCTTAGAGGGCCCTGGCACCGGCTTCTTGCTTTTACAGCTTCCCTCCCCTCCCAGCCAGGTGGCTGGTGTTGAGGAAGGGGTGGGGTTGCCCAAAGCAGCAGCAGCAGCAGCAGCAGCAGGGTCCCGGTCCTGAAGGGCAGGGGAGTGCAGGCCAGAAATACTCCCAGGCTCTGTCTCTCACCCAGTGCCTGGGGACGGCAGATGTTACCAGCGACTCCCCCGATGACAGGAACGTTGCTCTCAGAGGGCCCTGGCACCAGCTTCTTGCTTTTACAGCTTCCCTCCCCTCCCAGTCAGGTGGCTGGTGTTGAGGAAGGGGTGGGGTTGCCCAAAGCAGCAGCAGTAGCAGCAGCAGCAGGGTCCCGGTCCTGAAGGGCAGCGGAGTGCAGGCCAGAAATACTCCCAGGCACTGTCTCTCACCCAGTGCCTGGGGACGGCAGATGTTACCAGCGACTCCCCCGATGACAGGAACGTTGCTCTCAGAGGGCCCTGGCACCGGCTTCTTGCTTTTACAGCTTCCCTCCCCTCCCAGCCAGGTGGCTGGTGTTGAGGAAGGGGTGGGGTTGCCCAAAGCAGCAGCAGCAGCAGCAGCAGGGTCCCGGTCCTGAAGGGCAGGGGAGTGCAGGCCAGAAATACTCCCAGGCACTGTCTCTCACCCAGTGCCTGGGGACGGCAGATGTTACCAGCGACTCCCCCGATGACAGGAACGTTGCTTTCAGAGGGCCCTGGCACTGGCTTCTTGCTTTTACAGCCTCCCTCCCCTCCCAGCCAGGTGGCTGGTGTTGAGGAAGGGGTGGGGTTGCCCAAAGCAGCAGCAGCAGCAGCAGGGTCCCGGTCCTAAAGGGCAGGGGAGTGCAGGCCAGAAATACTCCCAGGCACTGTCTCTCACCCAGTGCCTGGGGACGGCAGATGTTACCAGCGACTCCCCCGATGACAGGAACGTTGCTCTCAGAGGGCCCTGGCACCGGCTTCTTGCTTTTACAGCTTCCCTCCCCTCCCAGCCAGGTGGCTGGTGTTGAGGAAGGGGTGGGGTTGCCCAAAGCAGCAGCAGCAGCAGAGTCCCGGTCCTGAAGGGCAGGGGAGTGCAGGCCAGAAATACTCCCAGGCACTGTCTCTCACCCAGTGCCTGGGGACGGCAGATGTTACCAGCGACTCCCCCGATGACAGGAACGTTGCTCTCAGAGGGCCCTGGCACCGGCTTCTATCTTTTACAGCTTCCCTCCCCTCCCAGCCAGGTAGCTGGTGTTTAGGAAGGGGTGGGGTTGCCCAAAGCAGCAGCAGCAGCAGAGTCCCGGTCCTGAAGGGCAGGGGAGTGCAGGCCAGAAACACTCCCAGGCACTGTCTCTCACCCAGTGCCTGGAGATGGCAGATGTTACCAGCGACTCCCCCGATGACAGGAACGTTGCTCTCAGAGGGCCCTGGCACCGGCTTCTTGCTTTTACAGCTTCCCTCCCCTCCCAGCCAGGTGGCTGGTGTTGAGGAAGGGGTGGGGTTGCCCAAAGCAGCAGCAGCAGCAGCAGGGTCCCGGTCCTGAAGGGCAGGGGAGTGCAGGCCAGAAATACTCCCAGGCACTGTCTCACCCAGTGCCTGGGGACGGCAGATGTTACCAGCGACTCCCCCGATGACAGGAACGTTGCTCTCAGAGGGCCCTGGCACCGGCTTCTTGCTTTTACAGCTTCCCTCCCCTCCCAGCCAGGTGGCTGGTGTTGAGGAAGGGGTGGGGTTGCCCAAAGCAGCAGCAGCAGCAGCAGAGTCCCGGTCCTGAAGGGCAGGAGATTGCAGGCCAGAAATACTCCCAGGCACTGTCTCTCACCCAGTGCCTGGGGATGGCAGATGTTACCAGCGGCTCCCCCGATGACAGGAACGTTGCTCTCAGAGGGCCCTGGCACCGGCTTCTTGCTTTTACAGCTTCCCTCCCCTCCCAGCCAGGTGGCTGGTGTTGAGGAAGGGGTGGGGTTTCCCAAAGCAGCAGCAGCAGCAGCAGCAGGGTCCCGGTCCTGAAGGGCAGGGGAGTGCAGGCCAGAAATACTCCCAGGCACTGTCTCTCACCCAGTGCCTGGGGACGGCAGATGTTACCAGCGACTCCCCTGATGACAGGAACGTTGCTCTCAGAGGGCCCTGGCACCGTCTTCTTGCTTTTACAGCTTTCCTCCCCTCCCAGCCAGGTGGCTGGTGTTGAGGAAGGGGTAGGGTTGCCCAAAGCAGCAGCAGCAGCAGCAGCAGCAGCAGGGTCCTGGTCCTGAAGGGCAGGGGACTGCAGGCCAGAAATACTCCCAGGCACTGTCTCTCACCCAGTGCCTGGGGACGGCAGATGTTACCAGCGACTCCCCCGATGACAGGAACGTTGCTCTCAGAGGGCCCTGGCACCGGCTTCTTGCTTTTACAGCTTTCCTCCCCTCCCAGCCAGGTTGGCTGGTGTTGAGGAAGGGGTGGCGTTGCCCAAAGCAGCAGCAGCAGCAGCAGCAGCATTGTCCCGGTCCTGAAGGGCAGGGGAGTGCAGGCCAGAAATAATCCCAGGCACTGTCTCTCACCCAGTGCCTGGGGACGGCAGATGTTACCAGCGACTCCCCCGATGACAGGAACGTTGCTCTTAGAGGGCCCTGGCACCGGCTTCTTGCTTTTACAGCTTCCCTCCCCTCCCAGCCAGGTGGCTGGTGTTGAGGAAGGGGTGGGGTTGCCCAAAGCAGCAGCAGCAGCAGCAGCAGCAGCAGGGTCCCGGTCCTGAAGGGCAGGGGAGTGCAGGCCAGAAATACTCCCAGGCTCTGTCTCTCACCCAGTGCCTGGGGACGGCAGATGTTACCAGCGACTCCCCCGATGACAGGAATGTTGCTCTCAGAGGGCCCTGGCACCAGCTTCTTGCTTTTACAGCTTCCCTCCCCTCCCAGTCAGGTGGCTGGTGTTGAGGAAGGGGTGGGGTTGCCCAAAGCAGCAGCAGTAGCAGCAGCAGCAGGGTCCCGGTCCTGAAGGGCAGCGGAGTGCAGGCCAGAAATACTCCCAGGCACTGTCTCTCACCCAGTGCCTGGGGACGGCAGATGTTACCAGCGACTCCCCCGATGACAGGAACGTTGCTCTCAGAGGGCCCTGGCACCGGCTTCTTGCTTTTACAGCTTCCCTCCCCTCCCAGCCAGGTGGCTGGTATTGAGGAAGGGGTGGGGTTGCCCAAAGCAGCAGCAGCAGCAGCAGCAGGGTCCCGGTCCTGAAGGGCAGGGGAGTGCAGGCCAGAAATACTCCCAGGCACTGTCTCTCACCCAGTGCCTGGGGACGGCAGATGTTACCAGCGACTCCCCCGATGACAGGAACGTTGCTTTCAGAGGGCCCTGGCACTGGCTTCTTGCTTTTACAGCCTCCCTCCCCTCCCAGCCAGGTGGCTGGTGTTGAGGAAGGGGTGGGGTTGCCCAAAGCAGCAGCAGCAGCAGCAGGGTCCCGGTCCTGAAGGGCAGGGGAGTGCAGGCCAGAAATACTCCCAGGCACTGTCTCTCACCCAGTGCCTGGGGACGGCAGATGTTACCAGCGACTCCCCCGATGACAGGAACGTTGCTCTCAGAGGGCCCTGGCACCGGCTTCTTGCTTTTACAGCTTCCCTCCCCTCCCAGCCAGGTGGCTGGTGTTGAGGAAGGGGTGGGGTTGCCCAAAGCAGCAGCAGCAGCAGAGTCCCGGTCCTGAAGGGCAGGGGAGTGCAGGCCAGAAATACTCCCAGGCACTGTCTCTCACCCAGTGCCTGGGGACGGCAGATGTTACCAGCGACTCCCCCGATGACAGGAACGTTGCTCTCAGAGGGCCCTGGCACCGGCTTCTTTCTTTTACAGCTTCCCTCCCCTCCCAGCCAGGTGGCTGGTGTTGAGGAAGGGGTGGGGTTGCCCAAAGCAGCAGCAGCAGCAGAGTCCCGGTCCTGAAGGGCAGGGGAGTGCAGGCCAGAAATACTCCCAGGCACTGTCTCTCACCCAGTGCCTGGGGATGGCAGATGTTACCAGCGACTCCCCCGATGACAGGAACGTTGCTCTCAGAGGGCCCTGGCACCGGCTTCTTGCTTTTACAGCTTCCCTCCCCTCCCAGCCAGGTGGCTGGTGTTGAGGAAGGGGTGGGGTTGCCCAAAGCAGCAGCAGCAGCAGCAGCAGCAGAGTCCCGGTCCTGAAGGGCAGGAGAGTGCAGGCCAGAAATACTCCCAGGCACTGTCTCTCACCCAGTGCCTGGGGATGGCAGATGTTACCAGCGGCTCCCCCGATGACAGGAACGTTGCTCTCAGAGGGCCCTGGCACCGGCTTCTTGCTTTTACAGCTTCCCTCCCCTCCCAGTCAGGTGGCTGGTGTTGAGGAAGGGGTGGGGTTGCCCAAAGCAGCAGCAGTAGCAGCAGCAGCAGGGTCCCGGTCCTGAAGGGCAGCGGAGTGCAGGCCAGAAATACTCC